>NC_139675.1:14189746-14605235 GCF_951799395.1 Argentina silus | reverse complement strand
TGCCATAGCTATTCCATAACAGTGTTACTTGTTCACCCAAGGTTATTAAATTGATGTTAGTTTTGAAGTTTTGATGTTTTAAACAGGTGTCTCTTTACTTAACTTTAATGTTAAGTAAAGATTGCCATTGAGATAGCATCTCTTTTTCACGAGAGACCTGGGCCCGTATCCTTAAAGATTCTGAGAATCCTCTCAGAGAGCTCCTAACTTAACCTAAAAATTCCTTGCCAGGAGTTTTAGCTTAGAAGTGATTCCAGAACATTTTCAGTGAACTCTGAGCCAGGAATGGATGAAAAATCCTATGTTAGTGAGGGGGTGTGGTTGACCCCGTTGCTAGGTATGAGTCATCATTTCAAAAGCCGTGATTGGTTGATCCTACAAGTTTGATGAAAATGAACTTTTGGTGATAATGAGCAAAGGATGTACCCTCAAATCAATAAACATAATTATACACTCTAATCTTATGCAGACTATAATTGTAAATAATATTTCACATTCAAGAAAATATCTGGAAAATGAATAGTAAGCTGTAGGGGTTATAGCCTAACATTACACTCATTACACCCTCATTACACCCTGTTCAAATAATGATTTGTGTCTCATTTGCTCATATTAATATCCTAGCTGGCATATTTTGTACTTTCACTTCCATATGGACCCCATTGAAAACAAGATGGCCTATCTCAAGGGGCTGTCCTTAATGAAGTAGAAATTGCAACGTTACAACTCAGTGTGAACTTAACGAGGGTAACACAGCTCAGCTTTTAACAATGTCTGTGATTGCTGGCTGGTCTATTTATGAAGGCTTGTTAACAAATATCCTACAAACACAGAAAATGGAGAAAAAAAGGAATCGCAAGCCGAACTGGACTGAGGAGCAAGGTTTGTTGCTGGCCCAGTTGGTGAACGAACATAAAGGTATGTTACGAGGAAAATTTGGCCCAACTGTCACTAGCCAAGGCAAGAGGCGCGCCTGGGACACAATATCCCAAACAATCAATGCCTCTTTTCCACTGGTGGTGCGGACAGGCGACGATTGTGAGAAAAGGTGGTATGTGCTGCAGTCCAAGGCAAAATATGAGATTGCAGCACACAAGCGGGAATCCTCACTCACAGGTGAGCAAAATACTATGGCCTACCACATAATCTGGCAACTTGCTCCTGCTGGCAAAGTTAATTTACATGCCTAAGTACTGTGTTCATTGACTGTTTCTTTCTGGGGGGTGGACCACCTGCAAAGCGGCTGTCCCAGGTGGCCGACACTGTCTTTCAAGTCCTGGGACACTCTGAGGTCAGTGTCACCGGGCTGCCAACAGGCATTGACACGTCAATGATGCAGGCCCTTGAAATGCAGCAAAGGTAGGACACAGGGTTATTCATATCAACAGTGTTTATTCATTGCAGAAGCCATTTCATGTGTTATCCATGCTCATTGTATTAAATTAATTTAATCAAAACAATAATTAAACTAGGCCTATGTATTTCTGTAGCATGGAGCCATCACAAGAACCGGGCCCATCAAGTTTACCGCCTGAACCATCTGCAGCTGCTACTCAGGATAGCCCGGCGGATCAAACACCATTCCCATCCGCAGCACCTGCTCCGTCAGCATCCCTGCTGGAGAGAAGATTGCAACTCACAATTGATGTGTTTGAACAACAAAAAAAAGTCCTTTCCCTTCAGGAGGAGTACTACCGCCTTAAAATTGAACACCTAAAAAATAAACCATTTAGAGATTGTGTTCTGTGTCTTGCATTTAACAATTGCAGGTGATGTGCAGTAAAACTGTGGTAGTTCTTAATACCATCACAAGTTCTCAAATGACATGGGGCTACAGCTTGCCTGAAATGTAAATTTGTGAAGTTTGCCCTGTAAGGCAGTCCACTCTGGGCTAGGTTCCCCTGTGGAATGTGAATATCTTCTTCACCACCATCCTCATCGTTGTCTCCATCCTCATCCTCATCGCCATCCTCCAGAGGTTCTGCAATCTGTCTAACCTTGCAAATATTGTGTAATATTGCACAGGCTATGATGACTTTGCTGACTTTTTCAGGCCTCAGCCGCACCTCTCCGTGGAGAACATGAAAGCGCCTCTTAAGCTGGCCTATGCCACGCTCCACCACCGCTCTTGTTGTCTTGTGGGCCCTACAATAGAATACAGACCTTTAATTATTTGATGGAAATATTGCACTACTTGGATGCTCTAACATATTGCTTGCATTTCATTTCCATGATTTTTGTATTGTTTGGCTTACCTGTTATAGTTTAGTTGGGGCCCTTGGCGTGGCTGGAGGTAAGGTGTAAGGAGCCATGGTTTGCATGGATAGCCACTGTCCCCTAACAAGTGGCAATTAGCTGGCACATAGCGTCTCTCAAAAAGCTGTCTGATGCCACTCTCGGAGAGCATTCTCGCATCATGTGTGGAGCCTGGCCATTTAGCCACAATGTCCAAAATCTTCCAGGCCGCATTGAACACTATTTGCACATTGATGCTGTGGAAATTCTTCCTGTTAACAAAGACAGCCTCGTCCTCTGATGGCGCAATTATTCTCACATGTGTTCCATCAATTACACCCACAACGCCAGGGAATCCTGCAATGTCCATAAATGCCCTTTTATGTGTGTGTAAAGTGCGGGCATCCAGCGGGAATGAAACAAATTGTGTCACAATATTAGGTTGTGACAAAGCTGTCAGTGTTTGGGTGATGACTCTGCTGACGGAGGATTGGGACAGACCGAAGTCATCACTGCTGCATTGTTGCATTTTCCCTGTTGCCAAATACCTCAGGGTTGTGATTACTTTCTTCTCCGGTGTAATAGCGTTGTGGCGTCGAGTTGGTGAAGTAATTGCATCTCTAAGGAGATCCACCACAAACATGATTCCTGCACGATCCAATCTGTAGCGTCTCAATAATTCCCTGTCATCCAGTGTTTGCAGGACATCTCTCCTGACTCCTCTGTTGGCCATTTTGTGCAGCTGCTTAGGGTAACTCCTAAGCCACTAAAAGTCCTCTTCCCTGCTCTTAGCATATCTCGCCTTAGGAGCCCTTTTAAGCGCTAGGACTCTTGAGGAATAGCTTTTATATTAACTGGGATTTTCGTGTCACTTTTAGGGGAAATTCTAAGAAAACGTCATGCCTCTGAGAATTTTCTTAGAATTTGGCCGCTAGGAGCCACTTTTTGCACAAAAATTCTTTAGAGATACGGGCCCTGGCCTCTTACGTTAAAAGTGAAATAAGTTTGTCTTTATCTTGGTGAGGTTTTCACTGGTTGTCTGGGGACCCCCTGAAAGCGCTCTGTTTTTTGTTTAAAAGTGTTGTGGCGACCCCCACCAGGGTCCAGCTCTTGTGATATAGCAGTGTGTGTTCAGGGCTTGTCCCTAGCAGAAGCTCGTCCTTCAACAACAACCATGAGTAAAACACAAACGTTCACAATCCTCCGATTTTTTTCCAGCAACAGCCCAGTCCTTATTTTTCACAGTGGGGAGTAAAACTCTATCAAATTAGCCAATATTATAATTTGTTAACATTTTACATCCCTCCCATGTTAGCCAGCACTGGCAGTGCACACTACCAGCTCCCGGCAGGTACAGATAACAGCTGAAACATGATGAAACTGGCCATGTAGTATACTGGGGTAAAATGCAGCAAGATTGAATACAAAGGTAAGCAAATGTAGCTCAAGTTATCTTGTTGTTTGAGCTAGCATAGCACAGTGTTGTGTTTTAAAAGATAGAAAAATGGCCTGTTCGCTAACTTAGCTGAGTAGTTGCTAACAATTTTACAAAGCTAGCGACAAAGTAACTCAACAAAATGTAATAGCATTTGCATTACTGCAAACAGAAATGCTGCATAAATCCACCAGACACTGTAGGCTGCTAATGAATTAGTCAACATTATAGCCAGCTAAAAAACGACGTACCTTGTAATATAATTGCAGAGAAGAGAAGATCTGCACCAAGTGACAAGGACTTCTGTTGTGCTCCACACACGCTCTCAGGAAACTGCTTTTAACTACTATTTCCAGAAATGTGAATTGAAATAAAGACAAAGCAGTGTTTTAACTGCATTTAATTGTCCCATAGCAGTTCAATTATGCCCAAAAAGGTTGTTAGTAAGTAGAAAATGAAATGATTACATTTCAAACAGGGACCTTGTAGACTTCACACACAGGTCTTAACCACACAACCAGATGTCTTCCTAAAAATGTGAGAACATGAACTCACTGTCATAACCCTGTGAGCTCCCCAGGAGGGTTTGAATTTTGGCACACCCCTTGTTGGAGCCCAGATGAATCTCATTGCCAATCAATCCATCAGCCCTGACAACAGCCTTTGAAGAAGTTGTTGCCTTCACCAAAGAAGTTACAGTAAGAAATAATTGTTTTTGTTTTGTTTGATTGTGTTTTAGATTTGAGTTCACATGAGTTGCCTCCTTTTTTACCTGTCTTTTTTGGCGACAAGGATTTGGCCTAGGAGTTAGATAAAAACCATTGACTGCTACCTGCCTCTGACCCTACTTTCATGCTCTTCCACTCAAGTGTGTTGTGAGATATTATTTTACACAGTGTTGTTGTATGTGGAGGTTTACACAGTAGTGATGCATTGCCTCTGCATCAGGTGTAGTTACATGTGCAATAGTGTGTTGCTCTGGGGTTAGATTACTGCCTTGTCTCTAAGGTTGTGAAGAATGGCTGTTTTGTGCTGTTGAGCGACAAAGTCTGTGCCTTTGAATGTAAGGATTGTAGGTTTGAATCTGGGCAGTCCTGGGGTCAGTTTTCTGAAAGCTTTATCTCAAATATCAGGCCTGCTCTCTCCTTGATCAGAAAAGTTCAAGATTCAAGATTCTTTATTTGTCACATGCATACAAGTATACAGTGAAATGCAAAAGTGACAGTGCCACAGAGGAGTGCAACAATAAGTTTGAAAATAAATAGAATATAAACAGCAGTATAAACAGCAATGTAAGCAATGTACACAATGGAATGGCTATATACAATGGCAATGACAGGTTAACAGTACAGTTAATTACAGTGAAAGATGAGTCTGCAATGGGTAGTTATGTGTGTGCGTATGTGTTATGATGTCTGAGTTTGTGAGTGACTTGAGGGGGGCACTGGTGGGGTCATCGTTGATGATGATAATGGCATGGGGGAAGAAACTCAGTCTAAGCCTCTCTGCAGCTGGAACAGTCCATTTTTCGGGTGGTGAGGGTCCTTCATTATCCTGCAGGCTCTGGTCCTACACCTGCTGGTGTACAGGACATGGAGGGGGGGGGGGGGGGGTTGGAGCTCCCATGGTCCTTTCTGCAAGGCGTACCACCCTTTGCAGAGTTCGCCTGTCCTGGGCCGTGCTGTTAGACGGTGACAAGACGGTGATGTTACCAGCCAGGATGCTTTCCACAGAGTAGAAGGACTGAAGGATCCTCCGGGAGACTTTGAATTTCCTCAGCTGCCTGAGATGGAACAGGCGTTGCCTTGCATTTCCTACCAGTGTGCTGATGTGGGTAGTCCAGGTCAGGTCTTCTGTGATGTGGACTCCCAGGTAGTCCCACCGATGTCCAGCGGCGTGTAGGTCCTTAGTTGTTGTGCTCTCCTGAAGTCCACAATCAGCTCTTTTGTCTTGGAGACATTCAGGATGAGGCTATTCTCCTGACACCAGAGTGACAGGTCCGCCACCTCGTCCAGGTAGGCTTTCTCATTGTTGTCTGAGATCAGCCCCACCATGACTCGTGGGTGTACAGGGAGTAGAGGAGGGGACTAAGGACGCAGCCCTGGGGGAACCCTGTGCTCAGGATGAGTGAGCTGGAGGTGTGTCTACCCACCCTCACCACCTGTGGCCTGGACGTCAGGAAGTCCAGGATCCAGGCACACAGGGGAGTGTTTAGTTTTAATCCAATCATTTTATCAGCCAGTCTGGTGGGGACTATAGTATTGAACGCTGAGCTGTAATCTATAAACAGCATTCTCACATAGCCCCCCTTCTCACTGTCAAGGTGAGAGAGAGTGATGTGGAGGACCTGGGAGACTGCATCATCCGTGGATCTATTTGGTCTATATACGAACTGCAGCGGGTCGGAGGGAGGGAGGAGCAGATGTAGTCCTTAATCAGCCTCTCAAAGCACTTCATGACCACTGAGGTTAGAGCCACGGGTATGTAGTCATTCAAGCAGGCTGGGCACAGGGACAATAGAGGATCTTTTAAAACAGGTGGGTACTACAGAATTAGCCAGTGAGAGGTTGAATATAGTCGTGAACACAGGAGCTAGCTGGTTAGCACAGGTCTTCAGTACTCGCCCAGGAATGCCATCCGGGCCAGCAGCTTTCCTTATATGCACCCTCAGCAGAGCTTGTTCAAAGTTGTTCATTGTCAACTGTTTTAAGAACAGGTGTAGCTGCTACAGTTCTCAATCTCTTGAGCACATTTCTTGAAACAGTGTTCAACTTTTAAAAACAGTTAACACGTTTACCAAAACACCACATTTCTTTTTCAAAATGCACTGTAACTCATAACTTAGAACATATGTCACAAAAGCTAATCAGTGCATCAAAAAAGTATCCTTTGTTTCAAGTTTCAAGTTTATTTGTTACGTCTCATACACGAGTGCAGGGAGTAAAATTCTCATTATTAGTCATTATTATTGTAAGAGGTGTTGTTAAACTGACTGTGTGCTAGTAGAGTCCATTCTGTGGGTGTTCTGGGGGTAAGTCATGGGTTTGGGGTAGGCTTGTTCATGAGCCTGATGGCCTGAGGGAAGTAGCTGTTGGAGAGCCTCTGAGTTTTGGCCCCGAGGCCCTGGAGGAGGCTCCGTCTTTTGGACGGCAACAGTTCATACAGGCTGTGATTGGGGTGGCTGGGGTCTCTGATGATCCTCCGGGCTTTGCTGACACATCGCTTGTTGTATATGTCCTGGATGGAGGGAAACTCACATCCACTGATGCGCTCAGCTGTCCGCACCACCTTCTGCAGCGCCTTGCGGTTGAGGGCGGTGCAGTTGCCGTGCCAGGCAGTGATGCATCCCGTCAGGACGCTCTCGGTAGTGCCCCTGTAGAAGGTCCGCAGGATCTTGGGCCCCATGCCAACCTTCCTCAGGGGCCCAAGATCCTGCGGACCTTCTACTTTGTCATCTAATGAAAAGTTCAATCCACTACTCATTTCATAATGACACACTAAACAGTAACTATAACCATTAATATTCATTGCAGGTTGGACAACTTTTATTTGAAAACAAATCTGAAAAGCTGTAAGAATTTCACTCAGCAGAAAAACATTGTACTTTATAGTTTGTTAGCACTGCACCTGTTACAGAGAATATTATTGCGTACTGTGAAAACGTGTTCTTTATTTGAAGGAGAAGACAAACTACTTCTTACTTTTAGCTATTTATTTATATGTCAAAATTCTAGGCTTGTACAAGGACCACTTTTGGAGAAGAAAATCACAGTCAGCAAGCTGTTAATCTGTAACCAACCCTCCAAAAATGGATGCATTCAAACAGTCAAACAAAGCATTTACAGTAAACAAAATGATTGTGATTGGCTATTTGGTTGGGGAGGAACCGTGGTTTAGACTTGGCATCCCTTGTTGTTCATGGGCCATCACATTAGTAAATTTAGCACACTGCAGTAATGTATTTTTATTATAGCAATAATAAACTGTTTTTATAAAAATAATTTCTAACAGTACTATAAATATAAATCATGTTCATCTCAAATATTCAGAATCAAGCAGGTAGTTGCGACAGCAAAAATGGCATTACTGTAGAACACAAAAAGTGCCCCAAAAAAAACATTTACAGTAATCTCTTCTCTCCTGTATGCCAGGCCACATGTTATATTTCATTATGTTATTTCATTTGTGATAACAGACTGATTGTTAGTTGAACTGTTGAGCAATGAGAGTTTATACGTATGGAGTAGAGATTAACTATAATGGGAGAAATAGCTAAATGCTGTAAAGGAAATAACTCCGTTTTTTCACTTACTCAATAGATGTTTGTCTTATATACTGCAGTTGGCGATCTTTTGCGTTTTGTGTGAAGGCAACATCGTTTAGCTGAAAATATTCCTTTGTGCTCGTATGTTATTGCTGTGCGTGTGTGACCTTCAGTTTCATACTAATAGTTGAAGAATCAATCAGCCCCTACAATGGCCTTGGAAGAAGTTGTTGCCTTCACCTAACAAATTACAGTAAGAAAGAATTGTTTTGGTTTTGTTTGATTGTGTTTTAGATTTGAGTTTACATGAGTTGCCTCCCTTTTTACCTGTCTTTTTGGCTACAGTGATTTGGCCTGGGAGTTACATCAAAACCATTTACTGCTACCTGCCTCTGACCCTACTTCCATGCTGTTCCACTCAAATGTGCTTTTACACAGTTTAGTTGTATGTGTATGAGTTTTACACAGTTGTGATGCTTCTGCTCTCTAGCAGTGGTTGGTAGTCACGGTTCATACAACCTTCACTCACAGTCTAGGATTCAACTCCATATACCAAAAGTCAGAACATAACTTTGTAAAAAAGTTTTTGGACAGTCCACCACTCACAATGTCTGTAAAGAAAACAGGTGTAGCTACGTGTGCAGTAGTCAGTTTCTCTGGAGTTAGATTTCTGCCTTGTCTAGAAGGTTGTGAAGAGTGGCTGTGATGTTCTGTTGAGTGATATAGTCTGTGCCTTTGAATGTAAGGAAGCTAATGCAATACTTTATCGCAAATGTCAGGCCCACTCTCTCCAAGATTAGCAAAATTGTTCATTGTCAAATGTTTTAAGAACAGGTGTAACTGCACCACGGTTACAGTTTTTCTCGATCGCTTAAGCACATTTCTTGAAACAGTATTCAACTTAAACAGTTAACACATACCCCTTAATTTCATAATGACACACTAAATAGTAACTATAAACATAAATACTCATTGCAGGTTGGACAACTTTAATTTGAAAACAAATGTGAAAAACAGTTAGAACAGTTATTTCACACAGCAGAAAAACATTGTACTATATAGTTTATGGTAGTACTGCGCCTGTTACAGAGAATATGATTGCTTACTATAAATATAAATCAAGTTCATCTCAAATATTCAGAGTCATGCAGGTAGTTACAACAACAAAAATGGCATGACTGTAACACAAAAAGTGCCCAAAAAAACATTTACAGTCATCTATTCTCTCCTGTATGCCAGGCCACATGTTGTATTACTGATGACCTATTTCATTTGTGAGTACAGGCTGATTGTTAGTTGAACTGTTGAGCAATGAGAGTTAACATGGAGTAAGATTAACTATAATGGGAGAAATAGCTATATGCTGTCAAGGAAATAATTCCATTTTGTTGTCAACACTTACTCAATAGATTTGTGTGTCTTATATACTGTAACTTTTGTGAAAGCAATATTTAGCTGAAAAACTTGTGCTCATGTATGTTATTGCTGTGCGTATGTGACTTTCAGTTTCATCCAAATAGTTGAAGAACTTGAGCAAAACTGCAACTTCCTGTCTTGTGTCTGCGAAGTTAAGTATTGCATGTTCCTTAGTTGCAGAGTCGGTGGCATTGGAAATGTGCATTTGTTGTCAGCAGCTTGGTGGCGTTATGGTATGGAACATGCCCCATGAGCAGAATGTGGCTATTTGAAATGTCCATGCTACTGAAGTTGTTGCACTTCTTTTTTTGCAGGTGTCTGCGAGTGATGTCTTTGCGTCCCAGTGGTGTAATGGTAAAGGACAGGTCCCGCAAGCCCAGCTGAGGCCATGAGGTAAGTTGAGCAGTTTCCAAGTGACCTTCCTTTGGAAGGTTTAGGTGGTGGCTAATTATTGGTAAAGATGCTTCTTAGAAGAAGAATTGTATATATATATATATATATAATATTCTTCTTCTTAAGAAGCATTTTTACCAAGAATTAGCCACCACCTAAACCTTCCAAAGGATGGATGGGGAGAGAGATCTAAAACAAAATTGGGGGGGGTTATTCATTTAACAATTTTAAAAACAGCTTTCTTCTCGATAACCGCTGCTGGACATTGTTCTGCAAGGGCGGGGGGGGGGACACTCCCTCACATCCCCCCCACTTTCCTTTTGTCCGAGCCTTGTCCGCAGCTTGCGGGGGGGGGGGACACTCCCTCAGATCCCCCCCCACTTTCCTTTTTTTTTGTCCGAGGCTTGTCCGCACCTTCAAGTCACCAACCGTGGTGACATACCGCTGGTCAGACCCTGCACCGATGTTCCGGTAAGCCACCGGAGGCAGCACGGCTCCTCTATCTTGCGATAGCAGCCACAGGGTCTCGCACATGTTCCAGAGCCATGACCGGGTCTCGAACCTCTAACCCCGTTATGATGGGGCAAGGTACTAACCGCACAGCCACGACTCCTTCACGGGTTTTTTTTTTTAACCCGTCTGCTGATGTAAATGTCAAAATTACGAAGAGATGTGTGTTTGTTGTGAGCAGCCCAGTGGTGCAGTGGTAAAGCACTTGCTCTCTAAGTAGAAGGTTGCTGGTTCGAACCCAGCTGAGGCCATGAGAGTGTTTGCACAGTGAGTGCAGCTGAGGCCGTGGGAGGAAAGCGCAGAGAGGAAGATGAAAGGGAGTAGAGATTGTTAACTCTAAAAAAAAAACAAGCTTCATGTGATAGGTAGTTTTATTAAAATTACTCCTTAAATCCCTTTAAGTGCTTTAAAATTTTTCTTGTCTCCTCTTCATAACCGCTGCTGTACATTGTTCTGGAAGGGCGGGGGGGTAACCCCTTAAATCCCCCCCCACTTTTGCCACAGCGCCTTCACACTTTACACCCTTCGTTTCTTATATTTGACTTGAAGGTTTGAGGAAACATATTCAAAAGCATGTTCTAAACCTAGAGCCATGACCAGGTCTTGAACCTCCAACCCCCTGATCTTGGAGGAGCAGTATTAACCGCTGAGCCATGACTTCTTCACACTTGACACACTTCGTTTCTTATATTTGAGGAAACATATTCAAAAGCAAGTTCCAAAAATGTGGTCCAGAGCCACCACCAGGTCTTGAACCTCCAACCCCATTATGATGGGGCGAGGTACTAACCGCAGAGCCACAACTCCTTCACACTTTACAGACTTCGTTTTGAATGTTTGACTTGAAGGTTTGACAAAACCTATTCAAAAGCAAGTTCCAAACCAAGCCTTGAACCAGTAATCTCTTATAGATGAGGCAGAGTTTGTGTGCACAGAGCCACCACTGCTTCTAGGTTTGTCATGCTTCTTTTTATATATTTGACTTGAATGTTTGAGGAAACATATTCAAAGGGAAGTCCCAAACCACATTGGTGATTTCTTACAGGTGAGGCAAAGTTCTTTGCACAGAGCCACCACCACAATTCGCTTGCATCACAATTGACTCACACTCCAGAACAGGTTTGAATGCTCAACCTTCTTAGAAGTCAAAGATCTTCCTGAATAGTCACAGCTATTTCATGTTGCTGGTGCTTCTGTTCATGTAACACTGCTTTGTCTTTATTTCAATTCACATTTCTGGAAAATGTCAATAGCAGTGAAAAAATGTTTCGAGAGCATGTGTGGTGCACATCCATGGATGGCAGTACACAGAAATAGGAGTGCAGAATTATGACAAAGACCATGCATATGCCATGAGGCTAAACCAAGATGGCTGCCTTAGCCTTTACAAAATGGTCCCTGCATGCTCATGGTGCCATCTTGAAACCTTCATGGCTTTTGTATTTTATTTCTCTCCGATATTCAGAGTTTAATATCCTTGGTAAGACATCATTTTACTGGCCTGCACTTTGCTGACACACTAACCCTTTGAGATATTCAAGAGCTTGTTTGACTCATGTTTGCTCACTATTTTAGCAGTATACTTTCTTGACATATTGAATAATGAATTTGACACCTGTGACATAAGTCTTTGTCACTTGGTGCAGATCTTTTCTTCTCTGCAATTATGGTACAAATACCAACTGACCTAAAAGTTGGAAGTAACTTCACAATACGTCAAGAAAGTATACTGCTAAAATAGTGAGCAAACATGAGTCAAACAAGCTCTGGAATATCTCAAAGGGTTAATGTGTGTCAGCAAAGTTAGCTAGTGCTGGCTAAAATGGGAAGAATGTAAAATGTTAACAAATGATTAGTTTATTTGAATGAGTTTTACTACCTTGAGCATGCATCCTATTGGAGTATAACATTAGCCGGTGACTAACACAACCTCTTAACCCATCAAAAACTGAGCGTTTGAGGGATAGTAGCAGGGCTACATTTGTACAGAAAGACTACTGGAAAATGACAAAAACCTCATGTTTGGGTGAATCTAATTTGATCTGGTGAAGCCAAAACTCAAAGAAAACATTGGAAATCACAATTTGCAGACCTAAAAGCACTTACCGGATGCACAGAAAACACCTCAAAAACAGCCATTGCTAGAGTTAAAAAGCTTGCAGCAAGGAGTCCATCAGCAAAGGACTTGCTGGAGGTGTGTCCCAGTCCTTTTATACATGTGTCCCAGCCCCGCCCCTGAAGCCCATTGGCTAAAGGCAATATCGGATGAATTGATTGGGTTAGAGGCTCCTTTGCATTTTTTGCAATTCGTTTCTTATACTTGACTTGAAGGTTTGAGCAAACATATTCAAAACCAAACCTCGTTCCAGAGCCATGACCGGGTCTCGAACCTACAACCCCCTGATCTTGGGGCGTGGTATTAACCGCTGAGCCACGACTCCTTCTGTCTATGGTGGCTCAGTGGTTAGTACCTCACCACATGATCAAGAGGTTGCAGGTTCAAGACCTGATCATGGCTCTGGAGCTAAGTTTGGAACATTCTTTTGAACGTGTTTCCTCAAACCTTCAAGTCAAATATAAAAAACTAAATATGTAAAGTATGAAGGAGTTGTGGCTCAGTGGTTAGTACCTCACCACATGATCAAGAGGTTGCAGGTTCAAAACCCGATCGTGGGTCAGTGGTTAGTACCTCACCCCAAGATTAGGGGATTGCAGGACTAGGCTCGGAGAAAAGTGGGGGGGGGATTTAAGGGATTGCCCTTCCAGAGCAGTGGTTGTCAGGAAATAGCTTTTTCAGGATTTTAATTAGATTTTTACAAAGAATTACCTATCACTGTCCATGGTAATGTCTTCTGTTCATCCCATTCAACTTCCTCTCACTCTGCCTCCCTCTCATGGCCTCAGCTGGGTTTGAACCAGCAACGTTCTGCTTATGGGACACGTCCTATACCATTGCATCACCGGGCAGGTCACAACAAACACACATCTCTTCAGAATGTTGACGTTTACATCAACAGACACGTTTATTTAAAAAAAAAAAAAAAGTCCAACAACATCAATAGCATGGAAATTTCAACCAGCTACCATGCTTCATGCCATACCATTGCGCCCCCAAGCTGCTCACAAAAAAATAAACACAAATATCTCTGCTAGGAGCAGGTGCCATTGGCAGTCACATTGCTAAAGGAAGGATTACGTTTTTTCTTCTTTTATTTACAGTAGAGGAACTGTACAGAGGGGTAGTGGGGGGTGAAGAGGTCTTTAGGAGGGACAGTCAAGATGTAGCCTGAAGACATGGGTCTTCGGTCTACGGCGGAAGATAGGTAGTGACTCTGCAGTCCTGCAGTGAATGAGATCGGAGGAAGCTCGAGCAGAGTGGAGGGTCTCCGTGACAGCAACGAGAGCAGTCTCAGTAGAGTGCCCAGCCTTAAAGCCGGATTGGTGAGGGTCAAGGAGGTTGTTCTGAAGGAGATAGTGAGACAGTTGGTTAGAGACAACACATTCAAGGGTTTTAGATAAAAAGGAGAGAAGGGATTATGTAGTTATAGACAGCAGACGGGTCAAGATTTGGTTTCTTGAGAAGAGGCTTGACTCTGGCTGTCTTAAAGACAGCTGGGACAGATCCTGTGGATAAAGAGCAATTGATTATGGTGGTAAGGAACGGAAGGTGGTCTTTGGAAATGGATTGGAGAAAGGGTGAGGAGATAGGATTGAGAGGGCAGGTGGTTGTTCGCTTGGATGTGACAAGTTCAAGTATATCATCAGGGGAGAGGGGGCAAAGAGCTGATAAACTAGAGACCGAGGGTAGTGCAGTGGGTTTGGGAGGAGTGGTAGCAGTGTTGGCGAGAGGTTGAGAGAAGGAGCTGCGAATGTCATCAACCTTCTTTTCAAAGTAGGTGACAAAGTCATCTGCAGACAGGGAGGGGGGAGGGGTTGAGGAGTGAGGAAAATGTGGAGAACAGTTTCCCTGGGTCAGAG
Source organism: Argentina silus (assembly GCF_951799395.1). Classification (NCBI taxonomy): domain Eukaryota; kingdom Metazoa; phylum Chordata; class Actinopteri; order Argentiniformes; family Argentinidae; genus Argentina; species Argentina silus. The sequence goes on along the minus strand of NC_139675.1, from coordinate 14,591,004 downwards.
GCAGAGGATTGAATTTTGGAATGTTAAGCAAGAAGCTTTAGCAGCTGATGCAGAGGAGGTGTAGATGAGGAAGAGAGACAGATAAGGTTTTAAGTCATCAGGGAGGCCAGTTTTACTCCATTTTCTCTCAGCTGCAGGTTGGGACGAGTGGATACAGTGAGGGTAGAGTCTGACTGGGAGGGGGGGGATTTGAGGGGGAAGGGAGAAGGATAGAAAATGATGGTCAGAAACTGGAAGAGGGGTAACAATAAGTTTGGAGGTATGGGAGGATCTAGTGAAGACAAGGTCGAGCTGATTGCCCGCCTTATGAGTCGGAGGAGAGTGGGAAAGGGTAAGGTCGAACGAGGAGAGAAGGTCAAGTAGTCCAGACGAGTGAAACTTCTCTGACTGGATGTTGAATTCACCCAGTAGTGTGAGCGTTGTGCCGTCCTCAGGGAAGAATCTTAGAAGGACATCCATCTCTTCCAAAAAGTCACCAAGTTGACCTGGGGGACGATAGATAACAACAATGTGAAGTTTGACAGGGATGGTGACAGAAACAGCATGGAATTCTAAGGTGGATATGGACAGGTGTGACAGGGGAAGGACATTATGTGACCACTTTGGTGAGACCTGTGGAGCCTTGTGCCACCCCCTCGACCAGAGAGTCTAGGGGAATGAGAAACGGAGTATTGGGGAGGGCTGCCGGAGTAGCTGTGTTTTCCGGTGTAATCCATGTCTCTGTGATCGCTAGGAAGTGGAGGGACATGAAGCGGGCATAGGCTGAGCCTCTGCTTTCCGGACCGCTGACTGGCAGTACCAAAGTCCTCCCGTGGCAGTGAGGTTGTTATCAGTTGAGCATGGTGGGTAGACTAGATTAGATGGGTTGCGGGGGGGGGGGGGGGGGGGGGTGAAATACCAGATTGGGGAGAAAGCACATTGTGGTAGTTACAGGTATAGAGAGAGGGTTTATAGGCAATACGAGATGCAGGTACCGCTAAATACACTCAAGAGTAGCGAAAACAAAAAACTAGTACTTAGCCGTCCGGCCCTTCTCTCAGGCCTTCCTCGATGGACTCCGCAGGTTGACTCCTTCGTCTTTGTGTCAGGCGTCTTCATGTCAGGAGGCTGTCGCAAAGGCAGAGTTAGTGTTGACAAACAAAACTGAATTATTTCCTTTCGATCATTTAGCTATTTCTCCCATTATAGTTAATCTCTACTCCATACGTAAACTCTCATTGCTCAATAGTTCAACTAACAATCAGCCTGTTATCACAAATTAAATTGGTCATCTGTAATATAATATGTGGCCTGGCATACAGGAGAACAGATTACTGTAAATGGTTTTTTTGCACTTTTTGTTGTTGATTGATTCTGAATATTTGAGATGAACTTATTTATATATATTTATTGTAAGCAATCATATTCTCTGTAATAGGTGCAGTACTACCATAAACTATACAGTAAGTTTTTTCTGCTGAGTGAAATTCTTACTGTTTTTCACAATAGTTTTCAAATGTAAGTTGTCCAACCTGTAATAAATATTGATGGTTACTATTTAGTGTGTCATTATAAAGTGAATGGTAGACTGAACTTTTCATTTGATGACAAAGGATACTGTTTTGATGCACTCATAAACCATTGTGACGTGTTCTAAGTTGTGAGAGTTAAAGTGCATTTTGAAAAGAAACGTGTTAACTGTTAAGGGGTACGTGTTCACTGTCTTCAAAAGTTGAATACTGTTTCAAGAATTGTGCTGAAGCGATCGAGAAAAACTGCAACTGTGGAGCAACTACACCTGTTCTTAAAACAGTTGACCATTAATAACTTTGCTGATCTTGGAAAAAGTGGGCCTGACATTTGGGATAAAATATTGCATTAGCTACAAGGCTTTCAGAAAACTGACCCCAGGACTGTACCCAGATTCAAACCTACAATCCTTAAATTCAGAGGCACAGACATTGTCACTCAACACCACATAATAGCCACTCTTCACAACCTTGTCGACAAGGCAGGAATCTAACCCCAGAGCAACTCACTACTGCACATGTAGCTACTCCTGTTTATTTTTAGCAGACATTGTGAGTGGTGGAGAGTCAAAAACCTTCTATACCAAGTTATGTTCTGACTCTTGGTATATGGAGTTGAATCCTTGACTGTGAGTAGAGGTTGTATGAACCATGACTAGCAACCACTGCTAGAGAGCAGAGACAATGCATCACTACTGTGTAAAACTCCACATACTTGTATGTAAAAGGATATGCAGGTAGCAGTCAAGGGTTTTGATGTAACTCTCAGGCCAAATCCCTGTAGCCAAAAAGACAGGTAAAAAGGGAGGCAACTCAAGGAAACTCAAATCTAAAACACAATCAAACAAAACAATTCTTTCTTACTGTAACTTCTTTGGTGATGGCAACAACTTCTTCAAAGTGATTGATTGGCAATGAGATTCAACTGGGCTCCAACAAGGGCTGGCTGGAGGGGCGTGGCATTGGGGGTGGGGTTGTGAGGGGGGTCATAATTCAAACACTCCTGGGGGTTATCAGAGCTCAGAGGGTTATGAAAGTGAGTTCATGTTCTCACATTTTTGTGAAGATTTCTGACACCTCAGTGGTGGTGTGGTTAAGACCTGTGTGTGAAGTCTACAAGGTCCCTGGTTGAAACTAACTTTAACTAAAATATAAAATGTTCTACTTACTAACAATCTTTTATGACATAATTAAACACAATTAAAACACTGCTTTGTCTTTATTTCAATTCATATTTCTGGGAAATGTAAATAGTAGTGAAAAGGTGTTGTACTGGGTGTTGAACCTGCAATCCCCTGATCATGGGGCAAGATACTAACCGCACAGCCACCCACTCACTGTACATGCCTTGTTTTGTATGTTTCACATCAAGGTTTGCTGAAACATGTTAAAAAGCAAGTTCTAACCCTAGCCTTTCAGGATGTGGCTTTGGAGGTAAATGGACTGGGCAGATTCAGCTGCAATCCAGAAGTGAACAAACACATACCCACACACACACAAACCCATACACATGTACGCACAGACACACGCACGCACGCACGCACGCACGCACGCACGCACGCACGCACACACACACACACACACACACACACACAAATCCATACACATGTACGCACACACACAAAGCAGAGCTTTGAGGTGTGTCTCCTTCTGTATTTAACAGTCTTGAAAAGTGTGTGTGAAGCAGATCCATGTCAGAATTTCCCTCTGCCATCGCACCTATAATTAGATTGACATCCCTCTCCCAATCAATGCATCCAATCTGGCCAGAGTATAACCAAGCACCCATCCCATAGCCAGTTCCTGGTTCAATAAAGCCCCTTCAAACACGTACGGCTGCCTCATGCCCCTGTTCCTGATGTGGTGTGTGAATCAGGACAAGACTCCAATGATCTTTAGATAAGAAAACAAGGTGGATCGACTTCCTCTACTTCAAGACAAAAACAACCCCATTCTTTACTAACAACGTGTTTATATTTCAAGGACCCTTGACTTAATGTTAACTTTTTGACTGCGTGCCTGACGCCACAGCTTTTGCCAGACTTTAACGATGCATCGTTGATGTCAATATGCATCTAATTTTCAAGGAAATAAATATAAGCTTCTATTAGGATGTGAGGTTTTAATGCACAAAATAATCATTTCGGAGCTTAACGGGTTTGAGCTAAGACTGGTATTATTATGCTGTTAAAATACAGTCCAAGGACAAGCTCATCTGTGAAAAGAACTGCCTTAATAATAATGCATTTATTTTGTTGCACTTTTCTCAGTAGTCAAAGACTACATTCCATGGTGAGAATGAGAATAGCTGGATAACAAGTAAAAAAGCGGTCAGTAAAAACAATAAAAATAATTAAAGATTAAAAGCAAGTTTAAAAAGACGGGTTTTGAGGGATCGTTTGAAGGAGGTGATTGTGCAGATGCAGTGGCAGGTGACTGGTGGGAATGATAAATCAACAAAATGTCACCATCTTTTAATTCACACATCATGACTTTTACCGTCTGAAAACTATGTACAGGAATAAAATGTCTGATATTTACAGAGTGCTGCATAAAGCAATATTTACAGTAAGCACACACAAGACTGACATTTATTCTTCGTTCACCCACTTCAAATCATGTTAAACCACACTAACCCTAATAAACAATATGGAAGTGTTTACCAAGTATATCGAGAACAATTGTTAGAAACTCGATTCCTCGCGTCCTTTCCTCCATCGGCTTCTTTCTCATAAAGCATTCGAGGAGAATATCTATGAGGAGGAACTGAGATCTTCTCCTTCAAAGTGATGAGTAGAAAGCAAGTGGAGGATGGAGGAGAGGACACGAGGAAGCAAGTGGAGGACGGAGGAGAGGACACAAGGAAGCAAGTGGAGGACGGAGGAGAGGACACAAGGAATCAAGTCTCTGACAACTGAGAAAGGGCCCTCATCTGGCAGTGATGAGAAACACAAGGACAGGAACTTGCTCATCAGTGTTAAAGCAACTGCCTTGAAAGTGTGAACTTGACAAATAATTCATGATAAATCATTGTGGGATAAGAAAGAAAGATACAGTGCAGTATTCAGAATGACAATCGATCCATTGACAGTACAACAGCAGAGCAGGACACACTAAGATTTGTGCCCTTAGGGTTTAACCCATGGTTCAACTACTTTTGTTTGTCATTTCATTGTTTCTTGTATTGCTCCTCTCAGTTATTAATTAAAATACAAACATTTTATCACAAATAAAGAACAACCTTAATGCTTTACTGACCAACAGAGCTGGTTCTGCTGAGTCTGCACTGCCAAGGGCACATCACAAGTATTTATTACCCAGAGAATATAGCCAGTTGTCTTTTATTTTGCTTGAGAAAAAGTATAATGTAAAAAATAAAAAAAAGCACATTGCATTTCATAATATCACATCATCTCAGAGAACATGTATGAGCTCCGTCACGCCATATATATATATATCCAGTCTTGGAAGCCAGTCTGGATGAGAAATGTAACAGAAAGTATTGTTTTTAATGTAACAGAAAGTATTGTTTTTAATGTAACGGAAAATATTGTTTTTAATGTAACGGAAAGTATTGTTTTTAATGTAACGGAAAGTATTGTTTTTAATGTAACAGAAAGTATTGTTTTTAATGTAACAGAAAGTATTGTTTTTAATGTAACAGAAAGTATTGTTTTTAATGCGAAATGAAGGTTGTTGCATTGGAAACATGCACTCAAACAGTCCTAGGGGAGATGTAGACACCTTTTTTTAACGACAACGTACGATTGGATGACTCATCTAACTTGACAGATCATTGTCATGGCAACGTCAAAATGTCTAAATCACAACTCTCCTTTCAACAGGTTTCTTTCATTAGCCGATACGAAACACAGCCAATAGGCTTTAGAGCACAGCTAGCTCACAGTACTGAGCCAGGTGTCATGTCTGCTTCTGCTCCCTGTCAGAACTTTTTACAGGCTGTGTAATAACTACCTATTTACAGGCTGTGTGTAATAACATATTTACAGGCTGTGTGTAATGATATCCTATTTACAGCTGTGTGTAGCGATAACCTGTTTACAGGCTGTGTGTAATGATAACCTATTTACAGGCTGTGTGTAACGATAACCTATTTACAGGCTGTGTGTAATGATAACCTATTTACAGGCTGTGTGTAACGATAACCTATTTACAGGCTGTGTGTAATGATAACTACCTCTTTACTGGCCATGGTGTATCACACAGGTCTATTTTCAATTCTGCAATTTGTGTAACAAAGCTTATATTTACAACTGTCTTCTCTCCCCTGTGCGTGTGTGTCAGGCGCGTGTGTGCATGCGTGTCAGGCATGTGCGTGTGTGTGCCAGGTGTTTGAGAGTGCGTGTGTGTGCCTGCTTGTGTCAGCTGTGAGTGTGTCAGGTGTGTGCCAGGTGTGCGCCCCCCCTCCTCCTCTGCTCTAGCTCGGCCAGTCTGTCCTCTCTCCCCTGAGCGTGCTCCGCCCCGACTCTCTGGGCTGTCTCCGTGGCACCGATGTCGATGTGGGCGTACCTGGTGGAGCCCCCTCGTGATTGGACAAGACAGACAAACAGAATATGATCCGGCCATGACAGACTTCCACACCAGTTGCTACACCACTGACACACACACGATCATGACAGCACGGCCCAGGACAGGTGAGCTCTGCAAAGGGTGGTACGCCTGGCAGAAAAGACCCCCCCTCTCCATGTCCTGTACACCAGGAGGTGTAGGACCAGAGCCTACAGGATAATGAAGGACCCTCACCACCCGAAAAAACGGACTGTTCCAGCTGCTGCGGTCAGGCAAACGCCTTCGCTGTCATGCAGCAAGAACAGAGAGGCTTAGACTGAGTTTCTTCCCCCATGCCATCAGGATCATCAACGATGACCCCACCAGTGCCCCCCTCAAGTCACTCTCACACACTCACTGACATCATAACACACATAAATATCCATTGCAGACTCATCTTCCACTGTAATTATCTGTACTGTCAACCTGTCATTGCCATTGTATATAGCCATTCCATTGTGTACATTGCTTCACCGCTGTTTATATTATTTATACTGGTTATATTTTTTATTATTTCTATTTTATTTTATTTCAAAACGTATTGTTGCACTACTCTGTGGCACTGTCACTTTTGCATTTCACTGCATACTTGTATGCACGTGACAAATAAAGAATCTTGAATCTTGAGGTGTGCCAGGACGGCCTGGCCTGGATGTCTATCTGTATGGGGAGCTGGGACCAACACAGCAGGCATCCTAATATACTCTTGCATCACTTGCATCAAGGTGCTGAGAGCCATGGAGGCTGTCCTGATATGATCCGTCAATTTGTACAGCAAGACAACACCAAAATAAACCACGGGGAATGGAACTACGTGGCCTCTGAAACAGAGACAAAGTGTCCGTTAACACGCTTGACAGCCAAGACACAAGCAGAGCTTTTTGACGGACGCAGCTGATTAGGACACCAGCTCTCGCAGCTCTCTAGAACCAGGACCCACTGCAGCTCTCTAGAACCAGGACCCACTGCAGCTCTCTAGAACCTGGACCCACTGCAGCTCTCTAGAACCAGGACCCACTGCAGCTCTCTAGAACCTGGACCCACTGCAGCTCTCTAGAACCTGGACCCACTGCAGCTCTCTAGAACCTGGACCCACTGCAGCTCTCTAGAACCTGGACCCACTGCAGCTCTCTAGAACCTGGACCACACTGTCGTTGAGAGGTCTGTCCAATGACAGGGAGGCATCCTGGGGAGAGGTGAAGAAGCTCCCTGAAAGCAAAAGAAACACTCATGTCAGTCATACAAACACTAAGGGGCTTTATACTACAGGACCGACCCGAACCATACTGGGCTGGCTCAGACACTTGTTTTCACATTGTCCTTTCCAGCATTGTAAAAGCAACAGGTGGGGTGGGTTTGTGGGTTCAGAGGAGTGAGCAGGCTGCTTGTCAGTTGTTCTCACCTGAGACAAGGTCTGTCCCTGTGATAACAGACACACACACCTGAGAGCAGGCTGGTTGTCTGTTGATCTCATCTGAGATGGAGGTCTCTCTCGCACTCTCTCACACACACACACACACACACACAGACCTCACCTGAGATGGAGTTCTGCCTGTGGAGCGTCAGTCTGCCTGGAGGGGGTGTGCCTATAGAGAGGGTAACGTCACTCCTCTCCACCCTTCGGCCCTCCGTACCCTCACCCCCCACGCCACCTCTGCCCCCCTCCTCCCTCCGTGCCGGGGGTTGGTCTAAGAAACAGGGTAAATGTATGGTCAGACATGCATAGGGTCCCTCAGGACCCACTCCCAGATGTAAACGTTACACATTGAGGAGACAATCAAATGACTAATCTCTGGATGACTAATCTCTGGATGACTAATTACTGGATAAATGGTCAAGTCAGTTTGGAGTGTATTGAGACTATGATAATGCAGGAGGCGTTAGAAGCTGTGATTTAATAACGATAATGTCACGTTTAAATCACCTATTATGATATTCCTCGTAGATTCGTGTATCATGCTCCCTTGACAACGTTTGTAGTTTGGGAACTATATTTCTCAGGGGAGGGCAGAAACCACCACAATCTATCACAAAATAAATACCTCAAGCATTGTGTTTTTGTCACAATTTTCTGATTTGTTGTGTAACCGTTGTGTGTTAGCAATAATGCCCTCAAGGCTGTGGTTTATAGTCAATATTGTCACTTGGTAGGATGTTAGCCCAACAACTCCCCCCTACCCGTGACAAAATTGAGGATAGATTACAGCCTTTCTGGCATTAATGCTCAATTATTTCACAACGGCGACCATTATACTGGAAAAAATAATACATTTAAAATATGAAATGTGGGATTTTGCACTTTGTAACGGAACCCTTCACATGCAGACAGACGCACCTGGCTTGGGTGTCGAGGGTGACAGTCCTGCCAGTGATGAGCTGCTTCCCTGTGGAGAAGCACAGGCGGTTAGATCTCTGAGCCCAACAAAGGTCTTTGACAGAAACGTTGCACTTATTAAACTGATTCGCTTGCAAGCAGAGGCGCTGTGGGAGGCAATTTTCTCTACTTCTAGTCTGACCTCTCCTTCACACCTGTTGCAGAGAGACCACTTAAGGTGTGTAACAGCCTTTTAGGTTGTTAGTTCTGACATCAGTATACATCTGAGCCACAACCACATCTCAAGGTCATCCTTTGCTTCCTGTTCTTTATTTTAATATCCATGTCTTTGCTTTTGTAAGGCCCTTGGTGCGCCTGGATGCATACACTTTAATGAACACAAGGCTTCTCTCTGTGAAGATTATTATTCACTTAAACCGTCAGGTACACACAAGTGGAGGCTGTTGGAGGCAGAAATCCGAGGACGGGCTCATTGAAATGCATGTAATGAGAAATGGTATCAAACACATTACAATGTCAGAGACTGACTATGAACTCGGGTGCGACCTCGGTGCCCTCACCGTGGTCCCAAACAATTCACTTTCCCAAGAGCAGCCATACCTTTTTCACAACATTTGATGACATGTATTCACCGTCGACTGTCTTCTTCGCTACTTTATTGGATGTTTTTGATCGCCAATTTCAGCTATATTCAGAGACAAAGGCCGGGAGCTAAACTGGGCAGGGGGGAGAGACTGGACCCTGTCGTCGTTAGCGGCTAGTTAGCATTCAACTGGAAGGTGAGTCTCCTATGCTAGGTGAAACTTGCAATCATGTCCAACTCTTTCTGATGAGCTAGCTAGCTAACTTAACATTGTTTACCTAGCTACTAACTAACGCTAGGAGTTGGAGCTAGCCCTGATGTGGTCAGCCTCATAGTCTTAAACATGGTCATGCTGATTCTTAATGTTAGCTTAGGCTAACTCATAATACGGCTAGCATTAACGACAGGACAAGTCACATAATATATACGGCCCTGAGTAATTCGATATTGTTTAGAGAAATAATGACTTTGAAGTTGTAAAGACCAATTTATTTCCATGTCTAACCATATGATGTTAGCAAGCGGTGTGACTGTATTTGATACCGAGTGATTCAGTCAACGTTATGGCCATGACGAATTGACTAGGCCAGCAAGCGACCCGTTCATGTGAGGTTTAATGATAATGCTACTGATGCTAATGAGTCATGTGTGGGTGTCACTTGGTTTTTATTTCATTTGATCCAGATCTGTACAGATGAGATTGCCATTGTCGCTCAATTCTATGCAGACAGTCAAGACACGGTGGTTATGTCTTCTTCCAAGGTATGTAGCATTTTGAATGGAATATAACAATACAAGAGAAAAGAAAGACAAGTTTAATTTCCAATGCTGGAGACCTGTGCAGATTGCCATTGTTCATTTCTATGAGCACAGACTTGACGTGAAGTGTCTTCTTCCCAGCTTCCAGGATGAATTCTGGAAAGAGAGAAAGCCAAGTCCTGTCTGTCCATTGTCACTGACCATATGACCACCATTACTTCTATCCACTTGCATTTTGCGTCCGTGTTTGTTTAGGTGCCGTTCCTAAGAACAAGCCAGGGCAGCCCTGGTTGGACGGACTCTGGGAGTCACAGGGCTGGGTGCCGAATGAGAGAGCTATGGTACCACCAAGGGAAACGCGCGTTCTTGTTTGTGTATGTGTCAATATCGGACGTGCATTCTGTCAAGATGATTTGAGTGAGTATGGTGCAAGAGCTGAACACAGTCTGTTTTTGTACAAATTGCCAAATTTCTACTTTAAAAGAAACACACACACACACTCACACACAAATTACAAAATGCTTGACACACCCACAAATATATTGATCACTATATCACTATCACTATATATCACGCATTGATCATTCATTGATCATTGATCACTATATCACGATCACTATCACCTTGTGTGAATGTTGACACTTCTTTCATGATGAGAGCTTTGTCCATGCCAATGTCAAGTGTTTTCAGCGAAGCCTTCTCTCAAAATATGCAGAGACACCTATAATCAGTTACTTTGATTCCGTGTTATTGATGGCCATGTCCTTACAGGGTATAGGTAAGTCTACAGTGTTCTTTGGCTGCACCATCTTCTTTGCCATCAAGGAGTCCATTGCTGCAGCCCGTAGAGAGAGAGGCTTAGGGGAAAGTTTCCCCCTGAGTTCTCCTGCCACCTCGGAGAGGATCCGCATGGCCAGTTCACCCACATGGTACAATGTCTACATGCTAAACATGTCTAATGTCTACATGCTAAATATTTGCTTTGGTCTCTCTATTTTTCTCGATCAACAATAATGGCATTACATTTCTTTCCCAAGGCACCATCTCCAAAGGAGGGTACTTCCACACCGTGGAGGATCAATGTATGAGCCAACAACCAATCATTCACCTTATTTACTGCTTGCTTCTTTGTGGGTGATTTTACAGAACATTTGCTTGTAAAACTTGTTTGAAATTAAACTATTGATAGCAAATAAATGTAATGTAATGTGTTGATTACATAACCATGAACAATGTATTTTCAGCTATCTGTGATCTACAGCATAATACAGTTAGTATACAGAAACTAGACACCTACATTTAGAACTGAACATTGAGCTTTATGTTGTAAAGCAGTTTGATGTGCTGACAAATAAAATATAATTATCTAACCATTTCATATTTTTTCACCCAACTTTTTCAATGCAATCAACACATCTCCTTTAAATATTACAAATTATATATTAAAAAGGTTATACAGTAGTCAGATGTATTTAGACTGCAGCAATGCAATTTGACATATTACATAATACTCCCACACTCTACACATAGGCAACATTGGATGGCACAATTTTGAAAGGAAATTCTGGAGGGAAGATCTCGGCATACTGTGAGATAATTATATTATTATATAACAAAATGATATGTACGTAATGTGGTTCTAGGCCTAATCAATGTCAGTAATTTATTCTCACAGTCAACTGAGATACTTATTATTATTATGTAGGCTTGCTTAAGCAAATTATATTCTTTAAATTCTTTAAATGCCAAACCATTCCTTCATGTTTTAATCCGTATTCTCAGACTTTCACTGTGCAAATTCAAGTTTGGATTTAACTTTCGTGCCCCCATGATTGATAGAGAAGTATGTACATATTGTAATTACTGTATAAAAGACCCGTTAGCATCAGACCAAGTGAGATGAGTCTCTTGGGGCAGTAGTCAGCTAGCTAGTGTGGCTGGTTGGCAAGAGGAAGGTTGTGAATCTGAACGTCGCTTGGGGGAAGTTACTCTACCCCACAATAGTTGATCTATTATTAAAATAATATCAATGTTGGGGAGTAATTCCATTACATGTAGCTCAACTATTAGTTTAACTACATTTTTCTGTAGCTTGGTCGTAGTAAACTAAATAAGCGAAATTCAAATCTTAGTACTGTTTTCAGTAGTTAAGTACTTTTTTGCCATGCAGCAGTGTAGCTAACTACTGTCACTAATCACCAAAACAATTATAATATAATATAACATATATATCACACAGCAAATAAAAACAAATTTCATTAATACTCCAGCCCTTGGACTTCAAAATACCTTCCCACCCCCCTCTTTCTACTTGGTTGCACCTCACTCTCTCTCTTGACTCAATAGTCCTGTGATTTAACTCAGTTGTGCGCCTTCTTCTGAAACAGTTGTATTTGTCTTGTTGTAAAGCACAGTAAAACTACTGTTTTGTACGAGTCACAGTACAGTATGGGCCAGGACCAAAACACTGTGGCCATACTTAAGCACATTTATAAAAGTAACCAGTCCAACCGAAAACACTTATGTATTCACATGTGAGCTGTGCAAACCCAAAGGCGCTGTCCACAGCAAAGATGTCGAATTAAGAACTAATTTAAGAACACATATCAAGAGTGAGTTTGTTTGCTAGCTAGCTAGCTGCCCAGTACAGAAGACATCTCAATCTGTGTTCTCTGAGCTCCAATAGTGGAACCGTGTCCACCTTCTCCTGGTCAATGTAAATGCATGTAAATTAGGATTTCTTCCAAATAAGAGGGCCCAAGTTAAACTTACATTTTTACATTTACATTTTTGACATTTAGCGGACGCCTTTATCCAAAGCCGCTTACAACAAATACATTTGTCTAGGTAAGTGAATCATCTATCCATCAGTCATCATAAGAAAAATAAATCTATCCTAGGACCATGGACCATTGGCAGTCAGAATGCTTGAAACTTTATTTAGCGTTTAAATGTGGGGTTCAAAAGTAGGGTTCAGGGAACAACAAACAATATGCTAATTATCGTAACAAATATATATCAATCATCAACATACAGTATAATATTTGGTATGATATTGCCCCAGTAGGGTTTGTAATTGTTATATAACAATGAGATAAATATAAAATCTTATTTTCTAATTACCCTGATGAAATAGTATTGCCCCAGAATAATGGACTGTACAGAAATAGTTTTCAATAATTTCAATTCATCTCTGGTACCACTCTACTTAGCAACACTTCTATAATATGGATCAAGTGAGTTTGAGTCTGAAGTGATGTCCTAGCCAATGTTGATGGCTCTTTACTGGCACCATACAGCTCAAAGTGCCCTATCTGCACTGCATAGGACACATATTATAGACTGTACAAAAAACGTTTTCAATCATTTCAACTCATCTCTGGTACCTGTCTCTCTGTTTTTACTTTATTTCCTTTGTTGATGTAGTGATGTTAATTTGAGAAGGAGTTAAGTGGAAGGGGCTGTCAGAAAGAAGATGGGTTTGGAGATTTAGAGAGGGGGAGAGAGAGAGAGAGAGAGGGGAAGGAGGCAGAGGAAAGAGAGAGCATACCTTAAATAAGTAGAGCGAGCATAAACATGTATTCTCTCATATGTGCAGCATGTGACAGCGCAAAGAAGCGGGGAGAAATTTGACATGAATAAGCTTGAGTCGGCTTTGATAATGTAACCAAAATAAATAAATATAAATAAACTTTGATTTGATTCTATGGATTACAGAATAAAGTTAGGAACGTTCATGCAAGGTTTAACTAATACATCTATAAGGGAATATACAGTATGTGTATATCTTTGTCCTCTTGTAAGTCAAATATGATTTTGATGAATAAAGGATGACTAGATATTGACAAAATAACTTTTTTTTATCTTAACAACAGTTCTATGTATTGCATAGTATATTTGAGTGCAATCTAGTCTACTGTGAAAGAAGGCATCATGAGAACATACAAGTCAAGAGGATGACATGAAGAGGGGAAGTACAGTGAAGTTGAACACAACAACAAACAAAACAAGAAAGGTATGTGAACACTTTATTCAGACTTTCTCATCTAACATTATCAACATGTTACAATTTGTAGGCTTTAGAAACTTTGCCATCGTTGACACCATCTCACAGTGTAGCCCCCATGCACAGTGCAATCCAAATGTCACCATCTGCTGGAAGAATGAACATCTTCATGTCTCTCGCAGGACGAGACCTCCATCCTCCATAACCTCATCAGGCAGTGGTGTGGTGAGAGAGGGGAGGACTCCACCTGCTGGTCAACTGAAATCACCAGAAGTTGTCACCTTTTGAAGGTGGTGATATGAGGCCTACAGTGACGTTATGTAGCACTATATTGGATCACTCCAATATGGTATCCTTCCGCGCAGCAGGATACGTTCCGAGTAGAATTTCAGAGAAGTCCCGTGTACCGGGTAGTGCTGCGGCTGCATCACCCCATAAATAGCAGTCCACAGCACTACTTCTTCCTCTTCCTTTTCTCGGCGCGTTCCGTAGAGGTGGATTCTGGAGCAGGTAAGAGCTCTGTGTGCAGAAGTATACTCGCAGCTATTCAATAGCTTGGAGGAGCTAGCTAGCTAGCCTCTCCATTGAGTGCTCTGCTGTCACTTCGCTCGATTTGGCCTGTGCCATCTCGTTCGAAGTTTGTCGTTGTTGTTATTAAGTTAATATTTGTTCGACACCGTGTACCTGGGCGATACACGGTTTGGTCAACCTGTATTGCGGCGCTGAGGGTTTGTCCTTAATTTTAGTTGTCTTGTCTGTCTGTCTGTCTACCGGAACCCTCCCGGTTAGCCTTCGGGCTCGGGGACCGCGCCTACCTCTAGCAAGATTGGGAAAACTGTGTATGGTTGGCTTCACGCCGCCTTGCAGATTTTTCCCCCGAGTTGAAGCAGGGTGACGCGAAGTACTTTGCGCGCTTCTTCTCACAGGGCAGTGCCATCTTGTTTTTACCCTCATGCGTTCCATGGTGAACGAGCTATGAGATCCCTCTAGCTCAACGAGCGGTGACCACATACGGGACCTCCAGTTACACACATAGTCCTGTTGACCACCACGTATAAAGCTGGGAGCTGATAAACGTGGTGTCAATTTCCCTGCAATATAGGTCTAGTCATTGCTTAAGCAATTCACTAGCCCTATTAACCACCACGTATAAAGCTGAGGATACACTAAGGTTGAGAGCTATCTTGCCTGGTGCACTGTTATCATACACAGTGTCTTCTCCCCTCCACAGTAACCCAAGTATGGTTTTTCACTGTGTGGAGTGCAATGCGCGCATGCACGCTGAGGACGCACACATTACCTGTATGTGCTGTCTTGGGCTGGACCACGCACGCTGGGCAGTGGAAGACCCCCTCAGCTGCATGTCCTGCGAAGTGCTAGGAGAACGGCTGTGTGTGGCTCGCCTAGAGAGAATGAAGGCCTTAACCTCCCAGAGACCTGCGGATGACCGCCTCCCCCCCTGTGGTACGGTGCGTCGTCGGCAGAGTTCCCCTCCAGCCGCTTTGGGCGCCCCCCCTGCCAAGCGGCGCACGGAGGAGGAATTGGACCGCCTCGAACGTAGGGAAGCTGACTTGCGCGAGGCAGTGAGCGCTTTGGAAGAGGAAGACGACGACTCTCTCTCTCTTCACGCTCCAGACGACCTGGATGTTGGCGACAGTGCCTCGGTGCTGCTACAGCGCTACAAACGCGCTAGGTCCGCAGCACCATCAACCGCTGGATCTGTAGCGCCCTCAAACGCTGGCAGCGCTGCTTCAGAAGGACCACCGGTGGTTACAGAAGCGACGTGTGCTCTCCTGGCGAAGGTGGCTGTCTCCCTTGGCCTCAAGTGGGAGGAGCCAGCCTCTGACAAGCTGCTCATCCCCACCTGTCCCCAGTTCGCGGTGGCATTCCGTGAATACTGGACCAGGATGCAGGGACGCTTCCGCCCCTCCAGGGATACCAGACCATGGACCCTCATTGCGGACCAAGAGCCCTTGGGGATCAACAGATATCCCACAATGGATGACATGGTGGCGGCTATGATCCTCCCTGATAAGGAAATCATCGGCAAGGTGCCGCAGCTTAAGCCAGGACCCGAGAGACTCAGTGACCAGCTCCTGAGTTCTACTTTCAGCGTCCTCTCCTCCATGGCCCGCCTTACGAACGCGGCCATGCTGCTCAGCTCCTACCTGGCCCGCCTAATCCCTACTCTCCCAGGAGGAAGCCAGGACCTTGTCGACGAGGCAATGGAAGTGTCCAGGTTGCTCGGTCTGCTGCAGACAGACTTGGCGCGAGCTAATGGCCAAGCCATAGCTTCAGTTGTGTCCTCGCGCTGCCACCTTTGGCTGTCTCAGTCCAAGCTGCCGCTGCCGGTCCAGAAGACCTTCATGGGGCTCCCCCTCACACCAGGTGCTACCTTTGGGCCGGGGGTTGATGCTATACTGCAGCAAACGGCGAAGCTACGCAGAGACAGAGAGACTTTGCAGCAGTTCATGGCCACGTCGCGCCCCAGACCTGCTCCTCAGACGACCTGGCACCCGAGGTACAGACTCCCGCCCGGGTCCCAGCAGCGCCTCTGGCCTCCTCCCCCGCCGCCAAGCCAGCCTCCGAGGCAGCGGAATGGTAACCAGGGGAATGTAAACCAGCAGCACCGCCAGCGGCGCGGTGGCCCCCCTCCCGGACGCGGACGATCTGCGGCTAAGAAGGGTGGCCCCCAGCAGTCTTCCTGACATGTTGGCCACCGGCCTCGGCCGCTTCTCCCAGGCCCAAAGGGCAAACTGGGTGGAGCGAGTGGAGTCCCCTTGGGTGCTGAATACAATCCTGAGGGGTTACAAACTCCAATTCCGTCGCCGGCCACCGCCCTACCGGGGCATTCGGATCACTACAGTGTCCAACCGTTCAAAGAAGGAGGTCCTCCGGTTGGAGATAGCCTCACTTCTCAGCAAGGGTGCTGTCAAGAGGCTAGAGCCATCAGAACGGCTCAGTGGATTCTACTCCACGTATTTCATTGTGCCAAAGAAGGATGGCGGCTGCCGTCCTATCCTGGACCTGCGCGCCCTCAATTGTTGCTTGAAAGAGCTGAAGTTCAAAATGCTCTCGCCAGCACGCGTGTTACAGGCCATCTCCAAGGGTCTATGGTTCACCACGCTCGACTTGAAGGATGCATACTTCCATGTTCCCGTTCACCCAATTCACAGGAAGTACCTCCGGTTTGCCTTCGAGGGAGTGGCCTACGAGTTCCAGGTCCTCCCCTTTGGGCTCTCACTGGCGCCGCGTACCTTCACCAAGTGTATGGACGCAGTTCTGGCGGTTCTCAGCGGCCGCTGGAGCCCCCCATGGACTGGTCTGCACATCAATGTATTGGAGCTCAGGGCGGTCTGCCTAGCCCTCCAGCAGTTTCTGCCCTATCTGAAAGGACAGCATGTCCTGATCCGATCAGACAACACTACAGTCGTAGCATATGTCAATCACCAGGGGGGCTTGAGGTCCCGCCGCCTCCACGAGATGACTCGGGAACTCTTGCTATGGGCTCACACCCATCTCGCGTCTCTACGAGCAGCGCATATCCCGAGGATCCTGAACACGGCAGCGGACATGCTCTCGAGGGATGGGCCACGAGAGGGAGACTGGCGTCTGCACCCTCAGGTGGTACACCAGCTCTGGGACAGGTTCGGGAGAGCACAGGTGGACCTGTTTGCCTCTCAGAACAACACTCACTGCCCCAGCTGGTTCTCAATGTCGGACCCCCCGGGGCCTCTAGG
Source organism: Argentina silus (assembly GCF_951799395.1). Taxonomy (NCBI): domain Eukaryota; kingdom Metazoa; phylum Chordata; class Actinopteri; order Argentiniformes; family Argentinidae; genus Argentina; species Argentina silus. The sequence goes on along the minus strand of NC_139675.1, from coordinate 14,573,504 downwards.
TCTGGATGCCCTGGCTCACGATTGGCCGATGACGACGCTCTATGCGTTTCCTCCGTTTCCCCTGATCCCAGCGACGCTGGACAGGGTCGAGATGATGGGCCATCAGGTGCTCCTGATAGCCCCGTATTGGCCGAGACGCCCCTGGTTCAGGCTGTTGCTGTCTCTCCTCTCGGGGACACCATGGAAGCTGCCACAGAGACTCGACTTGCTTTCACAAGCCCAGGGGGCCCTATGGCATCCGGACCCACATCGCCTCCAGTTGTGGATTTGGCCTCTGAGAGGCGCAAGTGGTCAGACTTAGGCCTCCTGAATGACGTCATGCACACGTTGCAGAGTGCCAGGGCCCCCTCTACCAACGCGGCATATCAGACACGATGGCGTGTATTTTGCTCTTGGTGTGAGAGTCAGAACGCCAATCCAGAGAGCTGCAATGTTCAGACTGTTCTGCAGTTTTTACAGTCTTTGCTCGACGCAGGCCGGGCGGCTTCTACACTGAAGGTGTATCTGGCCGCTATCTCTGCATGCCACGATGACGGGCCAGAGGGACCGATGGGTAGCCACCCTTTACTCTCCCGGTTTCTGAAGGGTGTTCGACGTCTATGTCCGGTAAGGGCCCCTCTGGTGCCCACCTGGGACCTCGACGTGGTGCTGTCAGCGCTTACCCTGCCACCTTTTGAGCCCCTGGGCTCTGTGTCTCTTAAGCACCTTTCCTTGAAAGTGGCGTTCCTGTTGGCCATTACCTCCACAAAGAGGGTTAGTGAACTTCATGCATTTTCTGTGAGTGCTGAGTGTTTCCGGATGGGCCCCGACAAAATGAGCGTCACCCTCCGACCTAACCCCTCTTTTCTACCAAAGGTTCTGTCTACCGGACATGTGAACCGACCTTTGCACCTGTCTGCCTATACCCCTCCCACGAGTGCGAGTGGGATAGGTACTACCTCCAGTGTACTGTGCCCGGTCAGGGCCTTGGACACTTATGTCACGCGGACACGAGCATTCCGAAAGTCTGATCAGCTTTTCGTCTGCTATGGTGAGAGAGTTCTGGGTCAGAGGCTTTCGAAACAGAGACTTTCACATTGGATTGTTGACACCATTACTACCGCATATCAGCTGGCCGGCCGGCCTTTGTCATCTGCTATAGTAGCACATTCTACTAGGGGCGTGGCTGCCTCTTGGGCCCTGCTCAGAGGAGTTCCCCTCGCTGACGTCTGTGCCGCAGCCAGTTGGGCATCGCCTAGCACTTTTGCTAGGTTCTACCAAGTCAATGTGGCCCCCTCTAATGAGGTGGAACGGGCAGTGCTGGGGGTTGCCTCCGCCTCTCTGGGAGCAGACGATGGCCCACTACAATGTTGACTGGCCCAAGCTCAGCCCCGTCTTCTAGGTGAGTGCTGGGCTTCGCTTGTTGACTGGTCATAGATCGCCGAGTGATCTGGTATTGTGATACCATATTGGAGTGATCCAATATAGTGCTACATAACGAAGGTTACGTATGTAACCACGGTTATGTGAGCTAATTGGATCACTCCAATCCTTTTTTCCGGAGATCTATGGCGCCTCGAAAAGGACACGAGGAAGAAGTAGTGCTGTGGACTGCTATTTATGGGGTGATGCAGCCGCAGCACTACCCGGTACACGGGACTTCTCTGAAATTCTACTCGGAACGTATCCTGCCGCGCGGAAGGATACCATATTGGAGTGATCCAATTAGCTCACATAACCGTGGTTACATACGTAACCTTCGTTCTCACAGTAAAATAGATCTCAGCTGTAGGGAACAAGCATTTTTTTAATATTTAAGTTGACACACTTTGTTTGTAGTAGCAATGTGCAAATTACATTATACAAGTGTTGTATTTGCTATTACACAAGTGGAATAAGGACTTCCTTGTTACCAAAATACAATTTCCAAATGTATTTGCACTTTTTGCAAAATAAATTGTCTCAAAGTGCTTTACAACAAGACAAATACAATACTTTAAAAAAGTGCAACTCAATTAAAGTTCAACAAAAGCAATATACAGAATCAGTGAAACAAATAATGCAGTAGATTCTTTCTGCACAGGTATAGAGAAATGTAATGTAAAGTGTTAGGTTGTTTTATTGAATTGCCGTTCATGAAGGTTCACTTGGTAACACTGTATAATGAAAAGAATAAAGAATGTACATTAGGTGAGGTGGAACAAGTAACTTTGAAAATAAGCTACAAATCGCATACATTTCTCTCTTTTCTGTAAAGTTGCCACATGTAAGGGCAACAAACGAGTAAGTGGTGAGAGCCCACACAATAATTATTATAGAGACAGATTATATGTGAGCTCTATGACCAAACAGCAACGTTTCACAACTGTACATCCATGCTGAAAATAGTGGTGGCCTGGGTGGTAGCATTGTCATTGGTGAAGCATGATAAAAACAACCCTGCTTTATGAGTGAGACCTTGGAGCGAGGTCCCAGAGTGTATGGAACAACGCCTACTCTACAGTATGTCTGGTGCATGCTGGGACTTAAGGCTAAGACCTGAATGGGATGAGATGGAAGACATCACCTTGACCAGTTGATGCCCCTTGATGCCCCCTGATGCCACCTTGATGCCATCAGATTACTTTGCTTTTACTCTGCCATGCCATTCTTCACAAATGTATATCATAATCTCATGCATCCTCTATTTATCACGTGACATCCATGTTTGGATTGTTCTATGAGTCTACAGTATGTGCCATGCATATTCATTACAGGCGTTAGGGACAATGTTTCGGAAAAATGTCATCAACCCTAACCCTCACAAAACAAAGAACCCAATACCATTTCAATGGAAACGATCGGACTTTACCGTGGAACGAGCGCGGCTTTGGAATTATTCAAAACAGCGCCCGCTCAAACACGATCAAAGAGAATACGCGGGAGAGGTCCACTGTTTGAGGCGAAAAAAGACAGGGTTCCCAGCGGAAAAATTAATAAAAATGAGTTCCTCACAAAACAAGGAACCCAAAACCATTTCAATGGAAACGATCGGAGTTTACCTTGGAACGTAGCGGACGCATGAGCGCGGCTTTGGAATTATTCAAAACAGCGCCCGCTCTAACACGATCAAAGAGAAGACGCGGGAGAGGTCCACTGTTTGAGGCGAAAAAAGACAGGGTTCCTAGCGGAAAAATTAATAAAAATGAGTTCCTCACAAAACAAGGAACCCAAAACCATTTAAATGGAAACATCGGACTTTACCTTGGAACGTAGCGGACGCATGAGCGCGGCTTTGGAATTATTCAAAACAGCGCCCGCTCTAACAGAGAGGTCCGGTGTTTGAGGCGAAAAAAGACAACGTTCCCAGACGAATAAAAACGAAATAAAAATGAAATATCCCACTGTTCCTAACAAAACAAAGAACCCAAAACCATTTCAATGGAAACGATCGGATTTTACCTTGGAACGTAGCGGACGTATGAGCGCAGCTTTGGAATTATTCAAAACAGCGCCAGCTCTAACACGATCAAAGAGAATACGCGGGAGAGGTCCACTGTTTGAGGCGAAAAAAGAAAACGTTCCCAGAGGAATAAAAACGAAATAAATATGAAATATCCCAGTGTTCCTAACAAAACAAAAATTCCAAAACCATTTCAATGGAAACATCGGACTTTACCTTGGAAAGTAGCGGACGCATGAGCGCGGCTTTGGAATTATTCAAAACAGCGCCCGCTCTAACACGATCAAAGAGAATACGCGGGAGAGGTCCACTGTTTGAGGCGAAAAAAGACAGGGTTCCCAGCGGAAAAATTAATAAAAATGAGTTCCTCACAAAACAAGGAACCCAAAACCATTTCAATGGAAACGATCGGAGTTTACCTTGGAACGTAGCGGACGCATGAGCGCGGCTTTGGAATTATTCAAAACAGCGCCCGCTCTAACACGATCAAAGAGAAGACGCGGGAGAGGTCCACTGTTTGAGGCGAAAAAAGACAGGGTTCCCAGCGGAAAAATTAATAAAAATGAGTTCCTCACAAAACAAGGAACCCAAAACCATTTAAATGGAAACATCGGACTTTACCTTGGAACGTAGCGGACGCATGAGCGCGGCTTTGGAATTATTCAAAACAGCGCCCGCTCTAACAGAGAGGTCCGGTGTTTGAGGCGAAAAAAGACAACGTTCCCAGACGAATAAAAACGAAATAAAAATGAAATATCCCACTGTTCCTAACAAAACAAAGAACCCAAAACCATTTCAATGGAAACGATCGGATTTTACCTTGGAACGTAGCGGACGTATGAGCGCAGCTTTGGAATTATTCAAAACAGCGCCAGCTCTAACACGATCAAAGAGAATACGCGGGAGAGGTCCCCTGTTTGAGGCGAAAAAAGACAGGGTTCCCAGCGGAAAAATGAATAAAAATGAGTTCCTCACAAAACAAGGAACCCAAAACCATTTCAATGGAAACGATCGGACTTTACCTTGGAATTTAGCGGACGCATGAGCGCGGCTTTGGAATTATTCAAAACAGCCCCCGCTCTAACACGATCAAAGAGAATACGCGGGAGAGGTCCACTGTTTGAGGCGAAAAAGAGAGCGCCTGAGAGCTGTGGACCAGGAGCTACGTGTGTCTCTGTCATCCATTCCTGCGAGAATAGTGTGTGTGTGTGTGTGTGTGTGTGTGTGTGTGTATGCGTGCGTGTAAGAGTAGTAGGCTACATGCGTCATGCATTTGTTGTTCGTCAGAGACAGTGTGTGTATTCTAATGATAATCAACATTAAAATATATATATATATATGTGCCTTGAGATTTTTCATTCATGCAAAGGGTGCCGCGACTGAAAAAAGGTTGAGAAACACGGCTCTAGGACACTAATCAATAAAGGTATTCTACCTATTTTTTTTAGCGTGATATCATGTTTTTTATTTGACATTCCACACATCCATACATTGTAGAAGTACCGTGCCCAGTCGCTAATACAGTTGAAAAACCTGCACAATGATTCGTAAATGATATAAGCTAAATGGATCATTGGAACGTCCCTACCCTAAACCCTATAGCCTAAACGTAATGCTTTTTTGCCATAATGAGGGTTAGGGTTAGGGTTGATGACATGCAACTGAAAACAGAATACATATAAAAACTATGTTCCTGGACTAGACATTCCTTGACTATGTCTACAGTATAGAAAGTGCTGTAAGAAAAATTCCCATATCAGAGGGCAAGGTAAAGCTAAGGTATTGATTATTCTTATCAGGTTCTTCCAGAACTATATGAAGTGTGTATACTCTAATGATTGGGCAAGGGGTTGTTTCTGGACCTTACCCATTGTCATATTGTGTCAAGCAATCTGTCTGTGTGTGTGTGTGTGTGTGTGTGTGTGTGTAGTTCAGGCAGATAACAATCCAAACATGGATGTCACGTCAAAAACAGAGGATGAATTATGATATACACTTGTGAAAAATGGCATAGCAGAGTATTGACAAAGTAACCTGATGGCATCAAGGTGGCATCAAGGTGGCATCAGGAGGCATCAAGGTGGCATCAAGGGGCATCAGCTGGTCAAGGTGATGTCTTCCATCTCATCCCATTCAGGTCTTAGCCTTACGTCCCAGCATGCACCAGACATACTGAAGAGTAGACGTTGTTCCATACACTCTGGGACCTCGCTCCAAGGTCTCACTCATAAAGCAGGGTTGTTTTTATCATGCTTCGCCAATGATAATGCTATTGGAAATGTACATTGATTCATTAGGCGCGCACAAGGTTATTTGGGGGGGCAGTCCCACTCTTATATTTTCAAGTGATAGTGAAGAGAGACAGAAAAGGGTATGTCATCAGGGCATGTGCCAGATTCGAACCCAATGCTGACATATGTGCGCACTGTAGGCCACGGTGCTGGACCACCCAGGCCATTTTCAACATGGATGTACAGTTGTGAAACGTTGCTGTTTGGTCATAGAGCTCACATTCTACAAGTCTCTATAATAATTATTGTGTGGGCTCTCACCACTTACTCGTTTGTTGCCCTTACAGGTGGCAAGTTTACAGAGAAGATAGAAAAGTGTGTAATTTTTAGCTTATTTTCAAAGTTACTTGTTCCACATCACCTAATGTACATTCTTTATTCATTTCATTATACAGTGTTACCAAGTGAACCTTCATGAACGGCAATTCCATAAAACAACACTTTACATTACATTTCTTTATACCTGTGCATATAGAATCTACAGCATTATTTATTTCACTGATTCAGTATATTGCTTTGTTGCACTTTAATTGAGCTGCACTTTGTGCATCGAGTCGATGTCCTGCTCGTCCTCCCTGATCTGGTGAAGAGTAGAAATTCGCCTCTCCAGCTCAACAATCCTCTGGCTCAGGTGGAGGCAGCTGTTGCATCCAGATGGAGAGGAGAGCGGCGGCATGATCACGCTGCGGTGATGACTCGAATAGCAGGACCACAAAGGGCTCCGAGAATGGAATAGGGTTAGGGTTAGGGTTAGCCGAATAGGGGGCTCCAAGGAGGGAAAGACAGGTACTTACACGTGAGGGCTCAGAGAATGCGGTGTTGAATCGAATCGAATCGAATTGAATCGACTTCGCTCACCAAGAGCCCAGTGAGGTCACTCACCTCCTGGACAAGTTGAGACATTTCTTCAGAGAGAGTGTCTACAGTAAGAGACTGAAGTGAAGCACGTGGGCTTTCATCCATTGCGAAGAAAAATCACTGAATAAGACACCAATAAGCTAATAGTATGCAACTAGTATCAATAGTGTACACTGTATGACAAACACTGTAATTATATTGACCGCAACTGACGACAAAGTCTTGATACTGACCACTTGACGTCATAATGACCATAATCAAAGAACACCATGACAACGAAGCTGTCTTGGGACAAACATAGAAAGTGTGTACTGTTGGAAGCCAGAGACCACTTAGTACACCAGATGAATTAGTCAATTTAAAAAAAGAAAAAACATTAAGTTGAAAAACAAGTCACAAATTGTACATTAACCAATACATTCCCAAATCCGTTGGGTTGCTAATGTTGCTGGATGCAAAATACTGTATGAAATCAAATCAAATCTACTCAACCACAGAGTTGGAGAGCAGTGTTGGGATGATACTTTGGAGGGGTTTGGAGCATGGGAACCGTAATGGGCCAGTATTGCTGTGTTTACGCAGTAGCATAACTTTTTTCATGATAACAAATGCAACATTACGATTATGGAGTATGGTTACATGAATAAGTACATAAGAATATCAACAAGATAACACATATTTCTATGGCAGAAGTGATTGGAGACACATTTTTGCTCTTGCTGTTGTTTAATGTTCCATGGTTCAAACTGTATTCAAAGGTACTCTTCACCATTAGTGTATGACAGATTTTTCCTAGTTGGACCATTTTGCCAAACATCAGTGATTTTTATCAAGGTGCCTCCATCAATATGCTCCCCAGAATGAAGCTGCAGATAGGACAAGACATGTACTGCTATTATTGCCTGGCCTATCCTGCTGCTTACCGTCCTCAACAAGACTGGTGAGATTTATACCCCTGAATACAGTGATGACACCACAGGGATGTGTTCCCATATCATTTAAATGCATACATAGTGCTATTACCTTAAGCCTTAACTTAAAGTTATATAATGGAAGAGTTTGCCACTCTTGAGCCAAAAAGGGGTCCACTAAATATTCAGAAATAATGTCCTGAAATTACCTAATTGAAAAAAAGGCAAATAAATACCTGGTGAGGGATGAGCTGCTTTTTTGTATTTGAGTCAACAAAATTTGGCCAACAAAAGCAGCTCTGTCCAGGGTAGTGAGTAGTGTGGCATCCCTGCTGAAACTCTGGCCAGTGCAGTGTCTGGACCTGAGTTCTGCATCCCTGGTCACTCTCTCATCACACTGCTGTCACTGTGTCACCAGCCCCCTTTGACACAGGTGAGGTGGTTTACATTGTTGATAAACTTTTTAAATAGTCTATTAGATTATTTATGTGTGTGGTCATTCATGTACAGTCATGAGAAAAAGTTAGGACACCCCCCAAAATATTAAGTTATTCTCTTAAAAATATGGACATATCAATATGTTATCTTCTTTCTAACAATGTCTATAGATAAAGGGGATGTAATTGAACAAAAAACTATGAAAATGTAACTTTGTAATCATTTATTTAACGAAAAATTAACAATAATGCCAATTCCTACTGAGGAAAAAGTTAGGACACCCTATGCCCTAATAGCTAGTATTGCCCCCCTTGGCTGAAATAACCTCAATTAGACGTTTCTTATAACTGTCTACAGGTCTCTGACATCAATTGGGAGAAAGTTTTTCCCACTCCTCCTTGCAGAATTCTTTCAGCTGTGTGATGTTCGAGGGGTGTCTTGCATGCACAGCCAGTTTCAAATCAATCCACAGCATCTCAATAAGATTAAGATCCGGGCTTTGACTTGACCATTCCAGAACTCTCAATTTATTTTTCTTGAGTCATTCCTTGGTAGATTTACTGGAATGTTTTGGGTCATTGTCATGTTGCATGGTCCACATCTGCTTCAGCTTCAACTTTCGGACAGATGGTCTCACATTTTCCTCAAGCACCCTCTGATACAATACAAAATTCATAGTGGATTCTATGATGGTGAGCTGACCAGGCCCTGCTGCAGAAAAGCAGCCCCAAACCATGACATTTCCACCCCCATGCTTCACAGTTGGTATGAGGTTCTTGTTCTCAAATGCTGTCTTGGTTTTGCGCCAAACATGTCTACTCTTACTGTGCCCAAATAGTTCAACTTTGGATTCATCTGTCCAAAGCACATTGTTCCAGAAGTTCTGGTCTTTCTCTAGGTGTTCTCTGGCAAACTTTAGTCTTGCCCTGATGTTTTTTTTTGACAGCAGGGGTTTCCTCCTTGCACACCTCCCATGTAATGCAAACTTGTTCAGTCTCTTTCTTATGGTGGATGCATGTACTTTGACATCAATTGTGGCAAGAGATACCTGTAGGTCTCGTGATGACATTCTGGGATTGTTGGAGACTTCTTTAAGCATCTTTCGGTCAGCTCTTATGCTGAACTTGCTTGGGCGGCCTGACCTGGCCATGTTGGTGGTGGTTTTAAATGTTCTCCACTTGTAAATTATTTTCCGGACAGTGGAATGGCCAATTTCGAATAGTTTGGAGATCTTTTTATATCCCTTCCCAGACTCATATGCATCTACAATTTTTCTTCTGAAGGCCTCAGAGAGCTCTTTTGATCTCGCCATGGTGATGCAACTCACTTCAACAATCAAGAGCAAACCAAACTAAATATCTGAGGTTTAAATAGGACAGGCTCCTCCAAAATCCTCTGTAACGATGTTCTAATCATTTGCACCTGATGTGGTGCTCTTTATTATAATTTTAGGCATTTTAAGTGGAACTAAATGTAGGGGTGTCCTAACTTTTTCCTCACAAGAAGATTGCATTTCTATTAATTACATTTTACCAATAATTTTTTAAATAATTTGTTTCAGTTGTATTTGTTTAGTTATATTACCTCAATTTTTCAATATTGTTCAAATGAATATCAAATGTCCATATGTTTGAATATGTTGAAGAAGACAAAGGTTTTCATAGGGTGTCCTAATTTTTTCTCATGACTGTATGTTCCTATCCCTCAGACTGCGTTCAGAGGCTCTGCAGCAGCTGGCTGTAGTTGTGTATGAAGCTCAGGACAAGGACTTGACTCAGTTGTTCCGAGAGACGATTGGTGGAGACCTGACCTCCTGCACTCTGGACTGGGAAGTGCTTCTCTATCTGCTGCAGTGTTCAACCCAGAGCATCACTGTGGACCTCAGGAAGATCAGACTTCAGCAACATCACAGATCTTCTACCCTTTCTGGGTAGAGTCATTATCAAGAGGTTGGAGAAGTATAATTTGCTATTCATTTCAACAGTCTATTAATTTAAATGTTGTTTATTGCTGTCTAAAACACATCATAATACAATCGTATAGAGGTAGTCTATGCTGTAAAACCATGATAATACAGTCATAATATGACTGTCCTCAGGCACAGTCCCGGCTTCATGATGTCAGCCATCAGAGAGATATACGAGAGTCGTGCCAGTTGCTGTGTGTTTGTTGAGGTAATCAGACCATGTGATCAACCTGAACACCAGAGAGCTGGACAGAGTGGACTGTGCTGCTTTGCACTTCACCCTCCAGCAAAGAGAGTCCAACCCAACCTGCTGTGGACCTCCATACCACCTGGGGAGATGGAGAGCACCCTGCCTCTCCTGGACAAAGTCTCCCAACTCAGGTCAGTTAGCACTATCTGGCCGTGTGTGGTCACAGACGTCTCGTGACGAAGGTGGGACACAATCTGGGTCACCTTGCCAGCCACGCGCTGAACGAGAGAGACAAAAAGAAAAACCCTTCAATAAAGCAACTGTCACATACAAAGACAACTACGGAATGTGCCACTTACTTATTACAAGCTACATGTCAACATCTGAACCATCAATAAGTCAAAAAAACAAATTATAATAATCCAATGCTGTTTCAGTAAAAGAGAAATGTATTCTGATCGTACCTGGATCACAGTGAGAGACTGCACCTTTGTTGCACAGTAGGGGATCCCCTTCAAAACAGAAAGCAGCGAAGATCATTTGTTAAGGTAACAGTCCCAAGGCAGGAGATATGACAGTAGAGTATCTATAGTAGGTTTTTAAAGCGTCTTTCCCTACCTCTGGACCCAGCCTTGCTGTCTCTCTAGAAATTGCGCACAACAGCTGAGTCACAGGGCCCCGGACCATGCAAACATGGTGCATCTTCACATCCACCTGCTATGGAAAGAAACTAGAAGACATCAGCCACCACAGTAATAGAACACCATCAATATTACTGATTAGGAAGACAGTACAACCTCGGAAACATGTGCAACCAGGGCAGACATACCTGGGATGGTCCATGCAGGTAGGAGTCAGAGGTGGTGAAGTGGAATGTGCTCCACGCTTCGACCACTGGACCAGTGTAATTCTGCAAAAGGCAATTTTCATTGAAATACATTACAGTAATGTAAGAAACAGACAGTGAACATTGTAACAGTGATGAATAGAACTGGGTGTTTGTGTCTTTCTTACCCTAATCATGACAGGCCCACAGTACAGGGGGCTGTATATGAAAGGAATCAACTGCCAGCAACCTGTGGTCTCCTAAAAAATAAAACAGACCAACATTTCAAAATCTCACAGAAACATAATGAATTTCAAACATTAAATTATTTTCTTTTCAAAGTTCTACCTCAAGGATGCTCTGCACATCGTGGACATCCTCATGGATGAGTGGCACATCCTCCACGACCACACCCTGCTCAACGTCCACCAACAGCACAACCAAGGCCTCCACCTGGACCCGGTCAGTCCTCTCTACATAAGGACAATAATGACAGAACCACTCAACATGTGTTGCTAGAATACAAAACATAGCACAAGTTAAAAATGTACATTCCTTGCCAAAATGCATGGAGCTGGCTAGTAAGCTAGCTAGTTCAAGCTAACGGTAACTCTTAGCAACGCCCTTAGACACTGTCAACCGGTTACTTAGCCACCTAGCAGCTAACAATGCTGTCATTGCTTCTAACTGGCAAAATAATCATAGCACACACAATTTGTGAGATATGTGTCTACTGTAAAATGTAATTAAATCGCACATACCCTCTTCGAAGTCGCTTTCCTCTTCACGATCGCGAACCTTGCAAAAAAGAAAACGTAGAGACGGCAGACCGCAGTCCACGCACTCGCGCAGCCAATCCTGAAAAACACTGAGGCATTTGTCAGCCCGTTTTGCTCCGAAAATCAGCTGGTTTGTGTCGATGTAAACATCAACTGAAGTTTGTTGTTATCTGGAGCGGATTGAACATTCCATAGAATGTTGCTAATGTTCTATATTGAAAGGTTGCATAGCAACACCCAATTTTGAAAATAATTCATAATAATCATAGATGACATGTATCATAAAGACTTTTCAAAAATGCGTTACCATGTGACCTCTAGAAATAGAACATGAGCAGCATTCTATGGAATGGTTGATCCAGAGCTACGCAGGAACACACTTCTGTTGATGTTTACATTGAGGAGAACCCGCTGGTTTTCTGAGAGCTAGCATAACTAAGCCATGAGCATTAGCAACGAAAGGTACTGAAAAATGCCTCGGTGTTTTTCATGATTGGCTTCGGGAGTGCATGCGGCAGCGACTGCGATGTTGACATTGACTAGGCCCAGCTGGTCTTCTGAGCGCTAGCATTACTACGCCATTAGCATTAGCAACGAAAGGTACTGAGAAATGCCTCGGTGTTTTTCAGGTTTGGCTGCGGGAGTGCATGGATAGCGGACTGACATTTCTACGACAGGTTGTTGTTCCTGTTTTCTTTTTGAGAGTACAGCGACTTCGAAGCAGGTATGTCACGTTTAATTACATTTTACAGTAGACACATGGTAAACAAATGCATCTGTGTAATGGCATGACTGTTAGTCCGTCAGTAGCAACGGTGGTAGCATTGTTAGCTTTAGCTTGAACTAGCTCGCTTGCTCGTCACCAACATGTTCGACTTGTGCTGTGTTGTTTTAGCAACACATGTCGAGTGGTTGTCTAACTATCGTTCAGATATGGTCCAACTATCGTCACATACCCTCTCCGAAGTCGCTGCCGTCGCTTCCCTCTTCACGATCGCGAACCCAGCCAAAAAGAAAACACGGAAGGAACAACGGCAGGCCGCAGTGAAAACCTGAAAAACACTGAGGCATTTTTCAGCCCGTTTTGCTCCGAAAATCAGCTGGTTTGTGTCGATGTAAACATCAACTGAAGTTTGTTGTTATCTGGAGCGGATTGAACATTCCATAGAATGTTGCTAATGTTCTATATTGAAAGGTTGCATATGTTTTTGGTTCCCGCTCAGGGTTGTTGTTAGTTGTATTTTATGTGGAGAGTAAACAGACTCGACTTGCCTTCGACTCCTTGTCTCATTGTTTACCGCACCTCCACACCTTCGTGTTTTTCAGGATTGGCTGCGCGAGTGCGTGGACTGGGGGCAGCCGTTTCTACTACAGGTTGTTGTTCTTGTTCTCTTTTTTGCAGGGCTTCCGTTGGGAGGACAGCGACTTCGAAGCGGGTATGTGACGTTTAATTACATTTTACAGTAGTAGACACATAGTCAACAAATGTATCTGGGTAATGGCATGACACTTTGTCAGTTGGTAGCAATGGTAGCATTGTTAGCTTTAGCTTGAACTAGCTAGCTTGCTAGTCACCTACATGCATTTTGGGCTTGTGGTGTGTTGTTTCACAACAAATATTGAGTGGTTATCTAACTGTCGTTCAGGGAGAGTCTAACTATTGTTATTGCTCATACTTATTCTTCTTTTTCGTATCATTATTATTCCAATTCTTGCGATTTTTTGGTATGCTACTCCTCTTACAGCTTTTAGGCTATTTACACTAATCAAACTTTAAAACGTGCAGAGAGGTCTAACTTGATTCATATATTTTAAACTCATTATATTTATTCAGCTCTTTGTAACTCAAAAAGTCCTATTTTTTAACATGGTGGAGTGTTGATGTAGGCGAACATTCTGAGAGCCCCATTGTTACTGCAACTGTTATGGAACTTTCAGAAATCTTTAATAAAAACAACAGGAGACCTGCAAAACACATTCTTAGAATGATTAGCAACAATGCACTCTCTTGGCTACCAGTTCTACCCCACTGAAACCACTACTTAACCAACCAACTAACCCTCTACCCACTCCACTGAACTACCCCACGCTCATCCTATCTATCTATGACTCTATGACCTTTTAAACTGCTATCTGTCTTTCCAACCTTATATCTATCTAACCTTTCAACTACCTAGCATCATCCTTTCTTCCTTTCACTGGTCACTACTGCTTCACTGAGTATACCCCATACTGATTAACCTCTTAATTGTTAGATTTACCTATACTCTTTCTCATCTATTCATTCTCTTTCATCTATCTATTCATCCTTCCAATCATCCAACCAACCAACCTATCTCACTTTCTTTCAACTACCGAAACATATTCATCAACCCTGATAAAAGCTTTCTGATACCTATTAAACTTTTTGAACTATTAAGCTTTTTGTAACTCCAAAAACTCTCATCCAGTTAACATGATGAAATGTTGATTTCGGCCAACATTCTGAGAGCCACCATTGTTTCTACAACTGCTATGGAACAGTCAGAACTCTTGAATAAAAACAACAGGAAACCTACAGCCCTCTCTGATGCCTACTCGTTTTCTCATTCCCCTAGACTCTCTGGTCGAGGGGGAGGAACAGGACTCCTCATCTCACCTAAGTGGTCACATAATGTCCTTCCCCTGTCACACCTGTACATATCCAACTTTGTATTCCATGCTGTTTCTGTCACCTCCCCTGTCAAACTTCACATTGTCGTTATTTATCGTCCACCAGGTCAGCTTGGCCACTTAGATGAGATGGATGTCCTTCTCGGCTTCTTCCCTGAGGATGGCACACCGCTCACACTACTGGGTGACTTCAACACCAAGTCAGAGAAGCTTCACTCGTCTGGAGTACTTGACCTTCTCTCCTTCTTCGCCCTGTACCACTGTCCTCCGACTCATAAGGCAGGCAGTCAGCTCGACCTTGTCTTCACCAGAACCTTTTGGTTTCTGATCATCATTTTGTATCCTTCTCCGTTCCTCTCAAATCCTCCTCCTCTCAGTCAGTCTCTACCCACACTGTATCCTCTCGTCGCAACCTGCGTACCCTCTCACTCACCGCTCTCTCTTCCTCCGTGTCATCCTCCCTACACTCTGTTGAATCCTTCTCCCTTCTATCCACTGATGCAGCCTCCTCCACCCTCATGTCCACTCTTTCCTCATCCTTCGACTCTCTCTGTCCACAGACCTCAAGGCCGGCACGATCCTCTCCACGCGCTCCTTGGCTGTCTGAAACCCTGCAAGCTTGTAGAATAAGGCTCCGGGCAGCTGAGAGGAAATGGAGAAAGACTGGCCTCCCTGATGACCTAGAACTTTATCTCTTTCCTCCTCAACGACACCTCATCTGCAACGGCTGCTAAAGCTTCTTACTACCATTCTAAAATTCAATCCTCTGCCTCTGACCCAAGGAAACTGTTCTCCACATTTTCCTCACTCCTCAACCTACCTCCTCCCCCTCCTCCCTGTCTGCGGATGACTTTGTCACCTACTTTGAAAAGAAGGTTGATGACATTAGCAGCTCTTTCTCTCTACCTCTCACCAACACTGCTACCTCTCCTCCCAAACCCACTGTGCTACACTCAGTCTCTGGTTTATCAGCTTTTCCCCCCCTCTCCCCTGAAGATATTCTAAAACTGGTCACATCCAAGCGGGCAACCACCTGCCCCCTTCATCCTATCCCCTCCCCCTTTCTCCAATCCATCTCCAAAGACTTCCTTCTGTTCCTTACCACCTTAATCAATTCTTCTCGATCCACAGGATCTGTCCCAGGGGCCTTCAAGACAGCCAGAGTCAAACCTCTTCTCAAGAAACCAACTCTTGACACGTTTGCTGTCCATAACTACAGACCGGTATCTCTTCTCTCCTTCTTATCTAAAACCCTTGAACGTGCTGCCTCTAACCGACTGTATCACTACCTCCTTCAGAACAACCTCCTTGACGCTCACCACTGGGTATTTTAAGGCTACTACTGAGACTGCTCTCCTTGCTGTCACGGAGGCCCTCCACCCTTCTTGAGCTTCCTTCCTCTCTTCTGTTCTCATTCTTCTGGACCTGTCTGCTTTATCCGACACAGTAAACCACCCGATCCTTCTCTCCACCCTCTCAGAATTGGGCATCAGCTCTGCCCTCTCCTGGTTTGCAGTCTACCTAGCCAATCGCATTTACCAGGTGACATGGAGAGAATCACTGTCCTCTCTACGAGCCCTCACCACTGGGGTCCTCCAGGGCTTTGTCCTAGGGCCCTTACTGTCCTCCCTCTAATCTCCCGGTAATTTCCCCACATGGTTTCTCCTGCCACTGCTAAGCAGATGACACTCAACTCTTTCTCTCTTTCCCCCCTTCTGACCCACAGGTGGCAAAACATGTCTCTGCGTGTCTCGCAGACATTTCTGCTTGGATGTCAGCCCACCACCTCAAGCTCAACCTTAACAAGACTCTACTGTGACCTCCTCCCATACAGCCAAGAACCTTGGGGTGATCCTTGACAACCACTTATCCTGTGTGGCGAACATCACAGCAACAGCACGCTCCTGTAGATTCTTCCTCTACAACATCAGAAGGATACATCCATTCCTCACCAGAGAAGCAGCATAACTTCTGGCCCAAACACTTGTGATTTCTCGGCTTGACTACTGCAACACATTCTTGGCCGGTCTCCCCGCCTCCACCATTAGGCCTTTGCAGCTCATCCGGAATGCTGCCACCTGTCTGGTGTTCAATCTCCCCAAATTCTTCCATGTCACTCCCCTCCTTCGCATCCTTCATTGGCTGTGGCGTTTAAACGATGCTCAATTGGTACTAAGGGACCCAAAGTGTGCCAAGAAAATATCCCCCACACCATTACACCACCAGCCTGAACCGTTGATACAAGGCAGGATGGATCCATGCTTTCATGTTTACACCAAATTTCATGTTTACGCCTAATTCTGAGCCTACCATCTGAATGTCGCAGCAGAAATCGAGACTCATCAGACCAGACAATCTTCTATTGTCCAATTTTGGTGAGCCCGTGCGGATTGTAGCCTCAGTTTCTTGTTCTTAGCTGACAGGAGTCAAGTGTTGTGCATTCAGAGATGGTCTTCTGCATACCTTGGTTGTAATGAGTGGTTATTTCAGTTACTGTTGCCTTTCTATCATCTCAAACCAGTCTAGCCATTCTGCTCTGACCTCTGGCATCAACAAGGCATTTTCGCCCAGAAAACTGCCGCTCACTGGATATTTTCTCTATTTTTGGACCATTCTCTGTAAACCCTAGAGATGGTTGTGCGTGAAAATCCCAGTGGATCAGCAGTTTCTGAAATACTCAGACCAGCCCGTCTGGCACCAACAACCATGCCACGTTCAAAGTCACTTAAATCACCTTTCTTCCCCGTTCTGATGCTCGGTTTGAACTTCTGTGCAGCACACCGATATAATTTCTAACAATTCAGTGATTGATGTTTTCTCACCAGGGACTATTGATAGATATTATGTTTCATTTGATCTCACATTTCAGCTTCCCAAGAGGAACAAAACGAAGCAGAAAGTCCAACTAGGCCAGGACGACCAAGCTAATGACAGAGTAAGTTAATTAACTTTCAAGCAGTAGTTGCGGATACTGTACTGTGTGTATGTGGGTTAGATTAGATGGATTAGAACTGGTATTCCCAATGGAGAGATTTATGAAGTTACAGAATAATAGAGTGGAGTCATCGTAGGTATGATGATAGACCATAACCCATATGGTTAACAGCAGCGTCATGCAGGCTAAGAGACAGTGTGCTAGGACAGATGGCGTGCATGTGTGTGTGTGTGTGTGAGTGTGTGAGTGAGTGCGTGTTTGGAGACTTGAGATGGTCAAGACAGAAGGTAGCGTAGGCTATTTTGGGAATAGCTCATGTTGTGGTTGCATATTGCTGAGAGTTTAATGCCACCGTCAGTAAGTTGGGGTCATCATCAGTAAGTTGAATGCTGCTGTAGTGTGTTCATAAGCTGTTGTAGTGTTACAGGTTATGTTGTGATTCTGTCATGTAGTGTTGTGTTAGTCCACTTGCTGGAGATAATTGAAATTACAGAGCTGATTGATTTGCCTATTCTGAGAGTATGGCTTGAAAAGTGGACGTTAATTAATCTGATCTTGGGCCATAAACTATTTCCAAATAATATGTTTGTGGGGGGACATGCAGTGTTCGGCCTGTAGAGGGAGCTACAGGACCGTAGCCGGGGTTTACGAAAACGAGGCTTCGTTGCGCAGCTGTTGCGAATGAAGCCTCGTTGAGGAAATGGTTTAAGATGTGTGTGCCTCTGCTTTGGGGGAAAAAAGGCTGGAAAGCCAGGACTGGAAAGTCATCGGAAGAATTTGTAAACATTATCATAATAAACGGGACATTACCTCATCACCATACTGCGTCCGCCTCTCTGTGAACAAGGGACTCGTTACAATGTTATACTATCTTCCTGTGAGTTTATGTCTCCATATGTTTCTCTTTGTCTCTAAACAGTCTGTTTTAGTGTTTTTGCTGTCAATAGCTGATTGATAGTGATAATGATAGATTGATTAATTGATTGATATACTGTATAACTAATAATATGCCCAAGTTGCTGTTAACAAGCCGTACCGTATGCTAACTAGCTACTGGTTAACTGGCTGTGTAACATGTTGTGTCTCAGCACCACCATGCAGTATGTGATCCTGAACTATGTGAAGCACCTGGGGGTGAAGGTCAAGGAGCCTCGCAGCCTTGAACCCAAACAAGTCCCCATCAACTTTCCTCCCCAAGATGAAGGTATGGTTCAGCATTGAACACACACATGGATGCACATAAGCACACATATGCGTTGAAACATGCACACACACACATGCACACACGCAGGCATGTACGTGTGCGCGCACACACACCCACAGTCACAAATTAGCATCAATAGAGCCGTTTCGAACTGCAAATACCTTGTCTCATTTGGCATTTTGAATAAGCCTAGCTTGACAATACAGCTTTAAAAGGCAATACAGCTTGAAAAGGCCATTTAAAATGTGTTACACTGTTCTGCTTCTTTCACCCCCAGCAGTAACATGGTTGCTCACTTGTTTAGGGCCTTCTTTTCATGTCTTCTCTCACTAATATTTTTTCTATATATGTTTTAGGGCATTTCTGCTTTATTGGGATAGAGATAGTAGAGATTGACAGGGAGGATGGGTGAGGCAGAGGAGGGATGACATGCAGGATATGTCGATGGCCGGAATCGAACCAGGGACCTTGCGATTATATGGTATGCGCCTTAGTGTGCTACGCCACTGAGCACCCCCTCACTAATATTTAATGTCTGGGTTCATAGTATCAAGCCTGAGAAAGAGGGGGAAGAGAAGGTGAAGAAGCCTCGGTTTCCCAGCATCCTCGGCCCTCCCCGGCGCCCCATCAATGTCTCGAATCAGAGACCGAACCCAAATGCAGACTAGGGACAAGCAGGTAAATGTAAAGCAAGTAGATTCAATAAGACAGGTAAAATAGAAAGGAACAGGCGGGGCAGGCAGGGGTCGGGCAGGCAGACAGGTAGTCAGACAGGCAGGGGTCGGGCAGGCAGACAGGCAGGGGTCGGGCAGACAGGCGGGTAATCAGACAGGCAGAGGTCGGGCAGGCAGACAGGCAGGGGTCGGGCAGACAGGCGGGTAATCAGACAGGCAGAGGTCGAGCAGGCAGACGGGTACTGGAGCAAAACCATGAATGGCAAACTATCCGGCGTTGACTAGCAGCAGGTGCAGGGTACAAGTAGTGGAGAGTCGATTACTCGATTGCCGACAAGTGTGCTTGTCACCGCCGGCAGAGATCATGGAGGCGGAGTCGTGACAATCCGCCAGCAGCCACGTACAAGGGAGCCAATCCAGCAACAGCTCAGACACCAGTGCTCAACCCTCCGCCTACATCACTCCACCCCCCCACAGTGCCCCAGCCAGCCAGGGCTCCGACCCCATGGGACATGACTCAGACTCAGGTAATAGCCCCTCTCAACCATACCCTCTCCCTCTCCCTCTCACTCTAGGGGTAACAGCAGTACACTTACACAGCTTTTATTCAAGTGCTCAAAGCACTTTACATTGTAAAGGGTCAGGGAACTCACCTCATACACAAAATACTCTCTATCTCTCTTTTTCTCCCCCCCCCCCCCATCTCTCCATGTCTTCCTCCCAACCTTCTTGTTTTTACTGCCTATGCATTACAGTACAATATAATACAATGCAGTGCATGTGCAGTACAGTACAATACATCATAACAAAATGAGCCATAACCCAGGCCTTGATTCACAGACAAAACATGATATAGATTTTTAACCACTTTCCCTTTAACCTTAACCCTTACTTAACCCTAACCACAACCTTAGAGTTCCTTACTTTTTTCCCCCCTACTTTTATTATTTTGTAGTCTGAATACAATTCGATGGGCTATTCTGAAGCCATCGTCAGGGACAGAAGAACGCATTTAGAAGGTGTGAAGATTGAGGACGGGGGTGAGGCTAAGATGGTGAATGTTGTATATGAACCCTCTATGTCTATCTCCTCACCTGCAGGAGGCGGAGAGTAACCACCTGTGTCGCCGACTGCAGCTGAAGGACATCATTCCTGTGGAGATGCAGAGGCTGACCAAGTGTTCTCTACTGCTGGACAGCATAGCCAAGTTCACAGGTACCATAGACTACAACGATTTCACAACAACTACAATACATGTTTGTTCCTGTGGTGAGGTTCTCCTACAAGCCCCCTACGTGTTTTTAGCCTCACCTGCACACGTTTTAAACCTTGTCTTTTTAAAACTGCTTTGTCTTTCACCTCCCTTTTTTGCACCCCCGCCCCCTTTACCTAACACCCCCCAACCCACCCCCTCCAGCTCAAAACTCTTGTTCACTTTCTGGTGTAGTGCACTTATCGGCCCACATTAACAATGAGATGATGAGTTGATGATGGATGACCGGTTGACGTTTGGTTGTTGTTTTTGACCCCTAGAGGAGATGGAGGAGAGGGACAAGGTGAAGAGGACAGGAGACTGCTGCATGAAGATACTCAACTATGTCAACCAGGCCGTCAAAGAGGCAGAGAACAAACAGGTAAGAAGGACCGTGTGAATAGACGCCATTGATTAGACCCAACATTGGTGGTCACATGCCGATGAGGGGTGTGCCGATCTCATATTACTTGTTTCTGTAAATTCGGACTTGATGCTGGTAATCGGATGATATTTGTGATCAGACAACCAGGAGTGCGATTTAAATACTTAAAATGATGGAACAGGTGGTTTAGAATGCCACTGAGCTGCGCAAGTTGGTCAGAACGCATATTAGCAAGCACCTGTCATTACTTATGTGGTATGTTCATTGTTTTGGTTCGTAATATAATGATTCATAATTTACCACAGGACAACATGTGTGATTGTTTAGTGCTCATAAATGTGTGTGTATGTGTGCGCGCGTTCCTATCCTTACAGAGACGAGAGGACTACCAGAGACGGTTAGACCTGTCTTCACATTCACATTCTCCTGTAGAATGTGGATCTCACCAAGAGGAAGATGGTGCATGAGGGACCTCTCTCCTGGAAGGTCAACAAAGACAAGACAATCAGTCCGTTGACATGAATGAAATGTGTTTTAGCGCAAAGAGAGAATACTGCATTTGAGTTAATTCATTCACTTCTCATTTTGATTTTTAAATTTGACATTTTTTTAAAGTTGTGAACCTGAAACCTGACTGAAAGAACATAGATTCCACCAACATCTTTGTGTCCCATAGAAAAAGAAGTCACTTCCTCCCAGGGTCAGCAAGCCCCGCCCACAGGGTCCAATCCATTTGAGGGTGTCAAATCGGAGGAGGAGGAGGAGGAAGAGGTGATGGAAGTGGTGGTGGAGGAAGAGGAGGAGGAGAAGGTGGAAGAAGGAGCCGTCCTAGAGGGCGAGCTGGCAGACAGACTACCCTTCCTCCAGGAGAGGTCACGCCAGGGCATCGCCGTCGACCACCAGGAACCTGACGCCTTTGGGATCCTCCCCGTCTAAAGCCGAGGAGGCCCTGAGACATTTTTTTTTTGGATTGAAGTTTGTCCTTGACCAACCGAATATGTGATTTTGTAATTTGGGTGAACTATCCCTTTAAGCAGAATACATTCACACCCTCTGTTTACTGTGAGTGTTGCAGTGTATCTAATAAATGAATTATCATGATACGATTAAACCCAGTGTTGTATGACATGGCCAGCGGCAGGGTTTAACCACAGCAACTGCCAAAGAGTTCCGGAACACTCACCACCTAGAGTGCCAAGTGTTCTATGTGGTATTTTACCGAGCAACAACACTTTGATTGGCTACAATATTAAGCATTAGAATTTATGCATTTTTTGTGAATAAAGTCACTCTTGGCACTTGTAATGTTGACAATTTTGGCAACTTTATTCATTCTCGGCACTAAATGAGTTAAGCAGAAGACTTCCATTGTACACCTTCTGCATACAGGACTGTGCATACCTATCTTGACAGCTGTCATTGCCTCAGTTGTGTTATTCCCACCGCACTAATGACTACATATTAGCAGTGAATTGAAATTCAATCCATAATTAGATTTTTTAATTTAACTCATTTACCCAGGGTGACTTTATTCACCAAAAATGCAATAACGTGTATGATGCTTCATTTTGTGGCCAATCCAAGTGTTGTTGATAGGTAGATACCACATAAAACACTTAGCAGTCTAGGTGGTGACTGTTCCGGAACTCTTTGGCAGTTGGTGAGTTAACCTTTATTCATCCAGGTGAGTCTCATTGAGAAAATCGATTTTTCAAGAGAGACCTGGTCCAAGACAGAAATTCAGAAACTGAATTTCAATTCACTTTGTGAGCCAAGTTAATTTAAAATGTGAACTGACGACCCTCAACCCTGCTAGAGATTGTATCTCCACTGTAACAGCCATGTCTCCCCCATCTCCCAGTGGCAGTCCTGAGGCAGATCCTCCTCAACCACATGGTGACCGAAGAGGAGGGAGAGAAGGAGCAGAGGAAGGGCCGGGGGCCGCCTGCTGAGGACCACCTCCCTACAGTTCCCGGAGGACAGCGGTGACTCTGGCTCCAGGACCACAGCGCCCTCTACAGTCTCCTCCGAGAAAGGCGGCCCAGAGAGGCGGGAAGGAGGGAGGAAGGCACCCCCGAACTGCCCTCTGGTGACACGGGCTTCTTCGAGACATCAAAGGAGTACGGTGAGTGGGCTGGGACATATTTAACACTAAATATATATTGTTACTCGTGAAATTTCATTTCAGTTATTCATCGCAAACTAACTGAGTTGATACTTCATGGTAAGAGATTTATTTTGGCATGCCGTGCTGAATGCTCAATTGGCTAGTTCTGCTTTTCATCATATGACTGACTCTGGCATCGACCTGAAGAAGCTGCTGTCCTCTTCCTCACAGACAGGGGGCGCCAGCCCCAACCTCAGCCAGCAGATCATGACCCACCTACGACTCCAACAGGCTAACCTGCAGGAACTGAAGGTCTGTAAACATTTTGAATGAAATGCATTGCAATGAGCTTTATAGGTTACCCTAAAATAGGGTGACTATGCATGTGTTGTAATTTCTGAATGACGAAAAACAATATGTACAGAAATACCATCAAATAAAAGCTAGAATCTCTACTTTAACCTCACAGTAATTGTTTGATTTCAAATACAAACTTTTGGAGTGTGGAACTGAAAGGAAAACAATGCTTCACTGTCCCATTACTTACGCTCTGTAAATAAAGCTCTAATAATTGTCCTCATCAAGTCTCACACAAGGTATCAAGACATCTGGTTGTAAGGCTGTCCATTTATCCATTGCATATTTTCTGCCATTTACCCATTGAATGCATCAACGAATTTTACCCATCCATCCATCTGTACGTTCATCTGTTCAACTAGAGCTAAATTGGTGTCAACAACTTCAAGTGCTGTTGATTTTGCTCTCTCCTATGCACTCAACAATTCAAAAAGTAGTCTTTCAACATACACTGATCTCAAAGACCCCCCCCCCTCTCTTGCTCTTTTCCTCCAGATAAGAGTTAGTGATGACACAGGTCCTCCTTCACCTCCACATCAAAAGGACAGAGGAGTGACAGAGGAGGAGGGGAGACACAGCCTCCTGTCCTAGTCATCCCCATGCCCCTACCACTCATCCACCCCGTATCTATCCATGGAGGAGTTTGATCCTCATGTGTTTGCAGGAGCTCCATTTACCAAGTGGAGTCTGGCTCACAGCAGATAGGGAAAAGGGGGCTACTGTTGAGATCATTGATGTTTTTTGACATGTCCATAAGAGGAGAGAGAGACCACAAGACGCTATATGAAAATAAAATCCCTTTTGGCTCTAGAGATATTTCAGTGATATGCTGCTAGTGGTGAGGTGATAAGAGATCTATTTTTTCACCTTTTGGTGTGACTGTATCTTCTCAGACTTGCATTAGTGGTCCTTAGGGACTACGTGACGTGACATAGCAGAATACATTATCATTCCTGGTATTAACTTTCCCCGAAGTCATGTCGTATTCATTTCATTCCTAATGACAGGGACCCCCCCCCTCCTCCTCTCCCCCCTACACTGGGGCATGTCCCCTCAGCTCTGTGCCCAGTTGCTGTAAACTGTACCAACCTTCCTTTTTACTGTTTTTAGATCTCAAACTCTCTACGTTACTGTACATGGATACAAGCTACTGAGGAACTCTTCACTCACAAATAAGCAATTTCATGGTTGGATTGAGAAGAGACTGCAAGGCACAAAAAATATATTACTTTTATTCCGTTAGCCCAGCCAGAAGATTGTGTGCACATATGAAGTTGTGGCTTGGATTCTTGGATGGAAAAAGAAGTAAACTACAAAACAAAAGCTGAAAATAATTGTTTTTTGTATTATTTTTTTTTAAAAAGGACTTCTATGGACTATTTTAAATGTAAAAATGTGTACAATTATGACCAACACTGCATCTTAAAGTAAGAGCAATCTTCACATTTCCTTGTTTTTTTTCTCCTGCTTTCTACATACAATCATGTATTAACAGAAACTACGAAAAAATAAAAGACTGCAAGGTATCCCTAAAATATATGTATAATAAAATATGTAATCTGTATTTTTATTATTTTTGTCTAGACGTTATTATATTTGTATTATATTATTAAGAGGAAAATATGGCTCTGTTGAAAACATGGATAGTTCTTTTAGATGAGAGATTTAAATTTGATTGATCTACTGTTTAAAATGAAGGGAAAGATTAAAAATGTGTTGAAATTAGTTGGGGAATATTGGCCAAAACCACAAAACTGAAAATGTTGAAATATCATTAAAGAAGCTTGCTGGAAACACTGATGATGGTTGAGCATTATTCCCTTTAGGTCAGGGGTGTCCAAACTTTTTTTTAAAGAGGGCCAGATTTGATAATGTGAAGATGCTCGGGGGCCAATGGTCCCTTCTGACATTTTTTTTAACAATAAAAGTTACATACAAATGCACTGTTCTATAACAATTTTATTTTCATTGTCACAATTATCATTTTTTTAAATTGCAATGGAACCAAATGTAAGCCACTCAGGCGTGAACAAATCTAAAAAAGAAATAACAAATTCTGCCTTTCTTTCACATCTGGAGTCAGATAACATAGAACAAACTGTATGGAATACCTTAAACTTCCATTTAGTTGATAAAAATCTTAACCTCGTTCATTTTAAACATGACTTATTATGAGTAATGCAAAGTCTGTTAACATTTAAGTTTAAAACATATGACTTGCTCTTGTCTTTCACAAGATCATTCAGAAAGTAATATTTTGTGTCACATCTACAGGTACATAACATAAGCAGGCAAACCTATTCAAAAGTTTAATACAGTTATAAATATATGCACTTGGACACTATAAGTCCAAGTGCATATATTTATAACTGTGCTTTTGGCTTTTCACTGTTAATAGTGGCAGATGTTACCATTCAAAACACTCATAATTTCAGATTGACCAAGAAACAGGTAACTTACTGACACTAATGAGAAGGGTGACAATGAGGATTTCAGTAGACAGGCCAGGTCTGGTTTGAGGGCAGTGGTTGAGATGTGTAAAATGTCACGTAGGTGGAAGTCACTTAGTCTTGACCTCAAGCAGTTCTTGTTTAAGTTCATGACAGATAACGTCTGCTCATACAAATATGTATATGTATAGGGCTTTAGAGCGAATAGAATTGATTGCCTTTACCACGGGTTTCATAACATGATCAAATTTGAGATGTTTTGCGCAGAGAGCCTGCTGGTGAATTATACAGTGGAGTATAATAGCGTTACCTCCTTCTTCGCTGACTTTGTTGCAGATCAATGTAGACAATCCACTTCGTTCACCAACCATGGCAGGCGCACCATCGGTAATAATCCCACTAATTTTACTCCATGGTAGTTTCATATCATCGTCAACAGCTGTACAAACAGAAACGAATAAATCCGTTCCTTTTGTTTGGCCTTTAAGGCTTTGGAGGTCAAGCAGCTCCTCTGTTATGTTCATGTCATCGTCAAACTCCTCTCAAAAAAATCAGTAGCTGCGCAGTGTCAGATGCATCTGTGCTTTCATCGCAGGCTAATGAAAAATAATCAAAAGTCACTCCCCTGTTGTCTCTGAATATCTGATGATATGTCCTCTATTCTCAGTGCCACAGTGTTACGAGCCAGGCAAACATTAGCAAATTCTTGCTTCTTCTCGGGCAAATCTCCACCATTTTCATGACAGTCTTTGATAAACGTACCCTCTGTGAAAGGTTTGCCATATTTGGCGATTAACATGGCCACTTCGTAGCTTGCTTTGGTGACGTTTTCATTTGACTCACAGGCCCGCGTGAAGAGTCGCTGTTGTGAGGCCAAAGCAGCTTGGAGTTGCTTCACTTTTTCAGCGCGCTAACTCCCTGTTACCTTGTCGTATGCGTTAGCATGTTTTGTCCAGTAGTGTCTCTTTACATTGAATTCCTTAAACATGGTAACAGTCTCTTGACAAATTAGACAAACACAATTGCTCCTGGAAGCGTCGGCCCTCACTGTTAACTTTCCTCTTTTTATTTACAGGCGCCATGGCAGAAACTAGCGAGAAGTGTTCACAGCAAGGTCATAGAGCCATATAGAGTTAGAGTTCACCATGCGGTGAAAGGAGAAATTGCATTTTGAACCTTTTATGATTTATTTATTCTGTTTGACAGTCCTAGCGGGCCATAAAGAATACATTGTGGAAATTGCATTGAATAGCAAGAAACAATTTCTCAAGTTGAGCACACAAATGCGTTTATTTAACTAGCAAACACACAGATTATTTAAAGGGACCACGATCCCGGAACAGTCATACTTACATGCATAACACATTAAACAACTGCATGAAATAACAGTGTGTAGAACCACACTTAAGAACAAGGGTGAATTATGTAAGTTACATTCACTACACACGTCCCCCCAGAATTCACCATCAGAAGAAAAAACAGTCATCGGAGAGGTGGTCGTATTAACCGGCCACAACGGCTGTACCGTACAGGAGGTCGAGGAGACACAACTGCGGCAGGTGTCCCACCATGACACGGGTGTGGGGCATGGAGTGTGGGGGTTTTGGGAGGGAGGGGAGCAGGGGGCGGGGGCAGAGCTGGAGGTCGCCCGCGTCGTGGGCCAATTCAATAGGTCTAGCCACGTCCAAATGAGCTGGTTTGAGGCGGTCAGTGGAGAGTCGCTCCGGTTTGCCGCCCATGTCCACCACAAAATGTTTGTCCCCTGTCTCCAACACACGGAATGGGCCCTCGTAGGGCAGGCGTAGCGGTCCCTTGTGGGCGTCGTGGCGAATGAAAACGTAGTCAGCCGTCTGAAGCCCAGCGGGGATGTGCGACTGAGGGAGGCCGTGATGGGAAGTAGGGACAGGTGCGAAAAGCCTCGCATTGTCCAGTAGCGTGGCCCGCTGGAGTGTCGCAGACCAAGGAACGGTGGTGTTAGGGACAAAATCCCCTGGAACCCGCAGCAGCTGGCCATAGACAAGCTCTGTGGATGAGGACTGTAGGTCTTCCTTTGGTGCAGTCCTAATGCCCAGCCTAACCCTAACCCAGTTGCTGTCTTTGAGGCTGGCACGAAGAGCAGCCTTCATCGACCTATGAAATCGCTCACAGAGTCCGTTAGCCTGCGGGTGATATGCGGTCGTGCGGTGGAGTTTCACTCCGAGGCTCTGGGCAACAGCGTTCCACAGCTCAGACGTAAACTGCGCGCCCCGGTCAGAGGATATGTCTGAAGGAGTGCCGAAACGGGCAACCCAGGTGCCGATAAATGCCCGTGTCATCTCGACAGATGCCAGCGACGTCAGTGGCACAGCCTCAGGCCAATGGGTGGTCCTGTCAACCATGGTCAACAGGTAGGTGAAACCATGAGAGGAGGGCAGAGGGCCGACCAGATCCACGTTAACATGGTCAAACCGTCTCTCTGGCACCGGGAACAACTCTAACGGGGCTTTAGTGTGGCGGTGTACTTTGGCCCGTTGGCACTCAAGACAGGTGTTAGCCCAGTCCCGAACGTCCTTCTTGAGGCCGTGGCAAACAAATTTCGCTGCAACCAGTCTCTGTGACGCTTTCGAACCTGGGTGGGAGAGACCATGGACGGCATCAAAAACTTGTCGTCTCCATCCTGTAGGAATGATTGGCCGAGGACTGCCTGTGGAGACGTCACACAGGAGCGTGGTGCCGGCATCGCCAAAAACTACATCCTCTATTTTCAGCCCAGTCGTCGAGATCCTAAGGAATTGCACGTCTGGGTCTGTGGTCTGGTCCGCTGCCATGCGGCTGTAATCCAAACCAAGATGGACTGCTCCTGCCACGGCCCGTGACAGGCAGTCCGCCACCTGGTTGTCCTTACCGGCAACGTGCTGTAAATCCGTGGTGAACTCGGAAATGTAGGACAGATGACGTTGCTGGCGGGCGGACCACGGCTCAGCCACCTTGGCCATGGCGAAAGTCAGCGGCTTGTGGTCGACAAAAGCAGTGAAGTGTCGACCTTCCAGCAGGGAACGAAAGTGTCTGATGGCGAGGTAGAGACCAAGCAGCTCCCGGTCGAAAGTGCTGTACTTCCGCTCGCTGGGGCGCAACTGACGGCTGAAGAAGGCAAGCGGCTGCCAGGCCCCGCCTACCCACTGCTCGTAGATGGCACCGACAGCGTAGTCCGAGGCGTCCGAGGTGATGACGATGGAGGCTGTGGCAGAAGGATGTGCCAGCATAGTGGCGTTCGCCAGGGCTGCCTTAGTTTCAGCAAAGGCCTTGTCCCTGCTCTCAGTCCAGTCCAGAGCGTGCTTGGGCTTACCTTTCAAGGCCTCGTGCAAGGGCCGCATGAGCTGGGCGGCTCGAGGGATGAAACAGTGGTAAAAATTCACCATGCCGAGGAACTCCTGCAGGGCTTTGACAGTCAGCGGCCGTGGAAACTGTGCGACCGCCTCCACCTTTGATGGGAGAGGGACTGCACCATCCCTAGTGACTGTGTCCCAGGAAATTGATGGTGGAGAGACCAAACTGGCACTTGGCGGGGTTGACAATTAACCCGTGTTGGGTGAGCCGCTCAAAAAGTGTTCGGAGGTGCGCCAGGTGCTGAGATTTGGACGTGCTCGCTACCAGGATGTCGTCCAAATACACAAAAAGAAAAGGCAGGTCCCGTAAAACAGAGTCCATGAGGCGTTGAAAAGATTGGGTGGCGTTTTTTAAGGCCGAAAGGCATCCTCAAGAACTCGAAAAGACCAAACGGCGTGATCACTGCTGTTTTGGGAATGTCCAGTGAGTGTACAGGCACCTGATGATATCCCCGGACGAGGTCTACCTTAGAAAAAATCACCATACCAGCCAGGTGTGCTGAAAAATCCTGTATGTTCGGGACTGGGTATCGGTCAGGTGTCGTTGCCTCATTAAGCCGCCGGTAGTCGCCAGCCGCCGCCAGGTTTGGGGACGATGTGGAGGGGTGATGCCCACGGGCTGTCGGATCGGCGGACTATACCCAGGCGTTCCATGTTAGCAAACTCAGCCTTTGCCACGGCAAGCTTGGTCGGGTCGAGGCCCCGAGCACGGGCGTGGACGGGTGGACCAGTAGTGGCGAGATGGTGCTCCACACCATGCTTCACGGCAGACGCAGAGAAAGTGGGCTGAGTGAGGGCTGGGAAACCGGCAAGTAGACGGTGGAAGTCATCTGAGGCGGAGAGCATGCTCGACAGTCGTATGGAGTCAGCCCCGCTGAGCGTGCACGTATAAGAACAAAACGTGACGGCGTCAATCAAACGGCGGTTCTTAACATCCACCAATAGTCCATGTGCACACAAAAAATCGGCGCCGAGGAGGGGAACGGCGACCTTTGCTGTAACAAAGTCCCAGCCAAACCGATGCCCTCCGAAACACAACTCAATGTACCTTGTTCCATACGTGCGGATGGAGCTCCCGTTAGCAGCTTCCATAGAGGGGCCATGGCTGTCGGTCACCACGTCCAAACAGGATGCAGGCAGGACGCTCCTCTGTGCTCCCGTGTCACACAGGAAACGTCGTCCGGAGATGCTGTCACGGATGAAAAGTAGCCTGCCTACGTGGCCGACGCTCATGGCAACTACTGAGTGCCGGCCCTGGCGTTTCCCAACCCGCCGAAGCTGCATGGCGAACAGCATTTAAGAGCCTTCGGTCCAAACTTCGCATGATAAAAACACAAGCCTGAAGACTGCTGGGAGCCTGAAGACTGCTGCCGACAAGAAGAGGTTGCAGCGATGAGCGTGGAGTCGTCCAGTGTCACAGGAGCGACGTGCGCGGGAAGAAACGCGGCCATGACACAGTGCCCTTGACTCGCCAGGAAAAATGTATCAGCCTCTTCAGCCAGTCTCCGACAGTCAGTGATTGTGGTGTTGGCCAATGCAGCTCTTACATGGGAAGGCAGCTGACGCAGGAAAAGCTGAACGAAAAGAAAATCGGGTCTGTGCTCGCCCAGGAGATCCAGCATACGGTCCATGAGCTCAGACG
Source organism: Argentina silus (assembly GCF_951799395.1). Lineage (NCBI taxonomy): Eukaryota > Metazoa > Chordata > Actinopteri > Argentiniformes > Argentinidae > Argentina > Argentina silus. Next base: position 14,542,801 of record NC_139675.1, on the reverse strand, counting down.
GTTTGCTGTCGCCTAACCCTTGAAGGGAGAAAAGCCTGCTGGCTCTCTCAACGTCCGACAGTACAAAAGTTTTCAACAGGTGGGCTTTGAGCGTTGTATACTTCTCGGTTGCCGGAGGATTGGTAAGGAGGCTCACCACTCTGGATGCTGTCGAACTTCCGAGAGCCGACACAACGTAGTAGTACCGTGTTGTATCCGCGGTGATCTCACGCAACGCGAACTGCGCTTCAGTCTGGGCAAACCACGCCGACGCTGACGATTCCCAGAATTCGGGGAGTTTGAGGGTAACAGCGTTAGCGGTCATGGTCGTGTCGTGTCTCTGGATACGTCCAGCAAACAAACGTCGGGGTCATCAGTGTGGAAATTGCATTGAATAACAAGAAACAATTTCTCAAGTTGAGCACACGAATGCGTGTCTCGTTTATTTAACTAGCAAAAAACCACTGAAGCGTAAGATGGCGCTGTCCAGTGACCAAACAAGCATGGGGCACAACGTCATCACACACACAGATTAATTAAAGGGACCACGATCCCGGAACAGTCATACTTACATGCATAACACATTAAACAACTGCATGAAATAACAGTGTGTAGAACCACACTTAAGAACAAGGGTGAATTATGTAAGTTACATTCACTACAACATTATAAAACCGAAGCTGCGGGCCGTGTGAAATCTGACGGCGGGCCGGACTTTGGACATGCCTCCTTTAGGTAAATGTGAATATTACCTGTAAGTTACAAGGCAGATGTTCATGTTTTATTGTCTGGGTACTGCAATGAATGTATACCTCCTACTCATAGTTCTGTAGATAGTAAAGACTACTTCTCACTGGAGCTAGGTCTTTCTCATACGATCAGCACAATCTGCAGCGCAGTAGACAATGAGCTTTCAGTTTAATGTTTGATTTAGCTACAGTGACAGCAGTAAACCTTTCATCACAAGTATTTAATTCCCATCTCTTGCTCTTCTTGTTACTTTTCTTCTCCTTGAAAAGTTTGGGGTCGGTGGATGTGCCGGTCTACCTGTGGACTGCGGGGCCGGTGAGCGACGCGATATGTGAGCTTCGTGCAGCATATCGCCCCCCAGTCCGTCCCTGGGTGTGATGAATTATTCAAACACTGACATAAGCACGCTATGGACTACACAGGATTTGACTGTCATAGTTTCGTGTGTGCATGCTTGTGCCACACACAAACACAGTTTCAAGTGGCCACTCTATGAATTGTTCTCAATCAAATCGTTGGACTTGGATGAGCGGTTTATAGTTTAAAACAAAAACGAAGTGTGCTTTGTATTATATTTGACATTATTATTTAGTGCACAATTACAGTAGAGAAAGCCAAGGGGAAGTTGGGTTCACAGTAATGTTCACAAGAAATAATGTCTAGTAGTTTGCTAAGGACTGGGGCTTTAGCTTAATTGTTACGTCACAATTAGCGACAGATTCCGTCATCAACTCTTTTACGCAGACATAAAGTTTACTCAGTTGACTTTGCTCAATCAACACAGGCACATTGTTGTATTCAATGAATATCATTGATTTCAAGGATACACAGCTCAGTTTCAGAAGACAGGACTACTGAAGAAGGTGAGTTCATCATTATCTCGATGTATAACTTTGATCAGTGTTAATACAAGAGGAGGGTTTGCAAAACGTAACCCTAAAGTAAGAGGGGAAGGGTGAAACTTGTTCTGCCCACACTCTTGAAAATGTGCAGCACTCCAGTAATATGCCATCTGTGATATGCCATCAGCTATCAGACAGGGCCCAAACCAGACAGGGCCCAGCTCATACCAGACAAGGCCCAGCCCAAACCAGACAGGGCACAAACCAGAGGGCTCAAACCAGACAGGGCCCAGCCCAAACCAGACATGGCCCAGCCCAAACCAGACAGGGCCCAGCTCAAACCAGACATGGCCCAAACCAGACATGGCCCAGCCCAAACCAGACAGGGCACAAACCAGAGGGCTCAAACCAGACAGGACCCAGCTCAAACCAGACATGGCCCAAACCAGACAGGGCACAAACCAGAGGGCTCAAACCAGACATGGCCCAAACCAGACAGGGCCCAGCCCATTCCCCTGCTCTATTTGGATGGCCCAAAAAAAGCTCTAAAGCTTTCGTCTCTAAAGCTTCCTAAGCCTTGTACTTAAACCTGTTCATCTGTCACTTCTTTAATCTGTCTTATTTAACAATGTGTCTTATTTAAAGGTACACTATGGAAGTTTTAATTACAAATTCTTTACCTCATGTTTTGTTTTGAGTGTTGAGTGTGTAGTTATCATACTGCTCTGATTATCAATCAATTTCTTGCCTGATTGAACCAGACAATCCTTCGCTGATGCCCATAGACATGGAGACGGGCACCCCTTTCTGTCCAATGAGGTAATCTTTGGATATGTTCAGACTATTTAGGGGACCCCTTTTGGCTCAAGAGCACCCCCAGTGGTGAAATATTCAATTATGTAACTTCAATGGATAAATGTTTACATGGAGTGCACTTGATGTATCAATGTATGTCTGGAAAGAGTCAAACTTCCCCAAACACCATTGACGTAAACACGCATGCCGGAAGTATTCTTGATCACTGCTACACCCCCTTCCGTCATGCCTACAAACCCCTCCTTCGACCTCCGTTCGGCAAATCAGACCACTCCTCCATCCTGCTCCTGCCCGCCTACAGACACAAGCTGAAACTCCCGACATCCACCATGAGAACGATCCAGATTTGGTCCAAGGAGTCCGAGGCTACAACACTACCTGGACGACGCGGACTGGGACATCTACCGCAAGATGAATGATGACATCCACGAGTACGCGCAAGGAGTCATGGGATTCATACAACGTGGAATTCAGGAAGTTGTCCCCACAAAGACTGTCCAGCTGTTTCCAAATCAGAAACCGTGGATCCGGTGACATCACCAGCGACAAGAAAGCCCGCTACGACCTCTGCAGAGTGATCAAGGTACCCAAACGGGAATACAGCAAAAGGATAGAGTCACAACTATGCAGCAACAACTCATGCAGCATGTGGCAAGGGCTACACACCATCGGACTTCAAAGCTCTCTCCCGGACGAGCTGAATAGCTTCTACGCCCGCTTCGAGAACTCCAACGCCATTCCACCAGAGAGGACACACACCGCTGCCAGCGCTCTGGTCATCACCGAAGCAGAGGTGCGCAGGCAGTTCAGTGGATGTGAACTCTCTGGGCAGATAGAAAGGTCTCCACTGAACCATGAGAAACTCAAGGTTAGCTGAGCAGTGACTCTCGGTGATGGTAGTGACCGTGCACCACGTCTTGTTCACATCAATGCACAAACCTCCACCTCTGGTCTGACCGGAGTCCCCCGCTGTTCTGTCTGCTCGGAGGACGTAGCGCTCTGCTAGCTTAATAGCATTGTCGGGTACCTCGCTGTTGAGCCAGGTTTCCGTGAAAACCATCATGTTACAGTCCATAATCTATTTGTGTGTGGTGATCCGCAGCCGCAGTTAATCCATTTTGTTCGCCAGGGAGCGAACATTGGCGAGGAAAAGCCTGGCTAGTGAGAGTCGATGTGGAGTTAGCTTGAGCCTAGCTCTCAGCACACCTTGGCTACCACGCCTGTGTTTACGTTTCCTAGCCGGTCTGGGGTTACTCCCGGTCGGTGTAGCGGAGGTAGCTGCTCCCGCTGTTTTGGCAATCTCAGGTATTACGTTGATAAAGATGTCTGGAATGCAGGAACCGATGTCCAAAAGTTCTCGTCGGCTGTACGATATGTACGTTAAACTGTTTTTAGCGAGAATACTTGACATAAACAAGCAAATAACCACTAATTCGCAAACTCTGGTTTGCTCCAAATTTGCTCCAAAACCACCTGCTAATAATTCTGAATAAGAATTGGAGACTCACTCAGCCTTCTCTTGATCTAGATTCTAGACTGACAACAATGAATCATCCTACCATCTACCCCACATGTTTGGTCTGGTGATCAAGAAAATGTCTGTCAGCTCTTTTAAGACACCGAAAGATAGATCTTTCTTTTCCAAAAACCATGTCATCCGCCCGTGAAACAAAACCGTCGACAAATACTGTGTTTAAAGATAGTGTATATACTATTGATCTCCTTTTCGTAAAGTGGTGCATGATGTCTTGACGGCACACCCTCTTCTCAGTTTAGAATCAAATATTTGCAAGCAATTGTCTTCTGTAAGATGAATCTTTTTCAGCTGTATAGCGGTAAAGCAATCTTAATTGCAGTTTTCGTGTTTTCCGAGATAATTCCCTGCCTTCTGTGTATCAACTATTGTATTGTTTTTATTGTAAAGTGGCGGATGTCTCCTTTCCTTAACTTTATATGCAGTACGGTCCGCTGCGAACTTTATTTACGGCCAAACCACCCTGAACACGCCCTTAGTGCAAAGGAGTCTGGGAAGCCTGCAGCGAGCGGAAGCATTGGAGTTTGTTTGTTTGAGTGAAAGTTAGCGAGTTCAGTTTTTTGTGTATTCCAACAGTTTGTGCTGTTTGGGGGGGTATTTGTCGACGGTTTTGTTTCACGGGCGGATGACATGGTTTTTGAACACGGAACGGCTGACAATAAGGCACGGAAAATGGAAAATGGTCAATTGAAGGAGGGTGTGCGTTTGGAGGGGAGAGCGGAGAAAATTAGAGCGGAAAATAAGCAGTGAATGCGGAGGAAGACGAGACAGGTGGAGAGAAGGAGACAGCGACGGAGGGGTCGAGCTGGTGGGAGAGGACAGGATAACGATGATGGAATTACTGAAAACGACTAAAGATATCTGTGGACTGGTCTTGGGATGTCGATTTACCGGAGTTAATAAATATGAACTGACGATGAGTCACCCCAACGGGAATAAGAGACTGATGGATGGTTTCAAAATAAAGAACACAAGGATTATGGCGAAGGATTTAACCAATGATGAGATGGTGGTTTCGTTCTTGGGACTGCCGGTTTATATCACGAACTGGGACATTTTTAAAAAACTTTTGGACTGGGGAGTGAAGGCAATTTCGCCTATTTAGAGGAGGATGTGTGAAGGCACTCATTTTGTCAAGGTAAAGTTCACGGAAACTGTTAAGTCCTTACCGTATTCAACGAGATTTGAAACAGAGAAGGGTGCCGAATATTTTCGGGTGACACATGACAGACAAGTGTAAGTGTGTCGCATGTGTTTACAGCCGGGACACATTGTCCGTGAGTGTCCAGATTTTCTCTGTCGGAAATGTGGGGAGCAGGGTCATTATGCAAGGGAGTGTGTGACGATTGGAGACAAGTGTAAAGAGTGTGGGAATAGGGAAACAAATTGTACTTGTGAAAAGGGAGAGGGAGAAGAGGAAAGGAGCGTCCTCTTCATTGATATGGGTGAGGAAAGGGGATCAGAAAATGGAGAGAGTGAAGGGGAGGAGGGAGAAAAGGGAGGCAATGTGGAAGAGGGTATGGAGGAGGAGCAGGAGATGAATAACACAATGTCAGGGGTACCTGACATGCAGGTGTCAGAAGAGACGAGAGGAAGGTGGGGGGGAGATATGGAGTCTAGCCTAGATGAGGAAATGGCTGTGCTAAAGGACCCGGCAACAGGGCGGGAAGGGGGCGTACAGATGAACGGAGGGAGAGGTTCTCAACAGGAGCCTTTGCCTCCGAGAGCTGTGCGCCCTAAAGCAGAGAGATTTGCAGCCATGGAGTCAGGGGAAATGACTGGTTTAACTGCAGACAGTGTGTCTAGCAGGCAGGGCCATGTACCTGCTATTCCCCCCCCACAACGTCTGATATTGCGATAATGGAAAGCGAAAGAGAAAGTGATGAGTTGGAGGAGAAGTTTTTGACGGTAGCTGGAGGTAGGAAGAGGACGATCTGTGTAAAGTCCAGCAGAATGGCTGTTGTTAAAAAGCTAAATGAAAGGAAGAAAGGGAAAACGAAAAAATGATTTTAACAGTTATATACACTCTTTTTGACTTGGTTTCAATGGTCACACTCACCTCAATTAACATCAACGGTCTGAATAATATGACGAAGTTGGAGGAAGTGTTGGTCAATTTTACAACAGACATTTTAGTCATTCAAGAGACAAACTGGACACAGGCTAAAATAGCAGAAATTGAGGGGGCTGTTATTTGTTAATTGTGGAACCGAAAAATCATGTGGTTAACCCTAACCCTATACTTATAAAAGAAAATGTGGTAAAAAATGTGAAAGAAATGTTTCATGATGGGGAAGGGAGGGTGATAGTTTGATGTAAATAATATCACGTTTAGATTAATTAATGTATATGCACCTAATGGGGAAATAGAAAAGAGGGAGTTTTTTGTTTCACTGGGTTTGCACTGCACAGGGAATTGTATTTTGGTGGGAGATTTCAATGTGTTTTGTACAAAGTTAGATGTGTATAGGGTGGATAGTTTTAAGCAAGATTCAGCATGGAGGAGGTTGTTAAAAATGATGGAGGAGAAGAACTTGATAGATGTATGGCGGGTGGGTAATGCAAGTAAAAGAGGATTTTCAAGGAGACAGATAGTAAATAGGGTTTTGAAACAAAGTAGGATTGATTTAGTTTCAGCACTTCAAGATATCACAAAAGAAATAACTAATATACAGTATACATTTACCGGTGAAAGCGATCATGCAGCAATTACATTTCAATTAGGAGACAGGCAAAAAAGGAAAGGGGGCGAGTGTGGTGTTTGAATGTGAGTATTTTAGCAGAAAATGAGTATAAAGAGATGGTGAAAAAGTGTGTTATGGAGCAAATTATGTGTGAAAAGTATGAGGAGGATGTGTGTGAATGGTGGGAATGTGTAAAAAAGCAAGTGAAAAGTTTAAGTATGAGGTATTGTAAAAAAAGGAATCAAGCGAGAAAGAGAAAAGAATGTCTATTGAGAGAAAGAATGGCTGAAGAAGACAAATTGATAGAAATCCAAATAGAAACATAGCAGAATACATCGGAATTAAAGGAGAATTAGAAGCATATGAAAAAGAAAAATGGAAAGGGGCAATAATTAGGAGTAGGGCACAATATGCGGTGGAGGGGGGAAAATCATTTTTTGGGATCTTGGAAACGGTACAGGGGTTTTATAGCAATTTCTTTAAGAAAGGTAGTGTAGATAAAGATAGTGTAGATGAGGTATTCGGGACAGTTGAGCATAGGTTATCAGATAGTGATAGGGAAGTGTGAGAGCGAGTTGTCAGAGTTTGAAATGAATGTGGCCATCAGAAGTCTATCTAACAACAAAAGCCCTGGCTCTGATGGTTTTATAAATGTTTTAGTGAGTTATTGAGTCCAATTTTGTTAAAGGTATATAGGGAAATGGAAAGGATAGAGAAGGTTAGTGAAACAATGTCAACAGGTTAAATTACAATATTGTATAAGAATAAGGGTAGCAAGTTGCAGTTAGGGAATTACAGAGGGATTAGCTTATTAAATACGGATTACAAAATATTAGCAAAAGTATGATCAAATAGAGTTAAGTCAGTAATAGGGTCCATAGTCTCATCAACACAAGCATACGGTATTCCAGGGAGAGATATAGCAGATACGATAGGGTCAGTCAGGGATGTAGTGAGGCATATGAAGGAAGAGGGAGGTATAGTTTTGAGTGTAGACTTCAACAAGGCATTTGATAGAGTAGAACATGAGTTTATGTTTAGGACATTAGAGAGATTTGGGTTTGGAGATAGATTAGTAAATTGGATTAGATTATTGTATAGTAGCGCAAAGAGTAGGGTAATGGGGTAGTGACAGATAGTTTTAGTTTAGAAAGATCAGTTAGGCAGGGGTGTCCATTATCATCTTTATTATACAGCATAACAGCAGAACCATTAGCCACCATGTTAAAAAAAGATCAACACATACAAAGCATCAATATTCCAGGGGGAGGGAGGAGTTTAATTCATCAATATGCAGACGACACAAACATAAGTGAAAAATGTAGGCAGTTTAAATAGGGTTATGTATTTATTAGAGGAATATGGGAAAGCATCAGGGGCGAGAATGAACATAGAGAAATCAGAAATTATGTGTGTAGGGAATGTAGATATGAGGGAATTTGAGGTACCAATGAAAGTTGCGAAAGGGATGATAAAAGTGTTAGGAGTGAATGTAGGTGAGAATGAAAAGGAAGCAAGAGATGTTACATGGGCAGGGGTAGTGAATAAGGTAAAGCAGAATTTGAATTTATGGAAAATGAGGAAGTTAAAGTTGAGGGGCAGGGTGATAGTAGTAAATTGTTTAATTTTATCACGGGTGAATCACGTGTTGAGTGCACTAGAGCTGCCGTTGTGGGTTGTGAATGAGTTAAATAGGGCCATTAATAGTTTTTTGTGGGATGGGAAGCAGGCAAAAATTAGGCACAAGGTATTAATGAATGGGTTTAAAGATGGAGGGTTAAAATTGATAGATGTAGAGGTGAAAAAAAGGGCTTTGAGGGTTAAAACGATTAAAAAATATTTATATAGTAGGGATGAGTATTGTTGGATGGGTTTTTTTGAGGATTACTTGCACAGGTGTGGTGGATGTGGTGTGAATGGTCTTTGTATGATTTTTAACAAACCAAGGTGTGAGGGAATATCAGATTTTTATAAGGAGGTTTTTGAAGCGTGGGGGAAATATTTAAAACATGTGAAGTATGAGTGTGTGGACAAGGGTGAGGTGTTAAATCAACCAATCTTTCACAACACAAAAATAACTCATAACAATGCAATTCTGGTAAATAAACATTTTGAAAAAGCAGGAATAAAACAGGTCAAACATTTAATATCCAAAAGCAATAACAATTTCAAATCAGAACAGGAAATCATACAGGGAATAAGAAGAGTAGATAAGGATGTAAGAAGGCAGGTTATTATAGGAATGTACAAGAGAATTAGGGACAGCATTAGTAATGGGTGGAAAATATTAATGTTAGGACAGGGAGAGGTAGGTGAATCAAACAGGATGGTAGAGTTGAGTGTAGAGAGGAAGGGTTTTAGGGTTAAATTTGAAAATGTCACAACTAAATGTATATACATGGATTTACTGGGTGATGGGATGGAGAGGCCAGCGTCAGAAAAGGTGTGGGAAAAGGTTTTTGAGGGGTTGAATGTCAAAGAAGTATGGGGAAATTTGGATGTAAAATATAATAGTATTGAATGTGAGCACAATGATTTTAAAATTAGGCACAATAGGGTTTTCACAAATGTTGTTTTGCACCAAATAGATAAGAATGTATGTAGGAAATGTGATGTCTGCAAAAGGGATGATGAAAATTTTGATCACTTATTTTTTGAATGCTCAATGTTGTCTGTACTGTTTGTGAATGTGAGAAATCTGTTGAATGTACACTGTGGGGTGAAAATTGAAAATGAAATGAAATGGAAGAAAATATTGTTATTTGGAATATGTGGAATAAAGAAAAATGTTAATATTAATTTGGTAAATATAATCATGAGCAATTTAAGATATGCAATTATATGTAGGAGGAATATAGCGCACTATGAAGGGAGAGTTATAAGGGTGTGGGGTCTGTTTGTATCACTTTTAAAAAAGAATATTAGATTAGTGTACACTTTTGGGAGGGTGGATTTTGAAAAATACTTTGTAAAAAACAGCACGCTAATATCAGTAACCGGATCTGGGGATTTAGGTTTTAATGTGTAGCATTGGGCACTTTTTTTTGAGTTCTTTGATTTGATGGAGGCCCCCAGGCAGTTGTAGACACCGGGTGGGTACTCTGTCTTGTTTTTGGTAGGGGAATTTTGATTTCTTTGTTTTGACTGCGGGCTTGCGGGAAAAACAGAAACCTGTCGAGTTCCAAGGTCACCGTTTTATTATATTGGTTTCTTTGATTTGGATAGGAGATGGCGTTCAGGCATTTATAAGTCCTGGCAGGTCACTTCGCCACACGGGGTTTTGTTTTGGGGGTTGAGTACAATTTCACAAATGTTCTGTGTGTGTTATGTCCGTCACGTTTAATGTAGTGTGCTTATGTCATGTCCATGTTAGATGTATTGAACACCTGCTGTAAATAATGTAAAATATGCTTTGTAAAATGTATTTTTGATAATAAAAATATTTTTTTTAAAAACACGCCCGATCTCGGAAGCTAAGCAGGGTAGGGCCGGGTTAGTACTTGGATGGGAGACCGCCTGGGAATACCCGGTGCAGTAAGCTTTTCCTTATTTCGACCAGTAGGGTGTACTATTGTATCACCACTGTAGTTTGAACAGTTTCATATTGTTAGTACAGCTCCAGTTTCATATTGCTGTTTTGAACAGTTTATACAGTTTGCTCCAAAACCACCTGCTAAGAATTGGTGACTCACTCAGCCTTCTCTTGAGCTCGATTCTAGACTGACAACTATGAACTATGAGCTGTGGAGTGGTAAAGCAATGTTAATTGCAGTTTTGGTCTTTTCCCCAGATAACTCCCAGCCTTCTGCGTATCAACTGCAGTGTTGTTTGTGTTGTCAAGTGGCGGGCGTCTCCTTTCCTTGACTTTATATACAGTGCAGATGGCTGGGAATCTCGCTTACGGCCATACCACCCTGAACACAGCTGAGAGCGATTGCCAATCACAGTGTTTGGAGTGAGTGTGAGTGGAGGAGAGTGAGAGAGAAGAGAGTAGCTAGTGAGAGCGTTTAGGAAAGTGAAATCTTTATTTACTTGTTTTTTTCTAAGTTTAAGTGAGTTCCCCGACAGCCTTGTGCTGTTCGGGGATCGGAGATTGAAAAATGGATAACATGGCGTCGACCGGCGTGATTGAACCGACTATGAGAAAGGATAATAGGCAAACGGGAAATGAAGAGAAAAAGTACGAGAAAAAGCTAACGGTGGCGGTGGAGATTCAGGGGAAACAGAAGATTTCGATGATGGAGCTATTGAGAGGAATAACGGTGGTGTGTGGGAAGGTGGAGGGGTGTCGCTTCAAGGGAGACCAGAAGTATGAGGTGACCCTGACTTCGATGAGAGGGAAGGAGAAGTTGTTGGATGGATTTAAGATAAAGGAGGCAAACATTTTGGCGAAGGATTTGGTGGTGGATGAGATGGTGGTCTCCTTTTTAAATCTGCCAGTCTATATGAATGATGGAGTCATATTGGAGAGGCTGAAGGAGTGGGGAGTGTCAGCCGCGTCTCCAATAAAGAGAAGGATGTGGCCGGGGACGGACATTGCAGACGGAACACGGTTTCTAAAGGTGAAATTCACGGAGACGGTGAGGTCGCTGCCCTACTCTACGAAGTTTATAACCCTTGAAGGAGTGGAGCACTTCAGGGTGATCCACGATAAACAGGAGAGAGTATGCAGACTATGTATCAGGCCCGGACATGTTCTTAGAGATTGTCCGGAATTCGTTTGCTACAAATGTCACGTGCAGGGGCATTACGCCAGGGAGTGCCATGAGAGGAGGGAGGACGGTGCTGGAGTGAGAAGGAGAGGAGAGGGCGAGGATAAGACGGAGAACGAGATGGAGGTGGAGGGAGATGGAGATGGAGAGAGAGAAGACGAGGAGGACAGCGAGGAGGACGAGGAGGAGTTGGAGGAGGGCGGGGAGGAATGCGAGCTGATCGTGGAGGAGACCCAGGGGGAGGAAGAGGTAGCTGGATCGCAGCCGCTGACTGGATCGCTGGGGGACAAGGAGATTCTTGGTGCTAGCCTGGATACGGCAGGGAGAGATGGGCAACTGGATGGTGTGGAGGTCGGTGTGAGAGACGAAGGTGTGGATTTGGGAGTAGCTGCGGAGGGGCTTCCAAGGGTTGGAGAGGCGAAAGCGGTGGAACCTGGGAGAGATGAGAGGGGGGATGCGCCAGGAGATCGGGCGATGGATGACAAGCGGAAGAGGCAAGAGGGTGAGGACGATGTAAGTATTGTTGAAGTGGAGAGGGTGAGGGCTAAGCCATGGAGTAATACAGTGGAGAATGCAGGGAAAGGGAAGGGGAAGAGGCAAGGCAGCGGACGGAGATGACGCACTTGATCTTACTTTGGCAATTGTTTATGGCTACGGTCTCTGTAGTTACAATCAATGCTAATGGTCTCAGGTCAATGGGCAAACTGGAGACGGTGTTGGCCGCATGTGAAGAGGACATTGTGTGCCTACAAGAGACACACTGGACTGAGGGCATGATGGAAGGAGTGAGGAGGAGGTGGGAAGGGCAGGTTTTTGTCAGCACTGGGACTGTGAGGGCTTGTGGGGAGGCGGTTATGATTAAGACAGGGGTGGTTGAGAATGAACGGTTTTTATTTAATGATAATGATGGAAGGGTGGTGGGTGTGGGATTTGAGCACCAAGCAATTGCATATACACTGTACACTATTTATGCTCCGAACGAGGAGGTGGAGAGGAAGGTTTTTTTTGAGTCCATTAAGCAACACTGTGTGGGGAATTGCATTATGTTGGGTGATTACAATGTTAAGCTGGATAGATTAGACGTGTCAAGGGGGATGAGTTTTAGGGCGGACACATCCAGGACGGAACTGATGGACTTGATGGGTAATAGGGGAATGGTGGACGTGTGGAGGGAGGGGAATCCTGGGGTTCAAGGGTTTTCCAGACGGCAGAGTGTGATGGGGGTGTTAAAACAATCACGGATTGATTTATGCTTGGTGAAGAGGGAGGTAATGCACCTGGTGGGAGAGGCGGGATATCGGTTGGTGGCATTTAGCGACCATGATGCGCTGTCTTTCCGGCTGGGGGCAGTACAGACAGGGGGAAGGGGTGGTGTCATGGTGTTTTAATGCTAGTTTACTTAAGGAGGAGGGGTTTGGGGAGGGGGTGAGGGAATGTGTGAGGTTGGCTATGGTAGATCGGGCATATGAGAGTGATGTGTGTGAGTGGTGGGAGGGTCTGAAGGCTAAATTGAAATTGGTTATTGTAGCCTATGCAAAGCGGTTAGGGAGAGAGAAGGTGAGGGTGCAGAGGGAGTTGAGGATGAGGTTAGGGAGGGAACAGGAAAGGGTTGATAATATACCTGGGCATCCAGGTTCGGATGGGCTGACAGCTGAGTTTTACAGGGGTTTTGTTGACATCCTGGCTCCAATACTGTATAAGGTTTATGTATGTATGGAGAGCACGAGGGTGATGCCGGATTCTATGGGCCTGGGGGTGCTTACATTGCTATATAAAGGTAAAGGAGAGAAAACCAGGTTACAGAATTATAGGGCACTGTCTGTGATGAACAGTGATTATAAGGTATTAGCAAAAGTTTTGGCAAATAGATTGAATAAGGTTATGGCGAGCATAATAGCACCTACACAGGCCTATGGAGTCCCGGGGAGGGATGTGGCGGATACATTGGCTACACTGAGAGATGTGTTAAAGGATATGGGGGGGAGGGGGGGGAGTGGTGTTATGTTTAGACTTTAATAAAGCCTTTGATAGGGTGGAGCATTCTTTTTTGTTGAGAGCAATGGAGAGGTTTGGGATTGGGGTTGGTATGAGGGAATGGATACGTCTGTTATATGGAAATGCTAGGAGCAGGGTGAAATGTGGGGGGTTGCTCACTGACTCCTTCCCCCTGGGCAGATCTATACGGCAGGGTTGTCCTTTATCAGCTCTGCTGTACAGTATGTCAGTGGAACCTTTGTCAGCTTATATCAAAGCACAGAAGGATATTAGGGGTGTGGATATGCCGGGGGGAGGAGTCAGTGTAATTCACCAGTATGCGGATGATACAACTTGTACGGTGCTTGATATGGGGAGTGTAAATGGAATTATGGGGTGTGTGAATGTGTTTGGGAGGGCCTCAGGGGCCAAGGTAAATGTGGAAAAGTCGGAAATGATGGTGTTGGGTCGGGTGGAGGTTGGGAATTGTACTTTTGATTTGAAAACTGTCAACGACAGGATGAAGGTCTTGGGGGTTTATTTTGGGAGGGATGAGCGGGAGGCGTGTGAGTTTACATGGACTGAGGTGATGAATAAAATCAAAACCACTTTGAATTTTTGGAAGATGAGAGCTTTGAAACTGAGGGGAAAAGTGGTGGTGGTGAATGCCTTGTTGATGTCAAAGTTTGTGTATGTGTTAAGTGTTTTGAATGTGCCAGAGTGGGTATTAAAGGAATGTAGGAGGATAGTGTCTGATTTTCTGTGGGGGGGGAAAGGTGTGAAAATTGCTTATGATGTGTTGATAGCGGATTATGAGAGAGGAGGGTTGAGGTTGGTGGATTTGGAGGTGAAGATGAGGGCTTTGAGGGTGAGGACAGTGAAAAGATTTCTATATGGGGAGGAAGGGCATGGGTGGAAAGGGTATTTTAGGGAGTGGGTGGAAAGGTGTGGGGGGTGTGGCGATTTCGGGTTATTGATGTGTATGAAGGCAGGTATGTATGAGGGAGTGCCAGATTTTTACAAAGAGGTGTTTAGGGCGTGGGGGGAGTTTTTGGTTAAGGTAAGATATAAGTGTGTGAGGAGTGGAGAGATGTTGAATATTCCGGTTTTATTGAATCCGGTTTTGAGAAGTGAAGGGAGGATGATGGATATGGTCTGTTTCAGAAGGGCAGGTCTGATTAAAGTGAGGGATTATAGATATGAGGTGGTGCCTGGTTTTTTGCCAGAACAGGCAATTGTCGACCTGGTTTGGGAGAAGGATGAGGGGGTTAGAAGAGGAATGATAGTAAATATGTATAGGAAGATTAAACTGAGTGTACCGGAGGAGTGGAATAGGAGGATGGATAGGGAGGTAGGTGTAGTGGAACAGGCTAGTTTACCAAAGCTACGGGTAGGGCAAGGGGAGACAGAGAGGGATTTTTCAGGGGTAAAGGTGAGGGAGTTTTATTGGAATTTATTAGAAAGCAGAGTGAGGGAGCCGGCAGCTGAGAGGGTGTGGGTGCAGGTGTTTCAGGGGTTGGACGTGAAGAAAATTTGGAGGAATGTAGCGGTTAAGTACAATAGCATAGAGTGCACTCATTTTGATTTTATGCTTAGGCACAATAGGGTGTTTACGAAGGTAGTGCTGCACCAGGTGGATCGGTTAGTGTCAAGGGTGTGTGATGTGTGTGGTGTGAGTGATGAAAATTTGATGCACTTGTTATTTGATTGTATAGAGGTGGTGAGTTTTCATGATAGGTTGAGGGGATTGGTGGAGGAGCACTGGGGGGTGGAGTTGGTGGCGAGGCAGGAGTGGAGGAGGTTTTTGTTATTCGGTTTATGTGATAGGAAGAGGGGATTGAATGTGGCGTGTTTGAACTTTGTGTCGAATGCAAGGTATGCAATCTATGTGAGGAGGAATATGGCGAGGTTTGAGGGGAAGAGGGTTAATGTATGGGCGGTCTTTGAGAATTTAGTAAGGAAGAATATGGGAGTCATGTTTAGGACAGGGCAGGAAGATTTTGAAAAGGTGTTTGTAAGGGATTGTGGGTTTGTGAGGGTGGGAGAGGGAGGAGGGTTGGAGTTTTCTTTCTGAAGGTTTCAAGGGTGGAGGTTTTGATGTTATGGTTTCCTTGATTTGCTGGGGGGCAGTGCTTACCCGGTTTCTTGTGTTTGTATTGTATTAGTGTTTGTGTGCAGTTATGCGAATGTAAAATGTATGATTGAATCTGTATATATTTTGATAATAAATTTTTTTTTAAAAAACACGCCCGATCTCGTCCGATCTCGGAAGCTAAGCAGGGTCGGGCCGGGTTAGTACTTGGATGGGAGACCGCCTGGGAATACCCGGTGCAGTAAGCTTTTCCTTATTTCGACCAGTAGGGTGTACTATTGTATCACCACTGTAGTTTGAACAGTTTCATATTGTTAGTACAGCTCCAGTTTCATATTGCTGTTTTGAACAGTTTATACAGTTTGCTCCAAAACCACCTGCTAAGAATTGGTGACTCACTCAGCCTTCTCTTGATCTAGATTCTAGACTGACAACTATGAACTATGAGCTGTCGAGTGGTAAAGCAATGTTAATTGCAGTTTTGGTGTTTTCCGAGATAACTCCCTGCCTTCTGCCTATCAACTACAGCAGGGGTTCTCAACCTTTTGCAAGCTGGGCCCCCCTAAAGCTGGTTCATTGCAGTTGGGGGGCCCCCCCCCCCTTCCCGGCGCCACCCCCACTACACCACCTTGCATAGATAGATAGATAGCCCTAGGCTAGGCTATTATTGTTAGGCCCACACTATTATTATTATCATCATCATCATCATCAGTAGCGGTAGGTAGGCCTATTATCATTACTAGGCTATTGTTATAATTGGCAGTAGCACCAGACTTCTAATGTGAGCTTGCAGGCATTATTATTATTATTATTATTATTATTATTATTATGATGAGTAGTGGTAGGCCTATTATCATTACTAGGCTATTGCTATATAATTATATGAGGTTACATGCTTTATTGTTTTTGTTATTATTATCATCATCATCATCATCATCAGTAGGCCTATTATCATTACTAGGCTATTGCTATAATTGGGAATTGGCACCAGACCTCTGATATGAATTTATGCTTTATTATTGTTATTATTACTAGGCCTATTAGTAGGCATATCATCTGCATTTTTTACAGAAGCTTGCAGGTAGGCGATGTTAATGTGAGACCTGAGCCTGCTTTGCCTTGCAAAGATCCTCAATTCTTGGCACAATGTCTGATAAACATAGCCTCAAATCATCCTCGATTTCTGCACGATTGCGGTATTTCGTTTTTGAGTGCAGTAATTTTTGAGAATCCTGCCTCACACAAATATGTCGACACGAAAGGGAGGAGAATCTTCAAGGCGACGTCACAGAGTTGAGAGTATTCCTGCATCAATGCTGCCCAGAATGACGAAAGAGGGCAGGAGGTAAAGAGTTCCTTCAGCCTACTGTCACTCTTCAGCTCAATAAGCTGTTCCTGCATATCAATTGACAGCTCGTTTGCTGTGCACACAAATGGATCTCGAACCCACGCAAAAGAGCGATAATCCTCTTTAAAGTACGTCGCAAATTGTTTTCTCATTGCTGACAGGTGCTCAGACGCTGATTGAAATAGAGAGGAGAAATCGCGTGACGTGCCTGCATCAGTGATAAAGTCTGCAAGGCTGGGGAACATGTCGCAGTTCCCTCGACTGATGCGGCCATGCCAGAGGTCAAGTTTTTGTGTGAAGGCGTCCACTCTGTCTGCGAGGAGCAAAATATGAGTTTCGCAGCCTTGCAAAGACAGGTTGAGGCCATTCAAGCGGTCAAATATATCGACCAAATAGGACAGAGACGCAAGCCACATAGTGTCATCCAGATGCTTCGCCAGATCTGATTTGATTTCTGTCAGAAACCACTTCACCTCCTCTCGCAGCTCATACAACCGCTGTAACACCCGCCCCCTGGAGAGCCAGCGAACTTCAGTGTGCAGAAGCAGCTGTTCGTGCCCTGACCCCATCTCCTGGCAGAGGACCCCAAACAAGCGAGAGTTTAGCGGCCGTGATTTGATGAGATTTATCATTTTCACGGATTGGTTCAGCACGGAGTCAAAGAGAACCGGCATTTTTTTAGCAGCTAGTGCTTCGCGATGGACCATGCCATGTGTCCATTTCACAAGTGGAGCTACTTGCTGAACGCGAGCAGCTAGGCCACGCTCACGGCCCGTCATTGCCCGCGCACCATCCGTGCATAGGCCAACGCATCGGTCCCAAGCCAAACCATTTTCATTGATAAATATATCGAGGACATTGAAGATGGCTTCTCCTGTAGTGTGCGACTGAAGAGGCCGGCAAAACAGGACATCCTCCTCAATCGCCTTGTCCCGCAGATACCTGACATAGGTGAGGAGCTGGGCCTGCCCAGCAATATCAGTGGATTCGTCCAGCTGCAGCGCGTAGTAAGGACTCTTTTTTATGAACTCTATCAGTTGCTCTCTGATATCATTAGACATGTCTGGAATTCTCCTAGCGACTGTGTCATTGGACAGTGGTACTGTACCGAGTTTGGCTGCTGCACTCTCTCCTATCATTATTCTGCACGTCTTGCGCGGCCGGCAAAATGAGAGTCTCGGCAATTGTATGCGGTTTACCCAGTTTACCTATTCTTTTGGCCACTGCATACGATGCCTCCAAACACTGTTTAGACACAGTGCTGTGCATTGAAATGGTTGCCTGTTGCTGATGGAGGCCATCAAGCATTCTTTTAAAATATTCAGCCGGTTTATCCTTAATGCCAGCATGCTTTGTTTCGAGGTGCCTTTTTAGTTTGCAGGGCTTCATGCTGTCGTTTGCCAGCACCTCGGCACACACGACACACTGAGGTCTCAGATCAGCCGTGACTGTAAACCCAAACTGCAGGTATGCTTCATCGTACCTTCAAAGCTTTTTTGCAGCTGGTGGTGCGTCGGTTGCCTTGTTGGTCCTCACAAGAAATCTCTCCATTTTTGTTTGGTTTTGAAATAATTTGGATGTGGATTAGTTGTGTTTTCAATAAAGTTCATGCTATGATGTAACGATGTGTGCGTGTGTGTGGCAATGTTGAGAGACTAGTATCGGGGGCTAATCAGTCGGGACTTAGGCACGATCTTTAATACAACAGTACACAATAACGATTTTGCAGGCAATGCAGATTTTAAGACTTAACAATTGTAGTCCTTTGTGAGTGAGTGAGTGGGTGAGTGTGTGTCTTAGTCGCGTGGGTCGTATAGTTGTGTTGCAACACGGTGAAAAAGTTGCTAGCTAGTTAGCTAAGTGCACGCCTAGCAGTTAACATTTTTTGGCTAGGGCTGAGATGGGGATAATCTTTAAAAAGACTGTTTGGGTTTTGATGTATTTGTTTGTGTGTTATAATAGTCCAACCACTTGCATTTCGACATGGGGGGGAATCTGTTGCATCTCCTTTGTAGGTCTACTAATAGCCAGTGAGTCCGTGATTTTTTTTTCTTTCCCTCCCATTCTGTAGCCTACTCGCGCCGCCCCGGGAGGGTGTCCGCGCCCCGGTTGAGAACCACTGAACTACAGTATTGTTTGTGTTGTAAAGTGGCGGGCGTTTCCCTTCCTTGACTTTATATACAGTACAGAGGGCTGCGGCTTCCGTTTACGGCCATACCACCCTGAACACGGCATAGTGCAAAGGATTCTGGGAAGTCGAAAGCGTTTGGAAGCGGGAGAGTTTGAAGGAGCGTTTGGGGAGATTAGTGTTTTCTGTTTGTTTATGTGAGAAATTGTGGAGAAAAAAAAAGAAGTGAGTTTTTGTTTTGTGTATTCCCCCAACAGCTTGCTGTTTGGGGGGATATCTGTTCAGTTAAGTGTAGGTTTTGTTAAAAAGGAGGATGTGGCCGGGGACGAGGATATGCGAGGGAACACGTTTTGTGAAGGTAAAGTTTAACGATGTAGTTAGGTCTTTGCCTTATTCGACAAGGTTTGATACGGAAAAGGGAGCGGAGTTTTCCCGCGTCATTCATGATAGGCAGGTGAAGGTTTGTAGAATGTGCTTACAACCAGGGCATATTGTGCGTGAGTGTCCAGATTTTCTATGTAGGAAATGTGGGGACCAGGGGCATTATGCGAGGGAGTGTGTGACCATTATAAACAAGTGTGGAGTGTGTGGGAATAGGGAAGCGGGTTGTGTTTGTAAAGCGGGGGAGGAGGAGGGGAGCGCTCTCGTGGTGGAGACGGAGGAGGAAGGTAGATCGGGGAGTGAGGAGGATGAGGAAGGGGCAGTGGTGGAGGACTCAATTAATAAGGCGGTGACAGGTGTGCCAGACACCCAGATGGAGGAGCAGACGGGGGAGAAGTGGGGTATTGGGTCGAGCCTAGATGAGGAAGTAGCTGCATTGGTGGACCCGGCAACAGGGTGTGAAGGGGGTAGACAGAAGACCGGAGGGAGAGGCTCTCAATGGGAGCCTTTGCCTCCGAGAACTGTGCGCCCGAATGTAGGAAAGAAAGCGGCTATGGAGTCTAGAGAGGTGACCTATACACCCATGCTAGACGGAACGTCTAGCTGGCGAGGTGAAATACCTGTGACTCCCCCACCCCAAATGTCTGACTCAATGGTGTCAATGGTAACAGAGGAGGAGAAGAGTGATAGTGGGTCTGAAGAGGAGATGTTGTTGGAAAAGGGGATGAGAAAGAGGGCGTTTGTTGGACAACCAAGCAAATTGGCTAGCTGGCAGAAAATTAAGGAAAGGAGGAAAGGAAAAAAGAAAAGATGATTTTGAAGATGACATACACTTTGTTTTACTTGTTTATAATGGTCACAATTGCCTCGCTTAATGTCAATGGTTTTAATGACATGGTGAAAGTGGAGGAAGTCCTGGCGAGGTTTACAGCAGACATTTTAGTATTACAAGAAACAAAGTGGTCAACGGAAAAAATTACAGTAGTCAAGGGAAAATGGAGGGGTTTGTTAATTGTGGATCGGGGAAATCATGTGAGGTTGCAATATTTGTAAAAGAAAATGTGGTGAAAAATATAACAGAAGTTTTGAATGATGGGAAAGGGAGAGTGCTAGGTGTAGAGTTTGATGTTAATGATGTGAAGTATACATTGATAAATGTGTATGCACCAAATAGAGAGATAGAAAAGAGGGAGTTTTTTGTTTCACTGGGTGTGCACTGTAAGGGGAATTGTATTCTGGTGGGGGATTTCAATGTGTTTTCCACTAAGTTAGATGTATATAGAGTGGATAAGTTTAGGCAGGATTCAACAAGGAGGGGTTTATTAGAAATTATTGAGGTTAGAAATTTGATAGATGTATGGCGGGTGGGTAATGCGAGTAAAAGGGAATTTTCAAGGATAGTAAATGGGGTTTTAGTTACGGATTTCATTTGGGATGGTAAGCCATCTAAGATAGCCTACGAGACCCTGATCGGGAAGGTGGGGGAGGGGGGCCTGGGATTGCTTGACCCCTTCATAAGGCTGAAGGCCCTCAGAGTTAAAGTAGTGAGGAACTTTATGAGCGAGGGAACTAAAGAATGGGACAAAACAATGTTGTATTTTTTCCTTTGAAGACAAAGGAAAGCATGATAGTTGGCATCCCAGATTTTTATAGGGAAGTTTTAAGGGCTTGGTGTGATTTTATGGCTAATGTAAATATTTGAGGGGAGGGACAGAATTTTAAACCAACCACTGTTTTTAAATCCAAATCTAAAAATGAAAGCGGGGAATTTTTATATCAAAAGCTGGTTTGACGCTGGATTCCGCAGGGTCAGGGATCTCTTTTATGAAGTAAGACCAGGACTCTTGCCATTTCATGCTTTTATGGGTGAAGTAGAGAGGGTGGACGGGACCTATGACAGACAGGTGGTGGAAAAGCAGTGGGAAATGATAAAAGAGGCAATACCGAAGGGGTGGTGGGAGAAAATGGAAAGACATGGAGAAAAGGAAGGGAAAACAAAAACAAGAATAGTCATGAAAGGGGCAGAGGTCCCGTTCACCAGTTGTGTGTTGAAGGATTTTTATTCTGTTTTTAGGGACAAGGCTTTTATCCAGCCGAGAGCTACCACGTACTGGCAAAACATGTTTACAGGCATTGAGACGGGGAAAATATGGGAAAATGTAAGGGTAGCGCTCAAGTGTCCGCTTTTAGAGAATTTTGATTTTCTTTTAGCGCACAACTGTGGCTTTTTAAAATGGGATTTGCCCAGGATGAGATGTGCAAGATCTGTAGGGACGAAAAGGGTTGAAGCACATGTTTTTTAAATGCAAAGACCTGGGGTGTTTAATTAAAAAAAATTACTAAAGTGACTTTGACTTCGTTGAGAGGGAAGGAGAAGTTGATGGATGGTTTTAAGAAAGGGAGCAAAAATCTTGGCAAAGGACTTGGCGGTGAATGAGATGGTAGTCTCTTTTTTAAATCTACCAGTGTACATGGAGGATAAGGTGATATTGGAGAGGCTGAAGGAGTGGGGAGTGTCAGCGGTGTCACCAATAAAGAGAAGGATGTGGCCGGGGACGGACATAGCAGATGGAACACGATTTTTAAAAGTGAAGTTCACTGAGACGGTGAGGTCGCTGCCGTACTCTGCGAAGTTTGTAACGCTGGAGGGAGTGGAGCATTTCCGGGTGATTCATGATAAGCAGGAGAGAGTCTGCATACTATGTATCAGACCCGGACATGTTCTGAGAGATTGCCCTGAATTTGTCTGTTACAAGTGTCACGAGCAGGGGCATTACTCCAGGGAGTGTCATGCGAGGAGAGAGGTCGGTACTGGAGCGAGAAGGAGAGGAGGAGGGCGAGGATGAGACGGTGAACGAGATGGAGGCGGGGGGAGATGGAGAGGGAGAGGACGAGGAGGAGATGGAGGAGTGCGTGCTGATCGTGGAGGAGCCGCCGCCTGGTTCGCTGGGGGACGAGGAGAGGTTTGGTGCTAGTTTGGATGCGGCAGTGAGACGGGCAACTGGATGGTGATGGTGTGGAGTTGGGAGTAGCTGCGGTGGAGCCTGGGGGAGACGAGAGCGGGGTCGAAGCAGGGGATCGTGCGAGTGATGAAAAGCGGAAAAGACAAGAGGGGGAGGAGGACGTCAGTCTCGTCAAAGTGGAGAGGGTGAGGGCTAAGCCGTGGAGTACGCAAGGAAAAGGAAGGGGAAGAGGCATGGCAGAGGACGGAGATGAGGTACTTGATCCTGCTTTGTCATTTGCTTATGGCTACGGTTTCTGTAGTTGCTGTCAACACTAATGGACTTAGGTCAATGGTCAAATTGGAGTTGGTGTTGGCAGCATGTGGAGAGGACATCGTGTGCCTACAGGAGACACACTGGACTGTGGACATGATGGAAGGAGTAAGGAAGAGGTGGGAAGGACAGGTTTATGTAAGCACTGGAACTGTGAGGGCATGTGGGGTGGCTGTTATGATAAAGACAGGGGTGGTTGAAAATGAACGGTTTTTATTTAATGATAATGATGGAAGGGTGGTGGGTGTGGGTTTTGAGTATCAAGCAATTACTTATGCACTGTACTGTATTCATGCTCCGAATGAGGAGGTGGATAGGAAGGGTTTTTTTGAGTCTATAAAACAACACTGTGTGGGGAATTGTATTATGATTGGTGATTATAATGTTAAGATGGATAGGTTGGATGTGTCGAGGGGTATGAGTTTTAGGGCTGATACATCTAGGACGGAACTGTTGGATTTGATGGGTAATAGGGGAATGGTAGATGTGTGGAGGGAGGGGAATCCTGGGGTTCAAGTGTTTTCCAGACGGCAGAGCGTTTGGTAGCGGGAGAGTTTGAAGGAGTGTTTGTGGAGTTTCGTGCTTTCTGTTTGTTTATTTGAGA
Organism: Argentina silus; assembly: GCF_951799395.1. NCBI lineage: Eukaryota > Metazoa > Chordata > Actinopteri > Argentiniformes > Argentinidae > Argentina > Argentina silus. The sequence continues at coordinate 14,519,682 of NC_139675.1, read as the reverse complement.
AATTGTGAAAAAGGAAAAAAGTGAGTTGTGTTTTGTGTATTCCCCAACAGCTTGCTGTTTGGGGGGAGATCTGTTCAGTTAAGTGTAGGTTTTTGTTTTCGGATTGAACACATGGATATGACCAGGAAAACGACAGACGATATGGCTAAGGACACGGATGACAGCAAGATGAATGGGGAAAACATGGAGAAGGGGAGAGTGGTGGAGAAAGTTGGAGTGACGGAGAAAATTGGAGCGGAGAGGAGACAGACGGAGAGAAAGGAGAGAGAGAGAGAGGAAATGAAACAGCGACGGACGGGCCGAGTTACAGCAAGGATTTGACGGTGTTGGTGGAATTGGTAGGAGAGGAAAGGATTACGATGATGGAGATGTTGAAAACAACGAAAGAAGTATGTGGACTGGTTATTGGATGTCAGTTTCTTGGAGTGAATAAATATGAACCGACTGAGTCACCCAAATGGGAAGAGACGTTTGATGGATGGCTTTAAAATACGTGACAAGGATAATGGTGAAGGATTTGACAAGCGACGAGATGGTGGTATCGTTTTTGGGACTACCGGTGTACACGACGGACGAGGAGATATTCAAGAAACTTTTGGACTGGGGAGTAATGGCGGTTTCGCCGATTAAAAGGAGGATGTGGCCGGGGACAAGGATGTGTGAGGGAACACGCTTTGTAAAGGTAAAATTTAATGACGTGGTTAGGTCTTTGCCTTATTCAACGCGGTTTGACACGGAAAAGGAGAAACCCCAACCAACCGGAGGAAGACGAAGCCGAGCTGGGGCGAAGAGGTCAGTGGCAGGGACCCGATATCCGACTAACTTTGGCCTGTCTCTCTCTCTCTCATCACAGGAAGAACCAGGCAGAGCGCCGTAACGCCAACCCGGTGAAGATTTGAGTTGCCTTTCGCCTCTCCCTTTTTCCCGCACCTTGTAAATAAAAACCCTAAGTTGATTTCACCGCAACCCCTGTTTCTGCCTGTTCTTATTCTCATTGGTTGACCCACTGTTGCGCCTATCGACCAGGCTCCCACAGTTTGTAAAGCGGGGGAGTGAGGAGGATGAGGAAGGGGTGGTGGTGGAGGATTTAATAAATCAGGCAGTGATAGGTGTGCCAGACACGCAGATGGATGATCAGACGGGGGAGAAGTGGGGCATTGGGTCAAGCCTAGATGAGGAAGTAGCTGCACTGGTGGACCCGGCAACAGGGTGTGAAGGGGGTGTACAGAAGACCGGAGTGAGAGGCTCTCAATGGGAGCCTTTGCCTCCGAGACCTGTGCGCCCGAATGCAGAGAAGAATGCAGACTATGGAGTCTAGAGAGGGGACCCATGCACCCAGGCAAGACGGAACGTCTAGCTGGCGGGGTGAAATGCCTGTAACTCCCCCACCCCAAATGTCTGAATCAATGGTGTCAATGGTGACGGAGGAGGAGAATAGTGAGTCGGAGGAGGAGATGTTATTAATAAAGGGGATGAGAAAGAGAGCGCTTGTTGAACAACCCAGTAAATTGGCAAGCTGGCAGAAGATTAAGGAAAGGAGGAAAGGGAAAAAGAAAAGATGATTTTGAAGGATACATACACTCTGTTCTACTTGATTATAATGGTCACACTCGCCTCGCTTAATGTCAATGGTTTTAACGACATGGTTAAAGTGGGGGAAGTGTTGGCGAGTTTTACATCAGACATTTTAGTGTTGCAGGAAACAAAGTGGACACAGGAAAAAATTGCAGTAGTCAAGGAAAAATTGAGGGGTATGTTGTTTGTTAACTGTGGATCGGGAAAATCATGTGGGGTAGCTATACTTGTAAAAGAAAATGTGGTGAAAAATATCATGGAGGTTTTGAATGATGGGAAAGGGAGAGTGATAGGAGTGGAGTTTGATGTCAATGATGTGAAGTTTAGATTGATTAATGTGTATGCACCGAATAGAGAAATCGAATCGAGGGAGTTTTTTTGTTTCACTGGGTGTGCACTGTACGGGGAATTGTATTCTGGTTGGGGATTTCAATGTGTTTTGCACCAAGTTGGATGTATATAGGGTGGATAAGTTTAGGCAGGATTCAGCAAGGAGGGGTTTGTTAGAAATGATTGAGGGTAGGAATTTGATAGATGTATGGAGGGTGGGGAATGCAAGTAAGAGAGAATTTTCAAGGAGACAAATAGTGAATGGGGTTTTAAAACAGAGTAGGATAGATTTATGTTTGGCAAATCAAAATATACAATACAAATTTACAGGATACAGTGATCATGCGGCAATTATTTTTCAATTAGGAGAGAAGAAAAGGGAAAGGGGGGGGAGTGTGGTGTTTGAATGCAAGTGTGTTGGGAGAAGATGAGTATAAAGAGATGGTGAAAAAGTGCGTGGGGGAACAACTGATGAGTGAAATGTATGAGGAGGATGTGTGAATGGTGGGAATGTGTTAAAAAATGGGTAAAAAATTTGAGTATGAAGTATTGTAAAAAAAGGAATATAATGGCGAGGAGGAAAGAATGGGTTGAGAGAGAGAGAATGGTGGAGGAATTAAAACAAATAGGAAATAACCCAAATAGAAATCAAGCAGAGTATATGGGAATAAAAGGTGAATTAGAGATTTATGAGAAAGAAAAATGTAAAGGGGCAATAGTTAGGAGTAGAGCGCAGTATGCGGTAGAAGGGGAAAAATGCACAGCTTTCTTTTTAGGATTGGAAAAACAGAAACAGGGCAGAACGTATATAGAGGAAATAGAGAACGAGAAAGGGGAGGTAGTAAATGATTATGTAGGGGTCTTAGAAACAGTGCAGTAGTGGTATAGCAATTTATTCAGGAAAGGTATTGTAGGTGAACAATGAACTTTGGAGCTGTAGAATGGTAAAGCAATGTTAATTGCAGTTTTGGTGTTTTCCGAGATAACTCCCTCCCTTCTGCGTATCAACTACAGTATTGTTTGTGTTGTAAAGTGGCGGCCGTCTCCTTTCCTTGACTTTATATACAGTACAGAGGGCTGCGTCTTTCGTTTAGGGCCATACCACCCTGAACGCGCCCTTAGTGCTAAGGAGTCTGGGAAGCCTGAAGCGAGCGGAATTTTTGCATTTTGTTTGGAAAGTGTTTTGTTTTTGTTTTTGCATGTTATGTGTTTGTTCGTTTGAGTGGAAGTTAGTGAGTTTCGTTTTTTGTGTATTCCCCCAACAGCTTTTGCTGTTTGAGGGGTATTTGTCCACGGTTTTGTTTTACGGACGGACGACATGGTTTTTGAAAATGGAATGGCTAATGACAAGACACGGAATATTGTCAATGACGACTCAGCGATGAGGAGGGATAATGGACAGTCGGTGGCGAGGGAGAAAAGGTTTGAAAGAAGGCTGACGGTGGGAGTGAAAATACAAGGAGAGGACAGAATAACGATGATGGAATTATTGAGGGCTATCAAAGAGGTGTGTGGGGAAGTGGAGGGATGTCGATTCAAAGGAGATAATAGGTATTGTGGCGCCCGCCCCGTGCCTAAGCCCATGCGCGAGTGTGGAACGGTGGTAAATGGAGTGTATATCTCGCCTCGCTTTGTCTCTGCTGTTTCTGCTGTCCCTCTCTTGCCCTGTGTTGTCTTTGGCAGGACCATATATGGAGTTCCTGCGCCCCAAGTGGCCACAGCTGCAACCAGTGGAGATAATCACCGTATGCCCATACATGGAGTTCCTGCTCATCAAGGCACAGCTGAAGGGCATCAGCAGGAGCAGCAGAGACCCTACAAAAGGAGCCAACAGAGCACCCAGTTTTGGGGAAAAGTAGCTACGGCGAAACACGGAGGAGTTGATGAGAGAGTAAGCAAAGTCACCGTTGTCCTGTGTATGATCCCTGACCGTAGGAGAGCCCCCTTTGAAGCCCGACCCCGAGAACGTCCGAGAGCCCGCTACGTTGCCAACCTTCGCCTGTCTGACTACCCCGCTGCCTGCCCCGACCTGGAACGTAAGAGGACCACCCACCGTGTACCGAACCCCCTGCTATCTTCCCGACGACGGATCTCCTGCGAGGCCCTTGAACGACACGACGCCTTCTCACCCCCACCCTCTCTCTATCATTTCCCTCTCCCCGCTAATCAAATAAATATTTTTGATTGTAATTCTGGTGTGGACCTCTCTGCTTACACTGTGTTTGGGTCCGTGACACGCCCGCACACCCCGGCGGCCGTCACAGTATGAAGTGACATTAACATCGGTGAGAGGGAAAGAAAAATTGATTGATGGGTTTTAAGATAAAAGGTTCAAGGATTACGGCAAAGGACTTGGCTATGGATGAAATGGTGTTATCGTTTTTAAACCTGCCGGTCTATTTAACGGATGAGGTAATTTTGGACAAATTGACGGCATGGGGAGTGGCAGCGGTATGGCCAGGCACTGACATAGCGGATGGCACATGGTTTATGAAAGTAAAATTCACGGACAGTGTAAAGCAGTGTAAGCCGTATTCTGTCAAGTTTGATACCCTGGAGGGCGCAGAGCACTTCAGGGTAATACACGACAGGCAGGTATGGGTGTGCAGGCTGTGCATTAAGCCTGGTCATGTTCTAAGAGAATGTCCGGAGTTCACATGCTATAAATGCCACGAGCAGGGACATTATGCAAGGGAATGTAATGGGAGAAGAGAAGTTGACGATGGAGAGGAGGAGAAAGTAGCGGAGGTGATTCGAGCTGAAGATAGCATGGAGGAGGAGGTGATTCTGTCTGGGATTTGGAGCAAGGATGGGTCGGGAGAGGAGGAGGATGAGGCTGAGATGGTGGAGGAGACCCAAGGAGAGGGAGTTGGAGAATGGATGGAGCCGGGAGAGGAGATAGGCGCTAGCCTGGATTCAGCGGTTCGTGACGGAGGGCTGGATACGTCGGCGGAGGTGGAGAGAGGTGATGGTGAGGTGACGGGAGAGGAACTGGGAGCTGATTTCGGAGGGGTGGAGAAGATGGTGGCAGAAGGGACATCTGAAGGGGGTGAGGGGGGGTATTCTACAAGGGGGAAGGCATTGGATGATAAGGGGAAGAGAAAAGGGTTGGAGGAGGAAGAAACTGTGGAGGATGTAGAACGGGTGAGGGCAAAGTTGAGTAGGAATATGGTAGGGCAAGGAAGGAGGAAAAAGAAAAAATGACAATTGAAGTGTTTTGTTTAAATTTGTATCTTCTTCTATTGACAATGATTTGGCTTGTGGCTGTAAATGCAAATGGTCTAAGGCAGGGGTGTCCAAACTACGGCCCGCGATCCATTTTTAATTGGCCCGCAGCAAATTCAAAAAATATAGTGGAATATGGCCCACACATGAAACTTGGCTTAGCGGTATTGCATTTCTTAGTTTTAATAGAGAATTTCAAACTTTCTTAAGTGATGCTGAATACGGAGACCTGCTCTACCATTCAGAAGTGCGCTGGCTAAGTCGCGGCTCCGTGCTTCGCGGGTTTTATTCTCTGAGATCACAGATCGACCAGTTTTTGAAAGAGAAGGACCGACCTCTTCACCAGCTGAGTGACCCTCTATGGTTGGCTGACCTGGCGTTTTTAGTTGATCTTACTGATCACCTCTCATGACTGAATTTTCTCAGCGCTTCCAAGATTTGTCAGTCATTGAGACAAAGAAATCAAGCTGTTCGCAACTGCCTTCCTGATAAACGCAGAAGAAGTGGAAGAGAGTCTGCAATTAGAACTCATAGAAATGCAGTGTGATGATTCTCTGAATAATCAACATCAGCTTCTCTCCTTGCCTGACTTCTACCGGAGCTTGGAAAAAGCCAAGTTTCCTTTGATGAGACGCCACGTGAAACAACTTATTTTCATAACAAGCTTGAAATATATATATATATATTTATTATTATTATTTTTTTGTATCCCCCCTCCCCATACAGGGCTGTCAAGGGGGACCACCATCCAGAAGCAATCAGAGGCTGCTGTTTTGAGAATGAGCTGCCAACCCTTTTTGTTCTAAAAATAATAGAAAACCCATTCATGAAAAGCTGTGATGTAGGCTGATTGATTTTGCTAACTTTAATAAACTAGGTGAGGCAATATACACCTCATCTTGAGTGAGTGGCCCAGCTGTTATAAGGAGCTGTGAAATCCAGCAGAATGGCTGTTGTTAAAAAGCTAAATGAAAGGAAGAAAGGGAAAATGAAAAAATGTTATATACACTCTTTTTTACTTGGTTTCAATGGTCACACTCACCTCAATTAACATCAACGGTCTGAATAATATGACGAAGTTGGAGGAAGTGTTGGTCAAATTTACAACAGACATTTTAGTCATTCAAGAGACAAACTGGACACAGGCTAAAATACCAGAAATCAAGGAGAAATGGAGGGTTGTTATTTGATAATTGTGGAACTCAAAGATCATGTGGTATAGCTATACTTATAAAAGAAAATGTGGTAAAAAATTTGAAAGAAATGTTTAATGATGGGGAAGGAAGGGTGATAGGGATAGATTTTGATGTAAATAATGTCACGTTTAGATTAATTAATGTATATGCACCTAATAGGGAAATGGAAAAGAGGGAGTTTTTTGTTTCACTGGGTTTGCACTGCACAGGGAATTGTATTTTGGTGGGAGATTTCAATGTGTTTTGTACAAAGTTAGATGTGTATAGGGTGAATAGTTTTAAACAAGATTCAGCACGGAGGGGGTTGTTAAAAATGATAGAGAAGAACTTGATTGATGTATGGCGGGTGGGTAATTTTAGATTAGATTAGATTCAACTTCATTGTGCAGAGTACAAGTACAGAGACAACGAAATGCAGTTAGCGTCTAACCAGAAGTGCAAAAAAGTGCAGTGTGAACAATATATACAGGTAGTGCAGTATAAGTAGTGCAGTGTAGCAGTATATGTATTAGCAGTAACATTATAAGCAGCATATGAGCTGTATAGGCAGTGCAGTATAAGCAGTATATATGTATTAACAGTAACATTAAAGCAAAGTAAATAAACAGAATAAATATGGAATGCAGTATGAACAGTATAAACAGATATGTACAGTATGTACAGATGTGCAGTGTATTAACAGTAGCATTAAAAAAATAAGGATATGTGCATTATGTGTGCAAACAGTATTGACAGATGTGTACAGAAGAGCAGTAGTATGTAGTATAAGAGCAGTGTGTAAAAGTGAGGATGCAGTATGTACAGTTTATAGTAATACTATAGGGTAAGAGTAGTGCAATTGTCCGGGGGGGGGGGGGGGGGGGGTGAAGGGGTTGGTAGGTTGTCACCTAGGTGCAGAGTTAGAGTTCAGAAGCATCACTTGCCCTGGACAGCCTCAATGGAGGGGAGTGAGGAACCGGTGATGCGTTGGGCAGTTTTCACCACCCTCTGCAGTGCTTTCCGGTCAGAGGCAGAGCAGTTGCCATACCATACCGTGACACAGTTGGTGAGGATGCTCTCGATGGTGCAGCGGTAGAAGTTTAATCAGGGTAGAGGTGTTGAGGGTCCAGGAGAGATCCTCAGAGATGTGGACACAGAGAAACTCGAAGCTGGTGACTCGCTCCACCTCAGTCCCGTTGATGAGGATGGGGGTGTGTGTGCCAGCTTTTGACTTCCTGAAGTCCACAATGAGCTCTTTGGTCTTCCTGGTGTTGAGAGCCAGGTTGTTGTCGTTACACCACACTGTTAGGTGCTGGACCTCCTCCCTGTAGGCCGACTCATCGTTGTTGCTGATGAGACCAATCACTGTTGTGTCGTCTGCGAACAATGGTGTTTGAGCCATGTACAGGTGTGCAGTCGTAGGTGAAGAGGGAGTAAAGGAGGGGGCTCAGCACACAGCCTTGTGGAACGCCGGTGTTCAGGGTGAGGGTTGAGGAGGTGTGGTTATGTAGCCTAACAGACTGCGGCCTGTTGGTTAGGAAGTCCAGAATCCAGTAGCAGAGGGAGGAATTGATGACCAGTTCACTGAGTTTGGTGATCAGTTTGGAGGGGATGGTGTTGAAAGCTGAACTGAAGTCAATGAACAGCATTCTCACAGGTGTTGCTATTGTCAAGGTGGGACAGGGCGGAGTGAAGTGCTGTTGAGATGGCATCCTCTGTACTCCTGTTCTGACGGTAGGCGAATTGGAATGGGTCCAGTGTGGGTGGTAAACAGGTCTTGAGTTGAGCTAGGACCAGCCTCTCGAAGCACTTCATGATGATGGGCGTGAGTGGAACTGGGCGGAAGTCATTAAGGCTCGTTGCAGTGGAGTGTTTTGGCACCGGCACGATGGAGGTGGTTTTGAAGAACGCGGGGACAGCTGCTTGGGCTAGGGACAGGTTGAATATGTCAGTCCAAACCTCAGTCAGCTGCACAGCACAGGTCCTGAGGACACGTCCGGGGATGCCATTAGGACCAGCAGCCTTGCGTCCATTAGCCCTGCTCAGTGCCGGTGATCTGCAGGGAGCACAGCCTTGATGGCCACCTCCTTGTTGTCCCTGTCAAAGCGGCCATAGAAGTGGTTCAGCTCATCAGGCAAGGAGGCGTCGATGGAGGGGGGGGAGGTGTTAGTGGGTTTGAAGTCTGTGATGTCCTGGATGCCTTGCCACATGCGTTGGGGGTCAGAGTTGTTCTTGAAGTGATCCTCGATCCTTAGCTTGTGGTTGTGCTTGGCCTTTTTGATGCCCCTCTGCAGGTTAGCCCTGGATGAGCTATAGGCCTGAGCATCACCTGATCTGAAGGCAATGTCGTCGGACCTCACTGTTCATCCATGGCTTCTGATTAGGGAAAGTGGTAATCCGTTTGAGTGTGGTGACACTGTTGATGTTGGAATTGATGTAGTCCAGAACAGAGGAGGCATATGAGTCGATGTCCGTGTGGGAGTCATGGGTGGCCCGTGTGGCAAACACACCCCAGTCAGTGTTTTCAAAACGCTGCTGGAGCGCTGAGTCAGCTCCCTCTGGCCAGACCTTGACTGTCCCCCCTGTAGGTTTCACCCGTTTGATGAGTGCTGAGTACTTGGGCAGTAGGAACAATGAGAGGTGATCAGATTGACCTAGGTGGGGGAGGGGAACAGCTTTGTAAGCCACGCTGGTATATACATGGTCCAATGTCTTGTCTCCTCTGGTGGGGCATGAGACATTTTGGTGGAATTTGGGCAGTACAGTCTTTAAATTTGAGGGGTTGGAGTCACCCGCGACAATAAAGGCTGCCTCAGGATGCAGAGTCTGCTGTTTGCTAATGGCAGTATGCAGTTCTTTCATGGCAATCTTAGCATTAGCATCCGGGGGGGATATAGGCTGCCGTGATAACAGTGGACTCTCTGGGCAGATAGAAAGGTCTACACTTAACCATGAGAAACTCTAGGTTAGCTAAGCAGTGACTCTCGGTGATGGTAGTGTCCGTGCACCACGTCTTGTTCACATAAATGCACAAACCTCCACCACTGGTCTTACCGGAGTCACCCGCTGTTCTGTCTGCTCGGAGGACGTAGCGCCCTGCTAGCTCGATAGCGTTGCCGGGTACCTCGCTGTTGAGCCAGGTAATCTCAGGTATTAAGTTGATAAAGATGTCTGGAATGCCGGAACCGATGTCCAAAAGTTCTCGTCGGCTGTGCGATATGTACGTTAAACTGTTTTTAGCGAGAATACTTGAAATAAACAAGCAAATAACCACTAATTCGCAAACTCTGGAGAGACACCGAGCGTCGCGATGCGTGCGTGCCGCCATCTTGGTCAGTAAAAGGTAAGAGAATATTTTGTTCCTTTCTTCCTTGTTTTTCTTTTCTTTTCTCTTCCTTTAAATGTTTGTTTTTTGTTTGTTTTTTATAAAAGTAGAAAACCAACACGTTTTGAATGTAAAATGATTCAATGAGAATATCAGTAACTCTTAAATGCTAATAATCAACACCTTTTTCTTTAACAGTACAACCCAAGGCTTTTCACTTATTGTGAGATAAGTATGACTAATTATTTATTTACCCATATGGTTAGTTACTTTTAGAACCTGATCCCTGGTTCTAAACAGGGATTTACTATGTTATTTAACACCTTGCCTTTGTATTAATACTAAGTATTTTAGCTTAAGACATTGATTGTTTAATGGGTTTTTTCTTTTCTTTTTGTAAAACTTTAATCTATTTTGGTATTACCCAGTAGGTCTTTTGGTCTTTTAGTTAAAATGACCTCTTAGTAGTTATTAAACCAAGAACATATTTTAAGCAGAACTTAAGATTAACTGAAATGGATTCAACCACAAGTACCAAAATTATTCACATCCCAAAATCAAATATCAGTGTCAATACATGTGTACTCTGGATTCAAACATCAATAAACTTCAATAAGTAACATTACAAAAACAGTACCACACTCGAGTGAGTGGATGAGGAGATTTGTGATTACTTAGTCTCAGTCCATGGACCAGGGGCCGTCCAGTGGTTCAAGTGAGTGTGGATGCAAAGGATCTGTCCTACTGAAATCCAGAAGACACAATGCACAGTGTCTCTCCTTTTTTCGCTCAAATCAAATCAACAAAAGCGATGTTGGGAATGGCTCGCCAGTCCACGCTCCGCATAACTCTTCCAACAGAAGCGTAGCAGGACGAGGACGAAATCCAGGATCCAAAGGGAATGAACTCAACTCAACCACAAAACCCGGCCTTGCAGAACAAAGCCACAAGTAATAATTAATATCCTCTCTCTGAATTACATTAATTTACCTCTTAATTTCAACTTTCAACATGTTTGTTTCATTGTAATCTCCTTTCTAATTTATTCAATAAAGATATTTCATTTCCATATCAATTCAAGTGTCAATTTTCCACTGAATGCTAGTATTCACTCAAGCGAATATTAATTTAATTCCAATGCTTTAGCTTAGCTTAGTTTAAACCGGAGATACTGTATCATTACCTGGAGTTAGCTAATTTAACTTCATATTAGCAAGACATATTGTACTGTTGTTGATGTTGGTGGTGCTAACCATGGAATGCTACTGCTATCGTCCCGTTAGTTTGTCACTAGCGCTGCTAATATAATGAAAACACTGACTCACCAAGGGAAATATTTCCAAGGTTACAGTAGCTTGGAACAGGAACTGTGGAAGGGTGATTCGGAGATTGTGGGTTCATGGAAGGCTCTTTAGAGACAAAGAGAAACATATGGAGACATGAACTCACAGGAATATAGTATAACATATTATTTGGAAATACTTTATGGCTCAAGATCAGACTGATTAACGTCCACTCTTCAAGCCATACTCTCAAAAAAGGCAAATCAATCAGCTATGTAATTCCAATTATCTCCAGCAGGCGGACTAACACAACACTACATGACAGAATGACAACATAACCTGTAACACTAAAACAGCTTATCAACACACTACAGCAGCATTCAACTTACTGACGGTGACATTAAACTCTTAGCAATATACAACCACAACATGAGCTATTCCCAAAACAGCCTACGCTACCTTCTGTCTAGACCATGTCAAGTCCCCAAACACGCGCGCACGCACACACACACATACACACAATCTGTCCTAGCACACTGTCCCTTAGCCTGCATGATGCCGCTGTTAACCATATGGGTTATGGTCTACCATCATATGGTGTGTGTGTGCCAACTGTGTGTGATTCAAACCAATGGAATGGAATGCCTGAGACCACTTAACTGGATAGCAAATGTTATTGAGTATTATCATGTTTTCATGAAACCAGTTTGAGACGACTTTTACTTTGTGACATGGTGTATTATCATGCTGGAAGTAGCCATTAGAAGATGGGTAAATTGTAAGAAGAAGCAATTCTCAATCAAATGTGTGGAAAGGTTGTTTGACTCAGTCGCAAATGAAACCGGTGAAGGGGGTTCGGAGGGTTATACTGTATTTCACTCTGGGCGCTAACTTTTCAAACAGGCTAGCTCTGTAGCTATATCACGGCACCTGGGAAATAGTTTCAGGAGGAGCCAAGAAAATATGATGTATTGTCAAAAATACACATACTTTGACCTAAATGGCAAATTGTCTGACTTTAATCATTGTGCAATATACCCTTTTTTCACAAGACAAAATGCACACAGGCTGCCCCTCACAGGGGCAGACGCAGCAGTTATTTGTGGTCAGCTAAATGCACTGACTGGTTGGGAGCTGAGCTTAAAGTGACACTCACGCTTTGTCTCTGTTAGTTTTCACAAAGACAATTTGAAAATTCAACATCAGTATCATTTCCAATCAATTGAATTGTCTCATTAGACATTGCGATGTAGGAATCCACACATTTTCTCATTGGATAATACTTTGATGGCAGGCAGCACTAAAAATAGGAGTCACCTGCTATTAGAAAACTTACCACTATACTGTAAATGAACATTGTTCAGATGAGTCAAGAGCTACACACTTGTTAAAGTTACATTATGGAACAAGGACTGTGTGTGTGTGTGTGTGTGTGTGTGTGTGTGCATGTGTGTGCGTGTGCACGCAGGCAGATAGCTACAGCAGTCAAGTAAGTGATGGGAGGGCAGTATGGATAGTTTACAGCCGTAATGGAACATGTTAAAGCTATGTGGCCGGTCCAGTTGGCCTGTTGGTGAATGTCTGTATTGTCATTTTCTCATTCTACTGTTATCTCACACACATGCACCCTCCACTGGCTCCCGGTAGCAGCTTGCATCAAATTCAAGACCCTGGTGCTTGCCTACCGGGCAGCAAAGGGAACAGCCCCTCCCTACTTGCAAGCAATGGTTAGCCCCCAAACCCCTGCAAGATCACTCCGCTTGTCCACCTCGGCTGCCCGCCTGGGGACTTACAAATACATTTGTTTAAGTAAGTGAATCATCTATCCATCAGTCATCATAAGATAAAGTAATCAATGCTCAGACCAGGGACCATTGGCAGTCACAATGCTCGAAGAAGGATTTTTTTTTCTTTATTAACAGGAGAGAAACTTGTACACGGGGGTAGTGGGGGTGAAGAGGTCATTAGGGGGGACCGTTAAGATGTAGCCTGAATAGATATGTCTTCAATCTATGTCGGAAGATTGGTAGTGACTCTGCAGTCATGACAGCAGTGGGAAGCTCATTCCACCAGCGCCAGGACAGTGAAAAGCTGTGACCTTCTGCATCCACATTGAGGCGGCGGTGCCAGGCGGCCAGCCGAGGTGGAAGAGCGGAGTGATCGGGCAGGGGTTTGGGGGCTGACCATTGCTTGCAAGTAGGGAGGGGCTGTTCACTTTGCCGCCCAGTAGGCGAGCACCAGGGTCTTGAATCTGATGCAAACTGCTACCGGGAGCCAGTGGAGGGTGCGGAGGAGGGGCGTGACATGGGAGAATTTGGTGAGATTGAACACGAGACGGCCGGCACTGTTCTGGATCAGCTGCAGAGGCCTGATGGTGGAGGCGGAGAGACCGGCCAAGAGTGCATTGCAGTAGTCAAGGCGAGAGATCAAGAGACCAAGTGTTTGGACCAAAAGTTATGCTGCTTCTCTGGTGAGGAATGGACGTATCCTTCTTATGTTGTAGAGGAAGAATCTACAGGAGCGTGCTGTCGCGGTGATGTTCGCCACACAGGATAAGTGGTTGTCAAGGATCACCCCAAGGTTCTTGGCTGATCAAGTACATGGTGCAGCAGCTCAGTCTCTCTTATGAGTGGGCAACCTAGGCATGGATTAATTACATTTAGATGTATACCTCTTATCCCCTTATCTAATGTTTACTCATCAAACACTTGGTGCAATCTGTAATTGGTACATCAATGTTTGGACTTTTAAATGAATGATATAGCCATTGATTCCTGAAGATGGATCGAACTAAACTCCAACATTAACCTAGCAATAATTCAGCATCTTCACCAAATCTCCCACCCATCTCCCCTTACCCCATTTACGCTGTGAAGACAATGGCCCTTGCTCAATTATTAGTAATATATCATATTTAGCTGATGCTTTTATCCAAAGCGACTCATAGTATACTTTGTTCCTCCCCCTTAGATAGTCTCCTCCAATGCTTTTTGAGAAGGAAGTGAGTGAAGGACGGAGGAGAGGAATCGATGAATCGAGTTTCTAACAATTGAGAAAGGGATAATGAGTTTAGATGTGTCCCAGGAATACATTATTAATGTCAAAACAAGCTGCATGCTGTCAATCACTGTGTCACTCTGTGCCAAAACATGTCCTTCTCTATGCTGTGCTTGTGATTCATCTGTAGAAAAGCTCTCATTAAAAGAAAAAAGCAGAAAACCTAAATTGGGTGATGAATACATAGATTCAAAGGCTAAAACAATAAACAAAATGACAGTACAATTTACAAGAATTAGGAGTTGATGACCTCCTAGAGGATAATAAGTATTATACTATATTTTATTTTGCGTCTTCCTGAACATTGTAAATGCATCAAGTCTTGTTTGGTTACCATCTGAGCAGAAAATCATACTGAGCATACAACTCAACAATCCCTTTCAGAGGGTGATTAAAGCCCAAAATTAAAGCAAAGACAATCTTGTACTTTTTCATACAAACTCAGTACATGGTATATAATAATTGTCAAGTAATGTGTGGTCTGTGTGTGTGTGTGTGTGTGAGGGTCTTTGCTCCTGTAGAGGTGGGCAGGTTGGGGGGAAGGTGTATGTGTGTGTGTGTGTGTGGGTGTGTGTGTGAGGGTCTCTGCTCGTGTAAAGGTGGACAGGTTTTAGGGAAGGTGTGGGTGTGGATGTGCGTGTGTGTGCGTATGTTATATGTCTTGCGGATGTGAGTATGTTATATGTGAGTATGTCATATGTGTCCTTTTTGAGATATTTTTATACCACTGTCACTGATTTGTAAAGGTTGGTGGCTGAGTTACTTCTTGCCACACATCTTGAATGGGTTAGGGATAGCTTTCTTCATGGTACGGAACGCCCGGACAAAGAGTGAAGCTTTCTTCCCGTTGGTTTGAGTGGAAGCAGGGCCATTGACTCCGTCTTTAGATGTGGAGGCCTGTGTCTCTCCATCAAGCACTGTAAGAGAGCGAGTAGAGCCAGTATCACATTATGTATGTCATTACGATAGGCTACTGTGTGTCATAAACATTTCACTTCTAAAGAAGATAGTTGATACCTACGATGACTCCACTCTATTATTCTGTAACTTCATAAATCTCTCCATTGGGCATACCAGTTCTAATCCATCTAATCTAATCCACATACGCACAGTACAGTATCCGCAACTGCTGCTTGAAAGTTAATTAACTTACTCTGAATATCACTGTCATTAGCTTGGTCGTCCTGGCCTAGTTGGACTTTCTGCTTCGTTTTGTTCTTCTTGGGAAGCTGAAATATGAGATCAAATGAAACATAATATCTATCAATAGTCCCTGGTGAGAAAACATCAAGTCATTGAATTGTTAGAAATTATATCGGTGTGCTGCACATAATCTGAAAACCAGCCAATTGCAAAATATTCACATTATAAATGTCTACCATGTAATACAGACCCTGAATTCGGGGAGCGTGGGCAGGAAACAATGTCGCCGGGTTTTCTTTGCATCCTCAGGTGGAGGGAGGGCTTGATTAAGATCAGCAGGTGCTGAAACAGCATTTCCATTTTGGATACTGACAACTTCCTCTTGAACCGGTGTCAATGAGATACTTCTCATCACCTGATTCACCATTGTCCTGGTGAACAGGTTCACAATGGCACTCTGGGTTTCATCAGATAAAGAATCTGTATCTGACCCTGATGAATGAATCGGACTGATCAGATCTCGTAATAAACGTTTGAAAGCCTCTTCTGCGAAGAGATAAATGAGATCAAAGGTGAATTCAGTTGGCCTCTCAATTACTTTTCCCCTCCATCCACATTTTTGAAGAGCGGAACACCAAACACTTTTTCCAGCTGGCACAATTTGGTATTCAGAGTTTGACTCCATTAGCAGGATTAGTTGGTGGACCTGATCTGTCAGCTCTCTGGATAAGGACTTAATGTGTCCACCAGAAATTAACTTCTCCAATGCTTTTGCAGGTTCATAGGAAAACACCTGGCCTGCCTCCTCCTGTGTATTCCTGTTATCCATTACGACGTCAACAATGGCGGAAATTGTTTTCCTGACATTGTCACACTCCTGACACTGGATTTCTCCCACAGAGTCACTCGTGTCAATCACGGAAGATCTGACAATCGGGTGATGATCAGTCATAGACATGTCTGGAAGATCAGGAGTGCCTGGTAAACTTCCAAAGTCAAAATCTTTACGACTGGCTTTTGAGCGTGAGGATGCTGGTCGCATTGAGCATGCAGACTTAGTAGGCTGAGGCTCAGGTCTTTCTTCTGTTGTGGCTGGGTGAGCATCTATATCCTTGTCTTGTAAACACTTCTGCTTAATGAAAAAGCCCCTCATCTTTTTACGGACAATTTGCCCAACCGAGGGTGCTAAAGCCATGGCCAGTCTGCTCAAAAGCATTTCAGGCCCACTCAGGAGGTCAATGCAAGACACTTGCATTGATTTCAAAATATTCCTCAGGGCACTGCCAAATGTTTTAACGATATGTCTGGCTGCACAATCAAAGTACTGAGAGGTTCTGGAGCCTATAGAGCTATATTGCAGATCTGTACGGCCTGACCCATTGCTGGAACGCTCCAAAGATATGGAAGTGTCAGAGCTCTTCAGGGATTTAAGAAGGATATCATTAACTACCCTCACGGCCTTCGTGTGGAATGCCTCACTGGAGAGCTTCTGAATGCTTGCTGGAGAAATGAGAAGTGAGCAGACACTGCTGGTTCTTGAGTCATCTGTTGTATTGCATCCACTGTAAGATGACTTGGAATCTCTTTTTTCCAATAAGCTTCCGTCCTCCAGAGTCACATCTTCGCTTGTCACCTCAGAAACATACAGGGTCATCATCTGGGTCAAAACCTTTTTTGAACAGTTGTACAATGGGTCACTCTGGTCCTGGTTTCCTTCAGAGGCACTGAGGGCAACCTGTGGTTGGGGACATTCTGTGGCAACTGGCTGTGGCAGGTGTCTGACAGTGGTTTGTGTGGAGGTCGTGGTCAAAATGGGAGCCTCAACCCTGTCTTGCTTTGATAGCCTCTCTAGTGGGACCTCCTTCTCTTTTAAAATAGTACATAAACATTTGTGCAGAGTAAAAAACTGTCACCTTATGTTCTGTACTTTGTTTTGTATTGTCTCTCTGAAGGGAAGGAAACTTGGAATCTTTTCAAGTGGAATCTGCTTTGCTTTAATGAAAAACAACATTTTTAAATGCTTTGAAGACTTTCTGTAGGCGCTGTGGCTTAGCTGGTGAAAGCGCCTGTCTTGTAAACAGGAGACCCTGGGTTCAAATCCCAGCAGTGCCTGCTTTATGACAGACGCATGGTTTGATCTTTTGCGTGCTTCGCACTGTCGGCCAAAGTCAAACAGAAGGTCACCAATTGGTTCTTGCCCTTGTTAATACCAGTGAGGTTCTTTCCCTTGTTAATACCATGCCTTACATATGAGGTACGCCGACAATGTAAACAGACCATGGCCGTGACTCAACGTTCATACTGCAAGCTATTTTGTTGGAATATAAATATGCAGGACGCTGCATGCATTGTTATGAAACAGTAAGACTTAAATCACATGAAGTACATTAACTTTCTAGGATAAACTTTTGGTAATCAGAAGGCTGTATTAATAATCTGTCAAGGGCCATAAGAGGGTCATTTTCTCAGAATGCAGCGGTTTAGCGAAAAGAAGTGCTCCAGGTGAGGCTCGAACTCACAACCTCGGCATCGCTCTGCTACATACTGTTGTATAAGTACCGCGCGCTAACCGATTGCGCCACAGGAGCCTTTTGTTTGGAAGGTCCTAATCATATAACTTTGTTGGAAATGATTCCAATAATACCCGGTCTCAAGGAGGCTCTGTACAGTATCGAGTGGCCCGGCTAGCTCAGTCGGTAGAGCATGAGACTCTTAATCTCAGGGTCGTGGGTTCGAGCCCCACGTTGGGCGAAGGTTTTCTCCAAGCAAACTTGACTCTGCAAACTCCCGTCAACCTCACATCCCTCTTGAAAATTCGGCCAGCTTTCAGTCACTGCAAACACCTGACCACTATCCATGCGGTGGAAGGTGCGTGGGCCTTCAAGCCCTGACTTCAGTCCAAAGAATAGCCCTATTTGATTGTCTCTCTGAAGGGAAGGAAACTTGGAATCTTTTCAAGTGGAATCTGCGGTGCTTTAATGAAAAACAACATTTTTAAATGCTTTGAAGACTTTCTGTAGGCGCTGTGGCTTAGCTGGTGAAAGCGCCTGTCTTGTAAACAGGAGACCCTGGGTTCAAATCCCAGCAGTGCCTGCTTTATGACAGACGCATGGTTTGATCTTTTGCGTGCTTCGCACTGTCGGCCAAAGTCAAACAGAAGGTCACCAATTGGATCTTGCCCTTGTTAATACCAGTGAGGTTCTTTCCCTTGTTAATACCATGCCTTACATATGAGGTACGCCGACAATGTAAACAGACCATGGCCGTGACTCAACGTTCATACTGCAAGTTATTTTGTTGGAATATAAATATGCAGGACGCTGCATGCATTGTTATGAAACAGTAAGACTTAAATCACATGAAGTACATTAACTTTCTAGGATAAACTTTTGGTAATCAGAAGGCTGTATTAATAATCTGTCAAGGGCCATAAGAGGGTCATTTTCTCAGAATGCAGCGGTTTAGCGAAAAGAAGTGCTCCAGGTGAGGCTCGAACTCACAACCTCGGCATCGCTCTGCTACATACTGTTGTATAAGTACCGCGCGCTAACCGATTGCGCCACAGGAGCCTTTTGTTTGGAAGGTCCTAATCATATAACTTTGTTGGAAATGATTCCAATAATACCCGGTCTCAAGGAGGCTCTGTACAGTATCGAGTGGCCCGGCTAGCTCAGTCGGTAGAGCATGAGACTCTTAATCTCAGGGTCGTGGGTTCGAGCCCCACGTTGGGCGAAGGTTTTCTCCAAGCAAACTTGACTCTGCAAACTCCCGTCAACCTCACATCCCTCTTGAAAATTCGGCCAGCTTTCAGTCACTGCAAACACCTGACCACTATCCATGCGGTGGAAGGTGCGTGGGCCTTCAAGCCCTGACTTCAGTCCAAAGAATAGCCCTATTTGATTGTCTCTCTGAAGGGAAGGAAACTTGGAATCTTTTCAAGTGGAATCTGCGGTGCTTTAATGAAAAACAACATTTTTAAATGCTTTGAAGACTTTCTGTAGGCGCTGTGGCTTAGCTGGTGAAAGCGCCTGTCTTGTAAACAGGAGACCCTGGGTTCAAATCCCAGCAGTGCCTGCTTTATGACAGACGCATGGTTTGATCTTTTGCGTGCTTCGCACTGTCGGCCAAAGTCAAATAGAAGGTCACCAATTGGATCTTGCCCTTGTTAATACCAGTGAGGTTCTTTCCCTTGTTAATACCATGCCTTACATATGAGGTACGCCGACAATGTAAACAGACCATGGCCGTGACTCAACGTTCATACTGCAAGTTATTTTGTTGGAATATAAATATGCAGGACGCTGCATGCATTGTTATGAAACAGTAAGACTTAAATCACATGAAGTACATTAACTTTCTAGGATAAACTTTTGGTAATCAGAAGGCTGTATTAATAATCTGTCAAGGGCCATAAGAGGGTCATTTTCTCAGAATGCAGCGGTTTAGCGAAAAGAAGTGCTCCAGGTGAGGCTCGAACTCACAACCTCGGCATCGCTCTGCTACATACTGTTGTATAAGTACCGCGCGCTAACCGATTGCGCCACAGGAGCCTTTTGTTTGGAAGGTCCTAATCATATAACTTTGTTGGAAATGATTCCAATAATACCCGGTCTCAAGGAGGCTCTGTACAGTATTGAGTGGCCCGGCTAGCTCAGTCGGTAGAGCATGAGACTCTTAATCTCAGGGTCGTGGGTTCGAGCCCCACGTTGGGCTAAGGTTTTCTCCAAGCAAACTCCCGTCAACCTCAGATCCCTCTTGAAAATTCGGCCAACTTTCAGTCACTGCAAACATCTGACCACCATCTATGCGGTGGAAGGTGCGCGGGCCTTCAAGCCATGACTTCAGTCCAAAGAATAGCACTGTTTGATTGTCTCTCTGAAGGGAAGGAAACCTTGTAATCTTTTCAAGTGGAATCTGCGGTGCTTTAATGAAAAACAACATTTTTAAATGCTTTGAAGACTTTCTGTAGGTGCTGTGGCTTAGCTGGTGAAAGCGCCTGTCTTGTAAACAGGAGACCCTTGGTTCAAATCCCAGCAGTGCCTGCTTTATGACAGACGCATGGTTTGATCTTTTGCGTGCTTCGCACTGTCGGCCAAAGTCAAACAGAAGGTCACCAATTGGTTCTTGCCCTTGTTAATACCAGTGAGGTTCTTTCCCTTGTTAATACCATGCCTTACATACGAGGTACGCCGACAATGTAAACAGACCATGGCCGTGACTCAACGTTCATACTGCAAGCTATTTTGTTGGAATATAAATATGCAGGACGCTGCATGCATTGTTATGAAACAGTAAGACTTAAATCACATGAAATACATTAACTTTCTAGGATAAACTTTTGGTAATCAGAAGGCTGTATTAATAATCTGTCAAGGGCCATAAGAGGGTCATTTTCTCAGAATGCAGCGGTTTAGCGGAAAGAAGTGCTCCAGGTGAGGTTCGAACTCACAACCTCGGCATCGCTCTGCTACATACTGTTGTATAAGTACCGCGTGCTAACCGATTGCGCCACAGGAGCCTTTTGTTCGGAAGGTCCTAATCATATAACTTTGTTGGAAATGATTCCAATAATACCCGGTCTCTAGGAGGCTCTGTACAGTATCGAGTGGCCCGGCTAGCTCAGTCGGTAGAGCATGAGACTCCTAATGTCATGGTCGTGGGTTCGAGCCCCACGTTGGGTGAAGGTTTTCTCCAAGCAAACTTGACTCTGCAAACTCCCGTTAACCTCAGGTCCCTCTTGAAAATTCGGCCAACTTTCAGTCACTGCAAACATCTGACCACCATCTATGCGGTGGAAGGTGCGCGGGCCTTCAAGCCATGACTTCAGTCCAAAGAATAGCACTGTTTGATTGTCTCTCTGAAGGGAAGGAAACCTTGTAATCTTTTCAAGTGGAATCTGCGGTAATTTAATGAAAAACAACATTTTTAAATGCTTTGAAGACTTTCTGTAGGCGCTGTGGCTTAGCTGGTGAAAGCGCCTGTCTTGTAAACAGGAGACCCTGGGTTCAAATCCCAGCAGTGCCTGCTTTATGACAGACGCATGGTTTGATCTTTTGCGTGCTTCCCACTGTCGGCCAAAGTCAAACAGAAGGTCACCAATTGGTTCTTGCCCTTGTTAATACCAGTGAGGTTCTTTCCCTTGTTAATACCATGCCTTACATATGAGGTACGCCGACAATGTAAACAGACCATGGCCGTGACTCAACGTTCATACTGCAAGCTATTTTGTTGGAATATAAATATGCAGGACGCTGCATGCATTGTTATGAAACAGTAAGACTTAAATCACATGAAGTACATTAACTTTCTAGGATAAACTTTTGGTAATCAGAAGGCTGTATTAATAATCTGTCAAGGGCCATAAGAGGGTCATTTTCTCAGAATGCAGCGGTTTAGCGAAAAGAAGTGCTCCAGGTGAGGTTCGAACTCACAACCTCGGCATCGCTCTGCTACATACTGTTGTATAAGTACCGCGCGCTAACCGATTGCGCCACAGGAGCCTTTTGTTTGGAAGGTCCTAATCATATAACTTTGTTGGAAATGATTCCAATAATACCCGGTCTCAAGGAGGCTCTGTACGGTATCGAGTGGCCCGGCTAGCTCAGTCGGTAGAGCATGAGACTCTTAATCTCAGGGTCGTGGGTTCGAGCCCCATGTTGGGCGAAGGTTTTCTCCAAGCAAACTTGACTCTGCAAACTCCCGTCAACCTCAGATCCCTCTTGAAAATTCGGCCAGCTTTCAGTCACTGCAAACACCTGACCACTATCCATGCGGTGGAAGGTGCGTGGGCCTTCAAGCCCTGACTTCAGTCCAAAGAATAGCCCTATTTGATTGTCTCTCTGAAGGGAAGGAAACTTGGAATCTTTTCAAGTGGAATCTGCGGTGCTTTAATGAAAAACAACATTTTTAAATGCTTTGAAGACTTTCTGTAGGCGCTGTGGCTTAGCTGGTGAAAGCGCCTGTCTTGTAAACAGGAGACCCTGGGTTCAAATCCCAGCAGTGCCTGCTTTATGACAGACGCATGGTTTGATCTTTTGCGTGCTTCGCACTGTCGGCCAAAGTCAAACAGAAGGTCACCAATTGGTTCTTGCCCTTGTTAATACCAGTGAGGTTCTTTCCCTTGTTAATACCATGCCTTACATATGAGGTACGCCGACAATGTAAACAGACCATGGCCGTGACTCAACGTTCATACTGCAAGCTATTTTGTTGGAATATAAATATGCAGGACGCTGCATGCATTGTTATGAAACAGTAAGACTTAAATCACATGAAGTACATTAACTTTCTAGGATAAACTTTTGGTAATCAGAAGGCTGTATTAATAATCTGTCAAGGGCCATAAGAGGGTCATTTTCTCAGAATGCAGCGGTTTAGCGGAAAGAAGTGCTCCAGGTGAGGTTCGAACTCACAACCTCGGCATCGCTCTGCTACATACTGTTGTATAAGTACCGCGTGCTAACCGATTGCGCCACAGGAGCCTTTTGTTCGGAAGGTCCTAATCATATAACTTTGTTGGAAATGATTCCAATAATACCCGGTCTCTAGGAGGCTCTGTACAGTATCGAGTGGCCCGGCTAGCTCAGTCGGTAGAGCATGAGACTCCTAATGTCATGGTCGTGGGTTCGAGCCCCACGTTGGGTGAAGGTTTTCTCCAAGCAAACTTGACTCTGCAAACTCCCGTTAACCTCAGGTCCCTCTTGAAAATTCGGCCAACTTTCAGTCACTGCAAACATCTGACCACCATCTATGCGGTGGAAGGTGCGCGGGCCTTCAAGCCATGACTTCAGTCCAAAGAATAGCACTGTTTGATTGTCTCTCTGAAGGGAAGGAAACCTTGTAATCTTTTCAAGTGGAATCTGCGGTAATTTAATGAAAAACAACATTTTTAAATGCTTTGAAGACTTTCTGTAGGCGCTGTGGCTTAGCTGGTGAAAGCGCCTGTCTTGTAAACAGGAGACCCTGGGTTCAAATCCCAGCAGTGCCTGCTTTATGACAGACGCATGGTTTGATCTTTTGCGTGCTTCGCACTGTCGGCCAAAGTCAAACAGAAGGTCACCAATTGGTTCTTGCCCTTGTTAATACCAGTGAGGTTCTTTCCCTTGTTAATACCATGCCTTACATATGAGGTACGCCGACAATGTAAACAGACCATGGCCGTGACTCAACGTTCATACTGCAAGCTATTTTGTTGGAATATAAATATGCAGGACGCTGCATGCATTGTTATGAAACAGTAAGACTTAAATCACATGAAGTACATTAACTTTCTAGGATAAACTTTTGGTAATCAGAAGGCTGTATTAATAATCTGTCAAGGGCCATAAGAGGGTCATTTTCTCAGAATGCAGCGGTTTAGCGAAAAGAAGTGCTCCAGGTGAGGTTCGAACTCACAACCTCGGCATCGCTCTGCTACATACTGTTGTATAAGTACCGCGCGCTAACCGATTGCGCCACAGGAGCCTTTTGTTTGGAAGGTCCTAATCATATAACTTTGTTGGAAATGATTCCAATAATACCCGGTCTCAAGGAGGCTCTGTACGGTATCGAGTGGCCCGGCTAGCTCAGTCGGTAGAGCATGAGACTCTTAATCTCAGGGTCGTGGGTTCGAGCCCCATGTTGGGCGAAGGTTTTCTCCAAGCAAACTTGACTCTGCAAACTCCCGTCAACCTCAGATCCCTCTTGAAAATTCGGCCAGCTTTCAGTCACTGCAAACACCTGACCACTATCCATGCGGTGGAAGGTGCGTGGGCCTTCAAGCCCTGACTTCAGTCCAAAGAATAGCCCTATTTGATTGTCTCTCTGAAGGGAAGGAAACTTGGAATCTTTTCAAGTGGAATCTGCGGTGCTTTAATGAAAAACAACATTTTTAAATGCTTTGAAGACTTTCTGTAGGCGCTGTGGCTTAGCTGGTGAAAGCGCCTGTCTTGTAAACAGGAGACCCTGGGTTCAAATCCCAGCAGTGCCTGCTTTATGACAGACGCATGGTTTGATCTTTTGCGTGCTTCGCACTGTCGGCCAAAGTCAAACAGAAGGTCACCAATTGGTTCTTGCCCTTGTTAATACCAGTGAGGTTCTTTCCCTTGTTAATACCATGCCTTACATATGAGGTACGCCGACAATGTAAACAGACCATGGCCGTGACTCAACGTTCATACTGCAAGCTATTTTGTTGGAATATAAATATGCAGGACGCTGCATGCATTGTTATGAAACAGTAAGACTTAAATCACATGAAGTACATTAACTTTCTAGGATAAACTTTTGGTAATCAGAAGGCTGTATTAATAATCTGTCAAGGGCCATAAGAGGGTCATTTTCTCAGAATGCAGCGGTTTAGCGAAAAGAAGTGCTCCAGGTGAGGTTCGAACTCACAACCTCGGCATCGCTCTGCTACATACTGTTGTATAAGTACCGCGCGCTAACCGATTGCACCACAGGAGCCTTTTGTTTGGAAGGTCCTAATCATATAACTTTGTTGGAAATGATTCCAATAATACCCGGTCTCAAGGAGGCTCTGTACAGTATTGAGTGGCCCGGCTAGCTCAGTCGGTAGAGCATGAGACTCTTAATCTCAGGGTCGTGGGTTCGAGCCCCACGTTGGGCAAAGGTTTTCTCCAAGCAAACTTGACTCTGCAAACTCCCGTCAACCTCAGATCCCTCTTGAAAATTCGGCCAGCTTTCAGTCACTGCAAACACCTGACCACTATCCATGCGGTGGAAGGTGCGTGGGCCTTCAAGCCCTGACTTCAGTCCAAAGAATAGCACTGTTTGATTGTCTCTCTGAAGGGAAGGAAACCTTGTAATCTTTTCAAGTGGAATCTGCGGTAATTTAATGAAAAACAACATTTTTAAATGCTTTGAAGACTTTCTGTAGGCGCTGTGGCTTAGCTGGTGAAAGCGCCTGTCTTGTAAACAGGAGACCCTGGGTTCAAATCCCAGCAGTGCCTGCTTTATGACAGACGCATGGTTTGATCTTTTGCGTGCTTCGCACTGTCGGCCAAAGTCAAACAGAAGGTCACCAATTGGTTCTTGCCCTTGTTAATACCAGTGAGGTTCTTTCCCTTGTTAATACCATGCCTTACATATGAGGTACGCCGACAATGTAAACAGACCATGGCCGTGACTCAACGTTCATACTGCAAGCTATTTTGTTGGAATATAAATATGCAGGACGCTGCATGCATTGTTATGAAACAGTAAGACTTAAATCACATGAAGTACATTAACTTTCTAGGATAAACTTTTGGTAATCAGAAGGCTGTATTAATAATCTGTCAAGGGCCATAAGAGGGTCATTTTCTCAGAATGCAGCGGTTTAGCGAAAAGAAGTGCTCCAGGTGAGGTTCGAACTCACAACCTCGGCATCGCTCTGCTACATACTGTTGTATAAGTACCGCGCGCTAACCGATTGCGCCACAGGAGCCTTTTGTTTGGAAGGTCCTAATCATATAACTTTGTTGGAAATGATTCCAATAATACCCGGTCTCAAGGAGGCTCTGTACAGTATCGAGTGGCCCGGCTAGCTCAGTCGGTAGAGCATGAGACTCTTAATCTCAGGGTCGTGGGTTCGAGCCCCACGTTGGGCGAAGGTTTTCTCCAAGCAAACTTGACTCTGCAAACTCCCGTCAACCTCAGATCCCTCTTGAAAATTCGGCCAGCTTTCAGTCACTGCAAACACCTGACCACTATCCATGCGGTGGAAGGTGCGTGGGCCTTCAAGCCCTGACTTCAGTCCAAAGAATAGCCCTATTTGATTGTCTCTCTGAAGGGAAGGAAACTTGGAATCTTTTCAAGTGGAATCTGCGGTGCTTTAATGAAAAACAACATTTTTAAATGCTTTGAAGACTTTCTGTAGGCGCTGTGGCTTAGCTGGTGAAAGCGCCTGTCTTGTAAACAGGAGACCCTGGGTTCAAATCCCAGCAGTGCCTGCTTTATGACAGACGCATGGTTTGATCTTTTGCGTGCTTCGCACTGTCGGCCAAAGTCAAACAGAAGGTCACCAATTGGATCTTGCCCTTGTTAATACCAGTGAGGTTCTTTCCCTTGTTAATACCATGCCTTACATATGAGGTACGCCGACAATGTAAACAGACCATGGCCGTGACTCAACGTTCATACTGCAAGCTATTTTGTTGGAATATAAATATGCAGGACGCTGCATGCATTGTTATGAAACAGTAAGACTTAAATCACATGAAGTACATTAACTTTCTAGGATAAACTTTTGGTAATCAGAAGGCTGTATTAATAATCTGTCAAGGGCCATAAGAGGGTCATTTTCTCAGAATGCAGCGGTTTAGCGAAAGGAAGTGTTCCAGGTGAGGCTCGAACTCACAACCTTCTACATACTGTTGTATAAGTACCGCGCACTAACCGATTGCGCCACAGGAGCCTTTTGTTTGGAAGGTCCTAATCATATAACTTTGTTGGAAATGATTCCAATAATACCCGGTCTCAAGGAGGCTCTGTACAGTATCGAGTGGCCCGGCTAGCTCAGTCGGTAGAGCATGAGACTCTTAATCTCAGGGTCGTGGGTTCGAGCCCCACGTTGGGCGAAGGTTTTCTCCAAGCAAACTTGACTCTGCAAACTCCCGTCAACCTCAGATCCCTCTTGAAAATTCGGCCAGCTTTCAGTCACTGCAAACACCTGACCACTATCCATGCGGTGGAAGGTGCGTGGGCCTTCAAGCCCTGACTTCAGTCCAAAGAATAGCCCTATTTGATTGTCTCTCTGAAGGGAAGGAAACTTGGAATCTTTTCAAGTGGAATCTGCGGTGCTTTAATGAAAAACAACATTTTTAAATGCTTTGAAGACTTTCTGTAGGCGCTGTGGCTTAGCTGGTGAAAGCGCCTGTCTTGTAAACAGGAGACCCTGGGTTCAAATCCCAGCAGTGCCTGCTTTATGACAGACGCATGGTTTGATCTTTTGCGTGCTTCGCACTGTCGGCCAAAGTCAAACAGAAGGTCACCAATTGGATCTTGCCCTTGTTAATACCAGTGAGGTTCTTTCCCTTGTTAATACCATGCCTTACATATGAGGTACGCCGACAATGTAAACAGATCATGGCCGTGACTCAACGTTCATACTGCAAGCTATTTTGTTGGAATATAAATATGCAGGACGCTGCATGCATTGTTATGAAACAGTAAGACTTAAATCACATGAAGTACATTAACTTTCTAGGATAAACTTTTGGTAATCAGAAGGCTGTATTAATAATCTGTCAAGGGCCATAAGAGGGTCATTTTCTCAGAATGCAGCGGTTTAGCGAAAAGAAGTGCTCCAGGTGAGGTTCGAACTCACAACCTCGGCATCGCTCTGCTACATACTGTTGTATAAGTACCGCGCGCTAACCGATTGCGCCACAGGAGCCTTTTGTTTGGAAGGTCCTAATCATATAACTTTGTTGGAAATGATTCCAATAATACCCGGTCTCAAGGAGTCTCTGTACAGTATCGAGTGGCCCGGCTAGCTCAGTCGGTAGAGCATGAGACTCTTAATCTCAGGGTCGTGGGTTCGAGCCCCACATTGGGCGAAGGTTTTCTCCAAGCAAACTTGACTCTGCAAACTCCCGTCAACCTCACATCCCTCTTGAAAATTCGGCCAGCTTTCAGTCACTGCAAACACCTGACCACTATCCATGCGGTGGAAGGTGCGTGGGCCTTCAAGCCCTGACTTCAGTCCAAAGAATAGCCCTATTTGATTGTCTCTCTGAAGGGAAGGAAACTTGGAATCTTTTCAAGTGGAATCTGCGGTGCTTTAATGAAAAACAACATTTTTAAATGCTTTGAAGACTTTCTGTAGGCGCTGTGGCTTAGCTGGTGAAAGCGCCTGTCTTGTAAACAGGAGACCCTGGGTTCAAATCCCAGCAGTGCCTGCTTTATGACAGACGCATGGTTTGATCTTTTGCGTGCTTCGCACTGTCGGCCAAAGTCAAACAGAAGGTCACCAATTGGATCTTGCCCTTGTTAATACCAGTGAGGTTCTTTCCCTTGTTAATACCATGCCTTACATATGAGGTACGCCGACAATGTAAACAGACCATGGCCGTGACTCAACGTTCATACTGCAAGCTATTTTGTTGGAATATAAATATGCAGGACGCTGCATGCATTGTTATGAAACAGTAAGACTTAAATCACATGAAGTACATTAACTTTCTAGGATAAACTTTTGGTAATCAGAAGGCTGTATTAATAATCTGTCAAGGGCCATAAGAGGGTCATTTTCTCAGAATGCAGCGGTTTAGCGAAAGGAAGTGTTCCAGGTGAGGCTCGAACTCACAACCTTCTACATACTGTTGTATAAGTACCGCGCACTAACCGATTGCGCCACAGGAGCCTTTTGTTTGGAAGGTCCTAATCATATAACTTTGTTGGAAATGATTCCAATAATACCCGGTCTCAAGGAGGCTCTGTACAGTATCGAGTGGCCCGGCTAGCTCAGTCGGTAGAGCATGAGACTCTTAATCTCAGGGTCGTGGGTTCGAGCCCCACGTTGGGCGAAGGTTTTCTCCAAGCAAACTTGACTCTGCAAACTCCCGTCAACCTCAGATCCCTCTTGAAAATTCGGCCAGCTTTCAGTCACTGCAAACACCTGACCACTATCCATGCGGTGGAAGGTGCGTGGGCCTTCAAGCCCTGACTTCAGTCCAAAGAATAGCACTGTTTGATTGTCTCTCTGAAGGGAAGGAAGCCTTGTAATCTTTTCAAGTGGAATCTGCGGTGCTTTAATGAAAAACAACATTTTTAAATGCTTTGAAGACTTTCTGTAGGCGCTGTGGCTTAGCTGGTGAAAGCGCCTGTCTTGTAAACAGGAGACCCTGGGTTCAAATCCCAGCAGTGCCTGCTTTATGACAGACGCATGGTTTGATCTTTTGCGTGCTTCGCACTGTCGGCCAAAGTCAAACAGAAGGTCACCAATTGGTTCTTGCCCTTGTTAATACCAGTGAGGTTCTTTCCCTTGTTAATACCATGCCTTACATATGAGGTACGCCGACAATGTAAACAGACCATGGCCGTGACTCAACGTTCATACTGCAAGCTATTTTGTTGGAATATAAATATGCAGGACGCTGCATGCATTGTTATGAAACAGTAAGACTTAAATCACATGAAGTACATTAACTTTCTAGGATAAACTTTTGGTAATCAGAAGGCTGTATTAATAATCTGTCAAGGGCCATAAGAGGGTCATTTTCTCAGAATGCAGCGGTTTAGCGAAAAGAAGTGCTCCAGGTGAGGTTCGAACTCACAACCTCGGCATCGCTCTGCTACATACTGTTGTATAAGTACCGCGCGCTAACCGATTGCGCCACAGGAGCCTTTTGTTTGGAAGGTCCTAATCATATAACTTTGTTGGAAATGATTCCAATAATACCCGGTCTCAAGGAGGCTCTGTACAGTATCGAGTGGCCTGGCTAGCTCAGTCGGTAGAGCATGAGACTCTTAATCTCAGGGTCGTGGGTTCGAGCCCCACGTTGGGCGAAGGTTTTCTCCAAGCAAACTTGACTCTGCAAACTCCCGTCAACCTCAGATCCCTCTTGAAAATTCGGCCAGCTTTCAGTCACTGCAAACACCTGACCACTATCCATGCGGTGGAAGGTGCGTGGGCCTTCAAGCCCTGACTTCAGTCCAAAGAATAGCCCTATTTGATTGTCTCTCTGAAGGGAAGGAAACTTGGAATCTTTTCAAGTGGAATCTGCGGTGCTTTAATGAAAAACAACATTTTTAAATGCTTTGAAGACTTTCTGTAGGCGCTGTGGCTTAGCTGGTGAAAGCGCCTGTCTTGTAAACAGGAGACCCTGGGTTCAAATCCCAGCAGTGCCTGCTTTATGACAGACGCATGGTTTGATCTTTTGCGTGCTTCGCACTGTCGGCCAAAGTCAAACAGAAGGTCACCAATTGGTTCTTGCCCTTGTTAATACCAGTGAGGTTCTTTCCCTTGTTAATACCATGCCTTACATATGAGGTACGCCGACAATGTAAACAGACCATGGCCGTGACTCAACGTTCATACTGCAAGCTATTTTGTTGGAATATAAATATGCAGGACGCTGCATGCATTGTTATGAAACAGTAAGACTTAAATCACATGAAGTACATTAACTTTCTAGGATAAACTTTTGGTAATCAGAAGGCTGTATTAATAATCTGTCAAGGGCCATAAGAGGGTCATTTTCTCAGAATGCAGCGGTTTAGCGAAAAGAAGTGCTCCAGGTGAGGTTCGAACTCACAACCTCGGCATCGCTCTGCTACATACTGTTGTATAAGTACCGCGCGCTAACCGATTGCGCCACAGGAGCCTTTTGTTTGGAAGGTCCTAATCATATAACTTTGTTGGAAATGATTCCAATAATACCCGGTCTCAAGGAGGCTCTGTACAGTATCGAGTGGCCCGGCTAGCTCAGTCGGTAGAGCATGAGACTCTTAATCTCAGGGTCGTGGGTTCGAGCCCCACATTGGGCGAAGGTTTTCTCCAAGCAAACTTGACTCTGCAAAC
Source organism: Argentina silus (assembly GCF_951799395.1). NCBI lineage: Eukaryota > Metazoa > Chordata > Actinopteri > Argentiniformes > Argentinidae > Argentina > Argentina silus. The sequence goes on along the minus strand of NC_139675.1, from coordinate 14,489,064 downwards.
TCCCGTCAACCTCACATCCCTCTTGAAAATTCGGCCAGCTTTCAGTCACTGCAAACACCTGACCACTATCCATGCGGTGGAAGGTGCGTGGGCCTTCAAGCCCTGACTTCAGTCCAAAGAATAGCCCTATTTGATTGTCTCTCTGAAGGGAAGGAAACTTGGAATCTTTTCAAGTGGAATCTGCGGTGCTTTAATGAAAAACAACATTTTTAAATGCTTTGAAGACTTTCTGTAGGCGCTGTGGCTTAGCTGGTGAAAGCGCCTGTCTTGTAAACAGGAGACCCTGGGTTCAAATCCCAGCAGTGCCTGCTTTATGACAGACGCATGGTTTGATCTTTTGCGTGCTTCGCACTGTCGGCCAAAGTCAAACAGAAGGTCACCAATTGGATCTTGCCCTTGTTAATACCAGTGAGGTTCTTTCCCTTGTTAATACCATGCCTTACATATGAGGTACGCCGACAATGTAAACAGACCATGGCCGTGACTCAACGTTCATACTGCAAGCTATTTTGTTGGAATATAAATATGCAGGACGCTGCATGCATTGTTATGAAACAGTAAGACTTAAATCACATGAAGTACATTAACTTTCTAGGATAAACTTTTGGTAATCAGAAGGCTGTATTAATAATCTGTCAAGGGCCAAAAGAGGGTCATTTTCTCAGAATGCAGCGGTTTAGCGAAAGGAAGTGTTCCAGGTGAGGCTCGAACTCACAACCTTCTACATACTGTTGTATAAGTACCGCGCACTAACCGATTGCGCCACAGGAGCCTTTTGTTTGGAAGGTCCTAATCATATAACTTTGTTGGAAATGATTCCAATAATACCCGGTCTCAAGGAGGCTCTGTACAGTATCGAGTGGCCCGGCTAGCTCAGTCGGTAGAGCATGAGACTCTTAATCTCAGGGTCGTGGGTTCGAGCCCCACGTTGGGCGAAGGTTTTCTCCAAGCAAACTTGACTCTGCAAACTCCCGTCAACCTCAGATCCCTCTTGAAAATTCGGCCAGCTTTCAGTCACTGCAAACACCTGACCACTATCCATGCGGTGGAAGGTGCGTGGGCCTTCAAGCCCTGACTTCAGTCCAAAGAATAGCACTGTTTGATTGTCTCTCTGAAGGGAAGGAAGCCTTGTAATCTTTTCAAGTGGAATCTGCGGTGCTTTAATGAAAAACAACATTTTTAAATGCTTTGAAGACTTTCTGTAGGCGCTGTGGCTTAGCTGGTGAAAGCGCCTGTCTTGTAAACAGGAGACCCTGGGTTCAAATCCCAGCAGTGCCTGCTTTATGACAGACGCATGGTTTGATCTTTTGCGTGCTTCGCACTGTCGGCCAAAGTCAAACAGAAGGTCACCAATTGGTTCTTGCCCTTGTTAATACCAGTGAGGTTCTTTCCCTTGTTAATACCATGCCTTACATATGAGGTACGCCGACAATGTAAACAGACCATGGCCGTGACTCAACGTTCATACTGCAAGCTATTTTGTTGGAATATAAATATGCAGGACGCTGCATGCATTGTTATGAAACAGTAAGACTTAAATCACATGAAGTACATTAACTTTCTAGGATAAACTTTTGGTAATCAGAAGGCTGTATTAATAATCTGTCAAGGGCCATAAGAGGGTCATTTTCTCAGAATGCAGCGGTTTAGCGAAAAGAAGTGCTCCAGGTGAGGTTCGAACTCACAACCTCGGCATCGCTCTGCTACATACTGTTGTATAAGTACCGCGCGCTAACCGATTGCGCCACAGGAGCCTTTTGTTTGGAAGGTCCTAATCATATAACTTTGTTGGAAATGATTCCAATAATACCCGGTCTCAAGGAGGCTCTGTACAGTATCGAGTGGCCTGGCTAGCTCAGTCGGTAGAGCATGAGACTCTTAATCTCAGGGTCGTGGGTTCGAGCCCCACGTTGGGCGAAGGTTTTCTCCAAGCAAACTTGACTCTGCAAACTCCCGTCAACCTCAGATCCCTCTTGAAAATTCGGCCAGCTTTCAGTCACTGCAAACACCTGACCACTATCCATGCGGTGGAAGGTGCGTGGGCCTTCAAGCCCTGACTTCAGTCCAAAGAATAGCCCTATTTGATTGTCTCTCTGAAGGGAAGGAAACTTGGAATCTTTTCAAGTGGAATCTGCGGTGCTTTAATGAAAAACAACATTTTTAAATGCTTTGAAGACTTTCTGTAGGCGCTGTGGCTTAGCTGGTGAAAGCGCCTGTCTTGTAAACAGGAGACCCTGGGTTCAAATCCCAGCAGTGCCTGCTTTATGACAGACGCATGGTTTGATCTTTTGCGTGCTTCGCACTGTCGGCCAAAGTCAAACAGAAGGTCACCAATTGGTTCTTGCCCTTGTTAATACCAGTGAGGTTCTTTCCCTTGTTAATACCATGCCTTACATATGAGGTACGCCGACAATGTAAACAGACCATGGCCGTGACTCAACGTTCATACTGCAAGCTATTTTGTTGGAATATAAATATGCAGGACGCTGCATGCATTGTTATGAAACAGTAAGACTTAAATCACATGAAGTACATTAACTTTCTAGGATAAACTTTTGGTAATCAGAAGGCTGTATTAATAATCTGTCAAGGGCCATAAGAGGGTCATTTTCTCAGAATGCAGCGGTTTAGCGAAAAGAAGTGCTCCAGGTGAGGTTCGAACTCACAACCTCGGCATCGCTCTGCTACATACTGTTGTATAAGTACCGCGCGCTAACCGATTGCGCCACAGGAGCCTTTTGTTTGGAAGGTCCTAATCATATAACTTTGTTGGAAATGATTCCAATAATACCCGGTCTCAAGGAGGCTCTGTACAGTATCGAGTGGCCCGGCTAGCTCAGTCGGTAGAGCATGAGACTCTTAATCTCAGGGTCGTGGGTTCGAGCCCCACGTTGGGCGAAGGTTTTCTCCAAGCAAACTTGACTCTGCAAACTCCCGTCAACCTCAGATCCCTCTTGAAAATTCGGCCAGCTTTCAGTCACTGCAAACACCTGACCACTATCCATGCGGTGGAAGGTGCGTGGGCCTTCAAGCCCTGACTTCAGTCCAAAGAATAGACCTATTTGATTGTCTCTCTGAAGGGAAGGAAACTTGGAATCTTTTCAAGTGGAATCTGCGGTGCTTTAATGAAAAACAACATTTTTAAATGCTTTGAAGACTTTCTGTAGGCGCTGTGGCTTAGCTGGTGAAAGCGCCTGTCTTGTAAACAGGAGACCCTGGGTTCAAATCCCAGCAGTGCCTGCTTTATGACAGACGCATGGTTTGATCTTTTGCGTGCTTCGCACTGTCGGCCAAAGTCAAACAGAAGGTCACCAATTGGATCTTGCCCTTGTTAATACCAGTGAGGTTCTTTCCCTTGTTAATACCATGCCTTACATATGAGGTACGCCGACAATGTAAACAGACCATGGCCGTGACTCAACGTTCATACTGCAAGCTATTTTGTTGGAATATAATTATGCAGGACGCTGCATGCATTGTTATGAAACAGTAAGACTTAAATCACATGAAGTACATTAACTTTCTAGGATAAACTTTTGGTAATCAGAAGGCTGTATTAATAATCTGTCAAGGGCCATAAGAGGGTCATTTTCTCAGAATGCAGCGGTTTAGCGAAAGGAAGTGTTCCAGGTGAGGCTCGAACTCACAACCTTCTACATACTGTTGTATAAGTACCGCGCACTAACCGATTGCGCCACAGGAGCCTTTTGTTTGGAAGGTCCTAATCATATAACTTTGTTGGAAATGATTCCAATAATACCCGGTCTCAAGGAGGCTCTGTACAGTATCGAGTGGCCCGGCTAGCTCAGTCGGTAGAGCATGAGACTCTTAATCTCAGGGTCGTGGGTTCGAGCCCCACGTTGGGCGAAGGTTTTCTCCAAGCAAACTTGACTCTGCAAACTCCCGTCAACCTCAGATCCCTCTTGAAAATTCGGCCAGCTTTCAGTCACTGCAAACACCTGACCACTATCCATGCGGTGGAAGGTGCGTGGGCCTTCAAGCCCTGACTTCAATCCAAAGAATAGCCCTATTTGATTGTCTCTCTGAAGGGAAGGAAACTTGGAATCTTTTCAAGTGGAATCTGCGGTGCTTTAATGAAAAACAACATTTTTAAATGCTTTGAAGACTTTCTGTAGGCGCTGTGGCTTAGCTGGTGAAAGCGCCTGTCTTGTAAACAGGAGACCCTGGGTTCAAATCCCAGCAGTGCCTGCTTTATGACAGACGCATGGTTTGATCTTTTGCGTGCTTCGCACTGTCGGCCAAAGTCAAACAGAAGGTCACCAATTGGTTCTTGCCCTTGTTAATACCAGTGAGGTTCTTTCCCTTGTTAATACCATGCCTTACATATGAGGTACGCCGACAATGTAAACAGACCATGGCCGTGACTCAACGTTCATACTGCAAGCTATTTTGTTGGAATATAAATATGCAGGACGCTGCATGCATTGTTATGAAACAGTAAGACTTAAATCACATGAAGTACATTAACTTTCTAGGATAAACTTTTGGTAATCAGAAGGCTGTATTAATAATCTGTCAAGGGCCATAAGAGGGTCATTTTCTCAGAATGCAGCGGTTTAGCGAAAAGAAGTGCTCCAGGTGAGGTTCGAACTCACAACCTCGGCATCGCTCTGCTACATACTGTTGTATAAGTACCGCGCGCTAACCGATTGCGCCACAGGAGCCTTTTGTTTGGAAGGTCCTAATCATATAACTTTGTTGGAAATGATTCCAATAATACCCGGTCTCAAGGAGGCTCTGTACAGTATCGAGTGGCCCGGCTAGCTCAGTCGGTAGAGCATGAGACTCTTAATCTCAGGGTCGTGGGTTCGAGCCCCACGTTGGGCGAAGGTTTTCTCCAAGCAAACTTGACTCTGCAAACTCCCGTCAACCTCAGATCCCTCTTGAAAATTCGGCCAGCTTTCAGTCACTGCAAACACCTGACCACTATCCATGCGGTGGAAGGTGCGTGGGCCTTCAAGCCCTGACTTCAGTCCAAAGAATAGACCTATTTGATTGTCTCTCTGAAGGGAAGGAAACTTGGAATCTTTTCAAGTGGAATCTGCGGTGCTTTAATGAAAAACAACATTTTTAAATGCTTTGAAGACTTTCTGTAGGCGCTGTGGCTTAGCTGGTGAAAGCGCCTGTCTTGTAAACAGGAGACCCTGGGTTCAAATCCCAGCAGTGCCTGCTTTATGACAGACGCATGGTTTGATCTTTTGCGTGCTTCGCACTGTCGGCCAAAGTCAAACAGAAGGTCACCAATTGGATCTTGCCCTTGTTAATACCAGTGAGGTTCTTTCCCTTGTTAATACCATGCCTTACATATGAGGTACGCCGACAATGTAAACAGACCATGGCCGTGACTCAACGTTCATACTGCAAGCTATTTTGTTGGAATATAATTATGCAGGACGCTGCATGCATTGTTATGAAACAGTAAGACTTAAATCACATGAAGTACATTAACTTTCTAGGATAAACTTTTGGTAATCAGAAGGCTGTATTAATAATCTGTCAAGGGCCATAAGAGGGTCATTTTCTCAGAATGCAGCGGTTTAGCGAAAGGAAGTGTTCCAGGTGAGGCTCGAACTCACAACCTTCTACATACTGTTGTATAAGTACCGCGCACTAACCGATTGCGCCACAGGAGCCTTTTGTTTGGAAGGTCCTAATCATATAACTTTGTTGGAAATGATTCCAATAATACCCGGTCTCAAGGAGGCTCTGTACAGTATCGAGTGGCCCGGCTAGCTCAGTCGGTAGAGCATGAGACTCTTAATCTCAGGGTCGTGGGTTCGAGCCCCACGTTGGGCGAAGGTTTTCTCCAAGCAAACTTGACTCTGCAAACTCCCGTCAACCTCAGATCCCTCTTGAAAATTCGGCCAGCTTTCAGTCACTGCAAACACCTGACCACTATCCATGCGGTGGAAGGTGCGTGGGCCTTCAAGCCCTGACTTCAATCCAAAGAATAGCCCTATTTGATTGTCTCTCTGAAGGGAAGGAAACTTGGAATCTTTTCAAGTGGAATCTGCGGTGCTTTAATGAAAAACAACATTTTTAAATGCTTTGAAGACTTTCTGTAGGCGCTGTGGCTTAGCTGGTGAAAGCGCCTGTCTTGTAAACAGGAGACCCTGGGTTCAAATCCCAGCAGTGCCTGCTTTATGACAGACGCATGGTTTGATCTTTTGCGTGCTTCGCACTGTCGGCCAAAGTCAAACAGAAGGTCACCAATTGGATCTTGCCCTTGTTAATACCAGTGAGGTTCTTTCCCTTGTTAATACCATGCCTTACATATGAGGTACGCCGACAATGTAAACAGATCATGGCCGTGACTCAACGTTCATACTGCAAGCTATTTTGTTGGAATATAAATATGCAGGACGCTGCATGCATTGTTATGAAACAGTAAGACTTAAATCACATGAAGTACATTAACTTTCTAGGATAAACTTTTGGTAATCAGAAGGCTGTATTAATAATCTGTCAAGGGCCATAAGAGGGTCATTTTCTCAGAATGCAGCGGTTTAGCGAAAAGAAGTGCTCCAGGTGAGGTTCGAAATCACAACCTCGGCATCGCTCTGCTACATACTGTTGTGTAAGTACCGCGCGCTAACCGATTGCGCCACAGGAGCCTTTTGCTTGGAAGGTCCTAATGATATAACTTTGTTGGAAATGATTCCAATAATACCCGGTCTCAAGGATGCTCTGTACAGTATCGAGTGGCCCGGCTAGCTCAGTCGGTAGAGCTTGAGACTCTTAATCTCAGGGTCGTGGGTTCGAGCCCCACGTTGGGCGAAGGTTTTCTCCAAGCAAACTTGACTCTGCAAACTCCTGTCAACCTCAAATCCCTCTTGAAAATTCGGCCAACTTTCAGTCACTGCAAACATCTGACCACCATCTATGCGGTGGAAGGTGCGCGGGCCTTCAAGCCATGACTTCAGTCCAAAGAATAGCAATGTTTGATTGTCTCTCTGAAGGGAAGGAAACCTTGTACTCTTTTCAAGTGGAATCTGCGGTGCTTTAATGAAAAACAACATTTTTAAATGCTTTGAAGACTTTCTGTAGGCGCTGTGGCTTAGCTGGTGAAAGCGCCTGTCTTGTAAACAGGAGACCCTGGGTTCAAATCCCAGCAGTGCCTGCTTTATGACAGACGCATGGTTTGATCTTTTGCGTGCTTCGCACTGTCGGCCAAAGTCAAACAGAAGGTCGACAATTGGTTCTTGCCCTTGTTAATACCAGTGAGGTTCTTTCCCTTGTTAATACCATGCCTTACATATGAGGTACGCCGACAATGTAAACAGACCATGGCCGTGACTCAACGCTCATACTGCAAGCTATTTTGTTGGAATATAAATATGCAGGACGCTGCATGCATTGTTATGAAACAGTAAGACTTAAATCGCATGAAGTACATTAACTTTCTAGGATAAACTTTTGGTAATCAGAAGGCTGTATTAATAATCTGTCAAGGGCCATAAGAGGGTCATTTTCTCAGAATGCAGCGGTTTAGCGAAAAGAAGTGCTCCAGGTGAGGCTCGAACTCACAACCTCGGCATCGCTCTGCCACATACTGTTGTATAAGTACCACGCTCTAACCAATTGCGCCACAGGAGCCTTTTGTTTGGAAGGTCCTAATCATATAACTTTGTTGGAAATGATTCCAATAATACCCGGTCTCAAGGAGGCTCTGTACAGTATCGAGTGGCCCGGCTAGCTCAGTCGGTAGAGCATGAGACTCTTAATCTCAGGGTCGTGGGTTCGAGCCCCACGTTGGGCGAAGGTTTTCTCCAAGCAAACTTGACTCTGCAAACTCCCGTCAACCTCAGATCCCTCTTGAAAATTCGGCCAGCTTTCAGTCACTGCAAACACCTGACCACGATCCATGCGGTGGAAGGTGCGTGGGCCTTCAAGCCCTGACTTCAGTCCAAAGAATAGCACTATTTGATTGTCTCTCTGAAGGGAAGGAAACTTGGAATCTTTTCAAGTGGAATCTGCGGTGCTTTAATGAAAAACAACATTTTTAAATGCTTTGAAGACTTTCTGTAGGCGCTGTGGCTTAGCTGGTGAAAGCGCCTGTCTTGTAAACAGGAGACCCTGGGTTCAAATCCCAGCAGTGCCTGCTTTATGACAGACGCATGGTTTGATCTTTTGCGTGCTTCGCACTGTCGGCCAAAGTCAAACAGAAGGTCACCAATTGGTTCTTGCCCTTGTTAATACCAGTGAGGTTCTTTCCCTTGTTAATACCATGCCTTACATATGAGGTACGCCGACAATGTAAACAGACCATGGCCGTGACTCAACGTTCATACTGCAAGCTATTTTGTTGGAATATAAATATGCAGGACGCTGCATGCATTGTTATGAAACAGTAAGACTTAAATCGCATGAAGTACATTAACTTTCTAGGATAAACTTTTGGTAATCAGAAGGCTGTATTAATAATCTGTCAAGGGCCATAAGAGGGTCATTTTCTCAGAATGCAGCGGTTTAGCGAAAAGAAGTGCTCCAGGAGAGGCTCGAACTCACAACCTCGGCATCGCTCTGCCACATACTGTTGTATAAGTACCACGCTCTAACCAATTGCGCCACAGGAGCCTTTTGTTTGGAAGGTCCTAATCATATAACTTTGTTGGAAATGATTCCAATAATACCCGGTCTCAAGGAGGCTCTGTACAGTATCGAGTGGCCCGGCTAGCTCAGTCGGTAGAGCATGAGACTCTTAATCTCAGGGTCGTGGGTTCGAGCCCCACGTTGGGCGAAGGTTTTCTCCAAGCAAACTTGACTCTGCAAACTCCCGTCAACCTCAGATCCCTCTTGAAAATTCGGCCAGCTTTCAGTCACTGCAAACACCTGACCACGATCCATGCGGTGGAAGGTGCGTGGGCCTTCAAGCCCTGACTTCAGTCCAAAGAATAGCACTATTTGATTGTCTCTCTGAAGGGAAGGAAACTTGGAATCTTTTCAAGTGGAATCTGCGGTGCTTTAATGAAAAACAACATTTTTAAATGCTTTGAAGACTTTCTGTAGGCGCTGTGGCTTAGCTGGTGAAAGCGCCTGTCTTGTAAACAGGAGACCCTGGGTTCAAATCCCAGCAGTGCCTGCTTTATGACAGACGCATGGTTTGATATTTTGCGTGCTTCGCACTGTCGGCCAAAGTCAAACAGAAGGTCACCAATTGGTTCTTGCCCTTGTTAATACCAGTGAGGTTCTTTCCCTTGTTAATACCATGCCTTACATATGAGGTACGCCGACAATGTAAACAGACCATGGCCGTGACTCAACGTTCATACTGCAAGCTATTTTGTTGGAATATAAATATGCAGGACGCTGCATGCATTGTTATGAAACAGTAAGACTTAAATCGCATGAAGTACATTAACTTTCTAGGATAAACTTTTGGTAATCAGAAGGCTGTATTAATAATCTGTCAAGGGCCATAAGAGGGTCATTTTCTCAGAATGCAGCGGTTTAGCGAAAAGAAGTGCTCCAGGTGAGGCCCGAACTCACAACCTCGGCATCGCTCTGCTACATACTGTTGTATAAGTACCACGCTCTAACCAATTGCGCCACAGGAGCCTTTTGTTTGGAAGGTCCTAATCATACAACTTTGTTGGAAATGATTCCAATAATACCCGGTCTCAAGGAGGCTCTGTACAGTATCGAGTGGCCCGGCTAGCTCAGTCGGTAGAGCATGAGACTCTTAATCTCAGGGTCGTGGGTTCGAGCCCCACGTTGGGCGAAGGTTTTCTCCAAGCAAACTTGACTCTGCAAACTCCCGTCAACCTCAGATCCCTCTTGAAAATTCGGCCAGCTTTCAGTCACTGCAAACACCTGACCACGATCCATGCGGTGGAAGGTGCGTGGGCCTTCAAGCCCTGACTTCAGTCCAAAGAATAGCACTATTTGATTGTCTCTCTGAAGGGAAGGAAACTTGGAATCTTTTCAAGTGGAATCTGCGGTGCTTTAATGAAAAACAACATTTTTAAATGCTTTGAAGACTTTCTGTAGGCGCTGTGGCTTAGCTGGTGAAAGCGCCTGTCTTGTAAACAGGAGACCCTGGGTTCAAATCCCAGCAGTGCCTGCTTTATGACAGACGCATGGTTTGATATTTTGCGTGCTTCGCACTGTCGGCCAAAGTCAAACAGAAGGTCACCAATTGGTTCTTGCCCTTGTTAATACCAGTGAGGTTCTTTCCCTTGTTAATACCATGCCTTACATATGAGGTACGCCGACAATGTAAACAGACCATGGCCGTGACTCAACGCTCATACTGCAAGCTATTTTGTTGGAATATAAATATGCAGGACGCTGCATGCATTGTTATGAAACAGTAAGACTTAAATCGCATGAAGTACATTAACTTTCTAGGATAAACTTTTGGTAATCAGAAGGCTGTATTAATAATCTGTCAAGGGCCATAAGAGGGTCATTTTCTCAGAATGCAGCGGTTTAGCGAAAAGAAGTGCTCCACGTGAGGCCCGAACTCACAACCTCGGCATCGCTCTGCTACATACTGTTGTATAAGTACCGCGCGCTAACCGATTGCGCCACAGGAGCCTTTTGTTTGGAAGGTCCTAATCATATAACTTTGTTGGAAATGATTCCAATAATACCCGGTCTCAAGGAGGCTCTGTACAGTATGGAGTGGCCCGGCTAGCTCAGTCGGTTGAGCATGAGACTCTTAATCTCAGGGTCGTGGGTTCGAGCCCCACGTTGGGCGAAGGTTTTCTCCAAGCAAACTTGACTCTGCAAACTCCCGTCAACCTCAGATCCCTCTTGAAAATTCGGCCAGCTTTCAGTCACTGCAAACACCTGACCACGATCCATGCGGTGGAAGGTGCGTGGGCCTTCAAGCCCTGACTTCAGTCCAAAGAATAGCACTATTTGATTGTCTCTCTGAAGGGAAGGAAACTTGGAATCTTTTCAAGTGGAATCTGCGGTGCTTTAATGAAAAACAACATTTTTAAATGCTTTGAAGACTTTCTGTAGGCGCTGTGGCTTAGCTGGTGAAAGCGCCTGTCTTGTAAACAGGAGACCCTGGGTTCAAATCCTAGCAGTGCCTGCTTTATGACAGACGCATGGTTTGATATTTTGCGTGCTTCGCACTGTCGGCCAAAGTCAAACAGAAGGTCACCAATTGGTTCTTGCCCTTGTTAATACCAGTGAGGTTCTTTCCCTTGTTAATACCATGCCTTACATATGAGGTACGCCGACAATGTAAACAGACCATGGCCGTGACTCAACGTTCATACTGCAAGCTATTTTGTTGGAATATAAATATGCAGGACGTTGCATGCATTGTTATGAAACAGTAAGACTTAAATCACATGAAGTACATTAACTTTCTAGGATAAACTTTTGGTAATCAGAAGGCTGTATTAATAATCTGTCAAGGGCCATAAGAGGGTCATTTTCTCAGAATGCAGCGGTTTAGCGAAAGGAAGAGCTCCAGGTGAGGCTCGAACTCACAACCTCGGCATCGCTCTGCTACATACTGTTGTATAAGTACTGCGCCCTAACCGATTGCGCCACAGGAGCCTTTTGTTTGGAAGGTCCTAATCATATAACTTTGTTGGAAATGATTCCAATAATACCCGGTCTCAAGGAGGCTCTGTACAGTATCGAGTGGCCCGGCTAGCTCAGTCGGTAGAGCATGAGACTCCTAATGTCATGGTCGTGGGTTCGAGCACCGCGTTGGGCGAAGGTTCTCTCCAAGCAAACTTGACTCTGCAAACTCCCGTTAACCTCAGATCCCTCTTGAAAATTCGGCCAACTTTCAGTCACTGCAAACATCTGACCACCATCTATGCGGTGGAAGGTGCGCGGGCCTTCAATCCATGACTTCAGTCCAAAGAATAGCACTATTTGATTGTCTCTCTGAAGGGAAGGAAGCCTTGGAATCTGCGGTGCTTTAATGAAAAACAACATTTTTAAATGCTTTGAAGACTTTCTGTAGGCGCTGTGGCTTAGCTGGTGAAAGCGCCTGTCTTGTAAACAGGAGACCCTGTGTTCAAATCCCAGCAGTACCTGCTTTATGACAGACGCATGGTTTGATCTTTTGCGTGCTTCGCACTGTCGGCCAAAGTCAAACAGAAGGTCACCAATTGGTTCTTGCCCTTGTTAATACCAGTGAGGTTCTTTCCCTTGTTAATACCATGCCTTACATATGAGGTACGCCGACAATGTAAACAGACCATGGCCGTGACTCAACGTTCATACTGCAAGCTATTTTGTTGGAATATAAATATGCAGGACGCTGCATGCATTGTTATGAAACAGTAAGACTTAAATCACATAAAGTACATTAAATTTCTAGGATAAACTTTTGGTAATCAGAAGGCTGTATTAATAATCTGTCAAGGGCCATAAGAGGGTCATTTTCTCAGAATGCAGCGGTTTAGCGTAAAGAAGTGCTCCAGGTGAGGCTCGAACTCACAACCTCGGCATCGCTCTGCTACATACTGTTTTATAAGTACCGCGCGCTAACCGATAGCGTCACAGGAGCCTTTTGTTTGGAAGGTCCTAATCATATAACTTTGTTGAAAATGATTCCAATAATACCCGGTCTCAAGGAGACTCTGTACAGTATCGAGTGGCCCGGCTAGCTCAGTCGGTAGAGCATGAGACTCTTAATCTCAGGGTCGTGGGTTCGAGCCCCACGTTGGGCGAAGGTTTTCTGCAAGCAAACTTGACTCTGCAAACTCCCGTCAACCTCAGATCCCTCTTGAAAATTCGGCCAGCTTTCAGTCACTGCAAACACCTGACCACGATCCATGCGGTTGAAGGTGCGTGGGCCTTCAAGCCCTGACTTCAGTCCAAAGAATAGCACTATTTGATTGTCTCTCTGAAGGGAAGGAAACTTGGAATCTTTTCAAGTGGAATCTGCGGTGCTTTAATGAAAAACAACATTTTTAAATGCTTTGAAGACTTTCTGTAGGCGCTGTGGCTTAGCTGGTGAAAGCGCCTGTCTTGTAAACAGGAGACCCTGGGTTCAAATCCTAGCAGTGCCTGCTTTATGACAGACGCATGGTTTGATATTTTGCGTGCTTCGCACTGTCGGCCAAAGTCAAACAGAAGGTCACCAATTGGTTCTTGCCCTTGTTAATACCAGTGAGGTTCTTTCCCTTGTTAATACCATGCCTTACATATGAGGTACGCCGACAATGTAAACAGACCATGGCCGTGACTCAACGTTCATACTGCAAGCTATTTTGTTGGAATATAAATATGCAGGACGCTGCATGCATTGTTATGAAACAGTAAGACTTAAATCACATGAAGTACATTAACTTTCTAGGATAAACTTTTGGTAATCAGAAGGCTGTATTAATAATCTGTCAAGGGCCATAAGAGGGTCATTTTCTCAGAATGCAGCGGTTTAGCGAAAAGAAGTGCTCCAGGTGAGGTTCGAACTCACAACCTCGGCATCGCTCTGCTACATACTGTTGTATAAGTACCGCGCGCTAACCGATTGCGCCACAGGAGCCTTTTGTTTGGAAGGTCCTAATCATATAACTTTGTTGGAAATGATTCCAATAATACCCGGTCTCAAGGAGGCTCTGTACAGTATGGAGTGGCCCGGCTAGCTCAGTCGGTTGAGCATGAGACTCTTAATCTCAGGGTCGTGGGTTCGAGCCCCACGTTGGGTGAAGGTTTTCTCCAAGCAAACTTGACTCTGCAAACTCCCGTCAACCTCAGATCCCTCTTGAAAATTCGGCCAGCTTTCAGTCACTGCAAACACCTGACCACGATCCATGCGGTGGAAGGTGCGTGGGCCTTCAAGCCCTGACTTCAGTCCAAAGAATAGCACTATTTGATTGTCTCTCTGAAGGGAAGGAAACTTGGAATCTTTTCAAGTGGAATCTGCGGTGCTTTAATGAAAAACAACATTTTTAAATGCTTTGAAGACTTTCTGTAGGCGCTGTGGCTTAGCTGGTGAAAGCGCCTGTCTTGTAAACAGGAGACCCTGGGTTCAAATCCCAGCAGTGCCTGCTTTATGACAGACGCATGGTTTGATATTTTGCGTGCTTCGCACTGTCGGCCAAAGTCAAACAGAAGGTCACCAATTGGTTCTTGCCCTTGTTAATACCAGTGAGGTTCTTTCCCTTGTTAATACCATGCCTTACATATGAGGTACGCCGACAATGTAAACAGACCATGGCCGTGACTCAACGCTCATACTGCAAGCTATTTTGTTGGAATATAAATATGCAGGACGCTGCATGCATTGTTATGAAACAGTAAGACTTAAATCGCATGAAGTACATTAACTTTCTAGGATAAACTTTTGGTAATCAGAAGGCTGTATTAATAATCTGTCAAGGGCCATAAGAGGGTCATTTTCTCAGAATGCAGCGGTTTAGCGAAAAGAAGTGCTCCAGGTGAGGCCCGAACTCACAACCTCGGCATCGCTCTGCTACATACTGTTGTATAAGTACCACGCTCTAACCAATTGCGCCACAGGAGCCTTTTGTTTGGAAGGTCCTAATCATACAACTTTGTTGGAAATGATTCCAATAATACCCGGTCTCAAGGAGGCTCTGTACAGTATCGAGTGGCCCGGCTAGCTCAGTCGGTAGAGCATGAGACTCTTAATCTCAGGGTCGTGGGTTCGAGCCCCACGTTGGGCGAAGGTTTTCTCCAAGCAAACTTGACTCTGCAAACTCCCGTCAACCTCAGATCCCTCTTGAAAATTCGGCCAGCTTTCAGTCACTGCAAACACCTGACCACGATCCATGCGGTGGAAGGTGCGTGGGCCTTCAAGCCCTGACTTCAGTCCAAAGAATAGCACTATTTGATTGTCTCTCTGAAGGGAAGGAAACTTGGAATCTTTTCAAGTGGAATCTGCGGTGCTTTAATGAAAAACAACATTTTTAAATGCTTTGAAGACTTTCTGTAGGCGCTGTGGCTTAGCTGGTGAAAGCGCCTGTCTTGTAAACAGGAGACCCTGGGTTCAAATCCTAGCAGTGCCTGCTTTATGACAGACGCATGGTTTGATATTTTGCGTGCTTCGCACTGTCGGCCAAAGTCAAACAGAAGGTCACCAATTGGTTCTTGCCCTTGTTAATACCAGTGAGGTTCTTTCCCTTGTTAATACCATGCCTTACATATGAGGTACGCCGACAATGTAAACAGACCATGGCCGTGACTCAATGTTCATACTGCAAGCTATTTTGTTGGAATATAAATATGCAGGACGCTGCATGCATTGTTATGAAACAGTAAGACTTAAATCACATGAAGTACATTAACTTTCTAGGATAAACTTTTGGTAATCAGAAGGCTGTATTAATAATCTGTCAAGGGCCATAAGAGGGTCATTTTCTCAGAATGCAGCGGTTTAGCGAAAAGAAGTGCTCCAGGTGAGGTTCGAACTCACAACCTCGGCATCTCTCTGCTACATACTGTTGTATAAGTACCGCGCGCTAACCGATTGCGCCACAGGAGCCTTTTGTTTGGAAGGTCCTAATCATATAACTTTGTTGGAAATGATTCCAATAATACCCGGTCTCAAGGAGGCTCTGTACAGTATGGAGTGGCCCGGCTAGCTCAGTCGGTTGAGCATGAGACTCTTAATCTCAGGGTCGTGGGTTCGAGCCCCACGTTGGGCGAAGGTTTTCTCCAAGCAAACTTGACTCTGCAAACTCCCGTCAACCTCAGATCCCTCTTGAAAATTCGGCCAGCTTTCAGTCACTGCAAACACCTGACCACGATCCATGCGGTGGAAGGTGCGTGGGCCTTCAAGCCCTGACTTCAGTCCAAAGAATAGCACTATTTGATTGTCTCTCTGAAGGGAAGGAAACTTGGAATCTTTTCAAGTGGAATCTGCGGTGCTTTAATAAAAAACAACATTTTTAAATGCTTTGAAGACTTTCTGTAGGCGCTGTGGCTTAGCTGGTGAAAGCGCCTGTCTTGTAAACAGGAGACCCTGGGTTCAAATCCCAGCAGTGCCTGCTTTATGACAGACGCATGGTTTGATATTTTGCGTGCTTCGCACTGTCGGCCAAAGTCAAACAGAAGGTCACCAATTGGTTCTTGCCCTTGTTAATACCAGTGAGGTTCTTTCCCTTGTTAATACCATGCCTTACATATGAGGTACGCCGACGATGTAAACAGACCATGGCCGTGACTCAACGCTCATACTGCAAGCTATTTTGTTGGAATATAAATATGCAGGACGCTGCATGCATTGTTATGAAACAGTAAGACTTAAATCGCATGAAGTACATTAACTTTCTAGGATAAACTTTTGGTAATCAGAAGGCTGTATTAATAATCTGTCAAGGGCCATAAGAGGGTCATTTTCTCAGAATGCAGCGGTTTAGCGAAAAGAATTGCTCCAGGTGAGGCTCGAACTCACAACCTCGGCATCGCTCTGCTACATACTGTTGTATAAGTACCACGCTCTAACCGATTGCGCCACAGGAGCCTTTTGTTTGGAAGGTCCTAATCATATAACTTTGTTGGAAATGATTCTAATAATACCCGGTCTCAAGGAGGCTCTGTACAGTATCAAGTGGCCCGGCTAGCTCAGTCGGTAGAGCATGAGACTCTTAATGTCATGGTCGTGGGTTCGAGCCCCATGTTGGGCTAAGGTTTTCTCCAAGCAAACTCCCGTCAACCTCAGATCCCTCTTGAAAATTCGGCCAACTTTCAGTCACTGCAAACATCTGACCACCATCTATGCGGTGGAAGGTGCGCGGGCCTTCAAGCCATGACTTCAGTCCAAAGAATAGCACTATTTGATTGTCTCTCTGAAGGGAAGGAAACTTGGAATCTTTTCAAGTGGAATCTGCGGTGCTTTAATGAAAAACAACATTTTTAAATGCTTTGAAGACTTTCTGTAGGCGCTGTGGCTTAGCTGGTGAAAGCGCCTGTCTTGTAAACAGGAGACCCTGGGTTCAAATCCCAGCAGTGCCTGCTTTATGACAGACGCATGGTTTGATCTTTTGCGTGCTTCGCACTGTCGGCCAAAGTCAAACAGAAGGTCACCAATTGGATCTTGCCCTTGTTAATACCAGTGAGGTTCTTTCCCTTGTTAATACCATGCCTTACATATGAGGTACGCCGACAATGTAAACAGACCATGGCCGTGACTCAACGTTCATACTGCAAGCTATTTTGTTGGAATATAAATATGCAGGACGCTGCATGCATTGTTATGAAACAGTAAGACTTAAATCACATGAAGTACATTAACTTTCTAGGATAAACTTTTGGTAATCAGAAGGCTGTATTAATAATCTGTCAAGGGCCATAAGAGGGTCATTTTCTCAGAATGCAGCGGTTTAGCGAAAGGAAGTGCTCCAGGTGAGGCTCGAACTCACAACCTCGGCATCGCTCTGCTACATACTGTTGTATAAGTACTGCGCGCTAACCGATTGCGCCACAGGAGCCTTTTGTTTGGAAGGTCCTAATCATATAACTTTGTTGGAAATGATTCCAATAATACCCGGTCTCAAGTAGGCTCTGTACAGTATCGAGTGGCCCGGCTAGCTCAGTCGGTAGAGCATGAGACTCCTAATGTCATGGTCGTGGGTTCGAGCACCACGTTGGGCGAAGGTTCTCTCCAAGCAAACTTGACTCTGCAAACTCCCGTCAACCTCAGATCCCTCTTGAAAATTCGGCCAGCTTTCAGTCACTGCAAACACCTGACCACGATCCATGCGGTGGAAGGTGCGTGGGCCTTCAAGCCCTGACTTCAGTCCAAAGAATAGCACTATTTGATTGTCTCTCTGAAGGGAAGGAAACTTGGAATCTTTTCAAGTGGAATCTGCGGTGCTTTAATGAAAAACAACATTTTTAAATGCTTTGAAGACTTTCTGTAGGCGCTGTGGCTTAGCTGGTGAAAGCGCCTGTCTTGTAAACAGGAGACCCTGGGTTCAAATCCCAGCAGTGCCTGCTTTATGACAGACGCATGGTTTGATATTTTGCGTGCTTCGCACTGTCGGCCAAAGTCAAACAGAAGGTCACCAATTGGTTCTTGCCCTTGTTAATACCAGTGAGGTTCTTTCCCTTGTTAATACCATGCCTTACATATGAGGTACGCCGACAATGTAAACAGACCATGGCCGTGACTCAACGCTCATACTGCAAGCTATTTTGTTGGAATATAAATATGCAGGACGCTGCATGCATTGTTATGAAACAGTAAGACTTAAATCGCATGAAGTACATTAACTTTCTAGGATAAACTTTTGGTAATCAGAAGGCTGTATTAATAATCTGTCAAGGGCCATAAGAGGGTCATTTTCTCAGAATGCAGCGGTTTAGCGAAAAGAAGTGCTCCAGGTGAGGCCCGAACTCACAACCTCGGCATCGCTCTGCTACATACTGTTGTATAAGTACCGCGCGCTAACCGATTGCGCCACAGGAGCCTTTTGTTTGGAAGGTCCTAATCATATAACTTTGTTGGAAATGATTCCAATAATACCCGGTCTCAAGGAGGCTCTGTACAGTATGGAGTGGCCTGGCTAGCTCAGTCGGTTGAGCATGAGACTCTTAATCTCAGGGTCGTGGGTTCGAGCCCCACGTTGGGCGAAGGTTTTCTCCAAGCAAACTTGACTCTGCAAACTCCCGTCAACCTCAGATCCCTCTTGAAAATTCGGCCAGCTTTCAGTCACTGCAAACACCTGACCACGATCCATGCGGTGGAAGGTGCGTGGGCCTTCAAGCCCTGACTTCAGTCCAAAGAATAGCACTATTTGATTGTCTCTCTGAAGGGAAGGAAACTTGGAATCTTTTCAAGTGGAATCTGCGGTGCTTTAATAAAAAACAACATTTTTAAATGCTTTGAAGACTTTCTGTAGGCGCTGTGGCTTAGCTGGTGAAAGCGCCTGTCTTGTAAACAGGAGACCCTGGGTTCAAATCCCAGCAGTACCTGCTTTATGACAGACGCATGGTTTGATCTTTTGCGTGCTTCGCACTGTCGGCCAAAGTCAAACAGAAGGTCACCAATTGGTTCTTGCCCTTGTTAATACCAGTGAGGTTCTTTCCCTTGTTAATACCATGCCTTACATATGAGGTACGCCGACAATGTAAACAGACCATGGCCGTGACTCAACGTTCATACTGCAAGCTATTTTGTTGGAATATAAATATGCAGGACGCTGCATGCATTGTTATGAAACAGTAAGACTTAAATCACATGAAGTACATTAAATTTCTAGGATAAACTTTTGGTAATCAGAAGGCTGTATTAATAATCTGTCATGGGCCATAAGAAGGTCATTTTCTCAGAATGCAGCGGTTTAGCGTAAAGAAGTGCTCCAGGTGAGGCTCGAACTCACAACCTCGGCATCGCTCTGCTACATACTGTTTTATAAGTACCGCGCGCTAACCGATTGCGTCACAGGAGCCTTTTGTTTGGAAGGTCCTAATCATATAACTTTGTTGAAAATGATTCCAATAATACCCGGTCTCAAGGAGACTCTGTACAGTATCGAGTGGCCCGGCTAGCTCAGTCGGTAGAGCATGAGACTCTTAATCTCAGGGTCGTGGGTTCGAGCCCCACGTTGGGCGAAGGTTTTCTCCAAGCAAACTTGACTCTGCAAACTCCCGTCAACCTCAGATCCCTCTTGAAAATTCGGCCAGCTTTCAGTCACTGCAAACACCTGACCACTATCCGTGCGTGGGCCTTCAAGCCCTGACTTCAGTCCAAAGAATAGCACTATTTGATTGTCTCTCTGAAGGGAAGGAAACTTGGAATCTTTTCAAGTGGAATCTGCGGTGCTTTAATGAAAAACAACATTTTTAAATGCTTTGAAGACTTTCTGTAGGCGCTGTGGCTTAGCTGGTGAAAGCGCCTGTCTTGTAAACAGGAGACCCTGGGTTCAAATCCCAGCAGTGCCTGCTTTATGACAGACGCATGGTTTGATCTTTTGCGTGCTTCGCACTGTCGGCCAAAGTCAAACAGAAGGTCACCAATTGGATCTTGCCCTTGTTAATACCAGTGAGGTTCTTTCCCTTGTTAATACCATGCCTTACATATGAGGTACGCCGACAATGTAAACAGACCATGGCCGTGACTCAACGTTCATACTGCAAGCTATTTTGTTGGAATATAAATATGCAGGACGCTGCATGCATTGTTATGAAACAGTAAGACTTAAATCACATGAAGTACATTAACTTTCTAGGATAAACTTTTGGTAATCAGAAGGCTGTATTAATAATCTGTCAAGGGCCATAAGAGGGTCATTTTCTCAGAATGCAGCGGTTTAGCGAAAGGAAGTGCTCCAGGTGAGGCTCGAACTCACAACCTCGGCATCGCTCTGCTACATACTGTTGTATAAGTACTGCGCGCTAACCGATTGCGCCACAGGAGCCTTTTGTTTGGAAGGTCCTAATCATATAACTTTGTTGGAAATGATTCCAATAATACCCGGTCTCAAGTAGGCTCTGTACAGTATCGAGTGGCCCGGCTAGCTCAGTCGGTAGAGCATGAGACTCCTAATGTCATGGTCGTGGGTTCGAGCACCACGTTGGGCGAAGGTTCTCTCCAAGCAAACTTGTCTCTGCAAACTCCCGTTAACCTCAGATCCCTCTTGAAAATTCGGCCAACTTTCAGTCACTGCAAACATCTGACCACCATCTATGCGGTGGAAGGTGCTCGGGCCTTCAATCCATGACTTCAGTCCAAAGAATAGCACTATTTGATTGTCTCTCTGAAGGGAAGGAAGCCTTGGAATCTGCGGTGCTTTAATGAAAAACAACATTTTTAAATGCTTTGAAGACTTTCTGTAGGCGCTGTGGCTTAGCTGGTGAAAGCGCCTGTCTTGTAAACAGGAGACCCTGGGTTCAAATCCCAGCAGTGCCTGCTTTATGACAGACGCATGGTTTGATCTTTTGCGTGCTTCGCACTGTCGGCCAAAGTCAAACAGAAGGTCACCAATTGGATCTTGCCCTTGTTAATACCAGTGAGGTTCTTTCCCTTGTTAATACCATGCCTTACATATGAGGTACGCCGACAATGTAAACAGACCATGGCCGTGACTCAACGTTCATACTGCAAGCTATTTTGTTGGAATATAAATATGCAGGACGCTGCATGCATTGTTATGAAACAGTAAGACTTAAATCACATGAAGTACATTAACTTTCTAGGATAAACTTTTGGTAATCAGAAGGCTGTATTAATAATCTGTCAAGGGCCATAAGAGGGTCATTTTCTCAGAATGCAGCGGTTTAGCGAAAGGAAGTGCTCCAGGTGAGGCTCGAACTCACAACCTCGGCATCGCTCTGCTACATACTGTTGTATAAGTACTGCGCGCTAACCGATTGCGCCACAGGAGCCTTTTGTTTGGAAGGTCCTAATCATATAACTTTGTTGGAAATGATTCCAATAATACCCGGTCTCAAGGATGCTCTGTACAGTATCGAGTGGCCCGGCTAGCTCAGTCGGTAGAGCATGAGACTCCTAATGTCATGGTCGTGGGTTCGAGCACCACGTTGGGCGAAGGTTCTCTCCAAGCAAACTTGACTCTGCAAACTCCCGTTAACCTCAGATCCCTCTTGAAAATTCGGCCAACTTTCAGTCACTGCAAACATCTGACCACCATCTATGCGGTGGAAGGTGCGCGGGCCTTCAATCCATGACTTCAGTCCAAAGAATAGAACTATTTGATTGTCTCTCTGAAGGGAAGGAAGCCTTGGAATCTGCGGTGCTTTAATGAAATACAACATTTTTAAATGCTTTGAAGACTTTCTGTAGGCGCTGTGGCTTAGCTGGTGAAAGCGCCTGTCTTGTAAACAGGAGACCCTGGGTTCAAATCCCAGCAGTACCTGCTTTATGACAGACGCATGGTTTGATCTTTTGCGTGCTTCGCACTGTCGGCCAAAGTCAAACAGAAGGTCACCAATTGGTTCTTGCCCTTGTTAATACCAGTGAGGTTCTTTCCCTTGTTAATACCATGCCTTACATATGAGGTACGCCGACAATGTAAACAGACCATGGCCGTGACTCAACGTTCATACTGCAAGCTATTTTGTTGGAATATAAATATGCAGGACGCTGCATGCATTGTTATGAAACAGTAAGACTTAAATCACATGAAGTACATTAAATTTCTAGGATAAACTTTTGGTAATCAGAAGGCTGTATTAATAATCTGTCAAGGGCCATAAGAGGGTCATTTTCTCAGAATGCAGCGGTTTAGCGTAAAGAAGTGCTCCAGGTGAGGCTCGAACTTACAACCTCGGCATCGCTCTGCTACATACTGTTTTATAAGTACCGCGCGCTAACCGATTGCGTCACAGGAGCCTTTTGTTTGGAAGGTCCTAATCATATAACTTTGTTGAAAATGATTCCAATAATACCCGGTCTCAAGGAGACTCTGTACAGTATCGAGTGGCCCGGCTAGCTCAGTCGGTAGAGCATGAGACTCTTAATCTCAGGGTCGTGGGTTCGAGCCCCACGTTGGGCGAAGGTTTTCTCCAAGCAAACTTGACTCTGCAAACTCCCGTCAACCTCAGATCCCTCTTGAAAATTCGGCCAGCTTTCAGTCACTGCAAACACCTGACCACGATCCATGCGGTGGAAGGTGCGTGGGCCTTCAAGCCCTGACTTCAGTCCAAAGAATAGCACTATTTGATTGTCTCTCTGAAGGGAAGGAAACTTGGAATCTTTTCAAGTGGAATCTGCGGTGCTTTAATGAAAAACAACATTTTTAAATGCTTTGAAGACTTTCTGTAGGCGCTGTGGCTTAGCTGGTGAAAGCGCCTGTCTTGTAAACAGGAGACCCTGGGTTCAAATCCCAGCAGTGCCTGCTTTATGACAAACGCATGGTTTGATCTTTTGCGTGCTTCGCACTGTCGGCCAAAGTCAAACAGAAGGTCACCAATTGGTTCTTGCCCTTGTTAATACAAGTGAGGTTCTTTCCCTTGTTAATACCATGCCTTACATATGAGGTACGCCGACAATGTAAACAGACCATGGCCGTGACTCAACGTTCATACTGCAAGCTATTTTGTTGGAATATAAATATGCAGGACGCTGCATGCATTGTTATGAAACAGTAAGACTTAAATCACATGAAGTACATTAACTTTCTAGGATAAACTTTTGGTAATCAGAAGGCTGTATTAATAATCTGTCAAGGGCCATAAGAGGGTCATTTTCTCAGAATGCAGCGGTTTAGCGAAAGGAAGTGCTCCAGGTGAGGCTCAAACTCACAACCTCGGCATCGCTCTGCTACATACTGTTGTATAAGTACTGCGCGCTAACCGATTGCGCCACAGGAGCCTTTTGTTTGGAAGGTCCTAATCATATAACTTTGTTGGAAATGATTCCAATAATACCCGGTCTCAAGGAGGCTCTGTACAGTATCGAGTGGCCCGGCTAGCTCAGTTGGTAGAGCATGAGACTCATAATGTCATGGTCGTGGGTTCGAGCACCACGTTGGGCGAAGGTTCTCTCCAAGCAAACTTGACTCTGCAAACTCCCGTTAACCTCAGATCCCTCTTGAAAATTCGGCCAACTTTCAGTCACTGCAAACATCTGACCACCATCTATGCGGTGGAAGGTGCGCGGGCCTTCAATCCATGACTTCAGTCCAAAGAATAGCACTATTTGATTGTCTCTCTGAAGGGAAGGAAGCCTTGGAATCTGCGGTGCTTTAATGAAAAACAACATTTTTAAATGCTTTGAAGACTTTCTGTAGGCGCTGTGGCTTAGCTGGTGAAAGCGCCTGTCTTGTAATCAGGAGACCCTGGGTTCAAATCCCAGCAGTGCCTGCTTTATGACAGACGCATGGTTTGATATTTTGCGTGCTTCGCACTGTCGGCCAAAGTCAAACAGAAGGTCACCAATTGGTTCTTGCCCTTGTTAATACCAGTGAGGTTCTTTCCCTTGTTAATACCATGCCTTACATATGAGGTACGCCGACAATGTAAACAGACCATGGCCGTGACTCAACGCTCATACTGCAAGCTATTTTGTTGGAATATAAATATGCAGGACGCTGCATGCATTGTTATGAAACAGTAAGACTTAAATCGCATGAAGTACATTAACTTTGTAGGATAAACTTTTGGTAATCAGAAGGCTGTATTAATAAATTGTCAAGGGCCATAAGAGGGTCATTTTCTCAGAATGCAGCGGTTTAGCGAAAAGATTTGCTCCAGGTGAGGCTCGAACTCACAACCTCGGCATCGCTCTGCTACATACTGTTGTATAAGTACCAGGCTCTAACCGATTGCGCCACAGGAGCCTTTTGTTTGGAAGGTCCTAATCATATAACTTTGTTGGAAATGATTCCAATAATACCCGGTCTCAAGGAGGCTCTGTACAGTATCAAGTGGCCCGGCTAGCTCAGTCGGTAGAGCATGAGACTCTTAATATCATGGTCGTGGGTTCGAGCCCCACGTTGGGCGAAGGTTTTCTCCAAGCAAACTTGACTCTGCAAACTCCCGTCAACCTCAGATCCCTCTTGAAAATTCGGCCAGCTTTCAGTCACTGCAAACACCTGACCACGATCCATGCGGTGGAAGGTGCGTGGGCCTTCAAGCCCTGACTTCAGTCCAAAGAATAGCACTATTTGATTGTCTCTCTGAAGGGAAGGAAACTTGGAATCTTTTCAAGTGGAATCTGCGGTGCTTTAATGAAAAACAACATTTTTAAATGCTTTGAAGACTTTCTGTAGGCGCTGTGGCTTAGCTGGTGAAAGCGCCTGTCTTGTAAACAGGATACCCTGGGTTCAAATCCCAGCAGTGCCTGCTTTATGACAGACGCATGGTTTGATATTTTGCGTGCTTCGCACTGTCGGCCAAAGTCAAACAGAAGGTCACCAATTGGTTCTTGCCCTTATTCATACCAGTGAGGTTCTTTCCCTTGTTAATACCATGCCTTACATATGAGGTACGCCGACAATGTAAACAGACCATGGCCGTGACTCAACGCTCATACTGCAAGCTATTTTGTTGGAATATAAATATGCAGGACGCTGCATGCATTGTTATGAAACAGTAAGACTTAAATCGCATGAAGTACATTAACTTTCTAGGATAAACTTTTGGTAATCAGAAGGCTGTATTAATAATCTGTCAAGGGCCATAAGAGGGTCATTTTCTCAGAATGCAGCGGTTTAGCGAAAAGAATTGCTCCAGGTGAGGCTCGAACTCACAACCTCGGCATCGCTCTGCTACATACTGTTGTATAAGTACCACGCTCTAACCGATTGCGCCACAGGAGCCTTTTGTTTGGAAGGTCCTAATCATATAACTTTGTTGGAAATGATTCTAATAATACCCGGTCTCAAGGAGGCTCTGTACAGTGTCAAGTGGCCCGGCTAGCTCAGTCGGTAGAGCATGAGACTCTTAATGTCATGGTCGTGGGTTCGAGCACCACGTTGGGCGAAGGTTCTCTCCAAGCAAACTTGACTCTGCAAACTCCCGTTAACCTCAGATCCCTCTTGAAAATTCGGCCAACTTTCAGTCACTGCAAACATCTGACCACCATCTATGCGGTGGAAGGTGCGCGGGCCTTCAATCCATGACTTCAGTCCAAAGAATAGCACTATTTGATTGTCTCTCTGAAGGGAAGGAAGCCTTGGAATCTGCGGTGCTTTAATGAAAAACAACATTTTTAAATGCTTTGAAGACTTTCTGTAGGCGCTGTGGCTTAGCTGGTGAAAGCGCCTGTCTTGTAATCAGGAGACCCTGGGTTCAAATCCCAGCAGTGCCTGCTTTATGACAGACGCATGGTTTGATATTTTGCGTGCTTCGCACTGTCGGCCAAAGTCAAACAGAAGGTCACCAATTGGTTCTTGCCCTTGTTAATACCAGTGAGGTTCTTTCCCTTGTTAATACCATGCCTTACATATGAGGTACGCCGACAATGTAAACAGACCATGGCCGTGACTCAACGTTCATACTGCAAGCTATTTTGTTGGAATATAAATATGCAGGACGCTGCATGCATTGTTATGAAACAGTAAGACTTAAATCACATGAAGTACATTAACTTTCTAGGATAAACTTTTGGTAATCAGAAGGCTGTATTAATAATCTGTCAAGGGCCATAAGAGGGTCATTTTCTCAGAATGCAGCGGTTTAGCGAAAAGAAGTGCTCCAGGTGAGGCTCGAAATCACAACCTCGGCATCGCTCTGCTACATACTGTTGTATAAGTACCGCGCGCTAACCGATTGCGCCACAGGAGCCTTTTGTTTGGAAGGTCCTAATCATATAACTTTGTTGGAAATGATTCCAATAATACCCGGTCTCAAGGAGGCTCTGTACAGTATCAAGTGGCCCGGCTAGCTCAGTCGGTAGAGCATGAGACTCTTAATATCATGGTCGTGGGTTCGAGCCCCACGTTGGGCGAAGGTTTTCTCCAAGCAAACTTGACTCTGCAAACTCCCGTCAACCTCAGATCCCTCTTGAAAATTCGGCCAGCTTTCAGTCACTGCAAACACCTGACCACGATCCATGCGGTGGAAGGTGCGTGGGCCTTCAAGCCCTGACTTCAGTCCAAAGAATAGCACTATTTGATTGTCTCTCTGAAGGGAAGGAAACTTGGAATCTTTTCAAGTGGAATCTGCGGTGCTTTAATGAAAAACAACATTTTTAAATGCTTTGAAGACTTTCTGTAGGCGCTGTGGCTTAGCTGGTGAAAGCGCCTGTCTTGTAAACAGGAGACCCTGGGTTCAAATCCCAGCAGTGCCTGCTTTATGACAGACGCATGGTTTGATATTTTGCGTGCTTCGCACTGTCGGCCAAAGTCAAACAGAAGGTCACCAATTGGTTCTTGCCCTTATTCATACCAGTGAGGTTCTTTCCCTTGTTAATACCATGCCTTACATATGAGGTACGCCGACAATGTAAACAGACCATGGCCGTGACTCAACGCTCATACTGCAAGCTATTTTGTTGGAATATAAATATGCAGGACGCTGCATGCATTGTTATGAAACAGTAAGACTTAAATCGCATGAAGTACATTAACTTTCTAGGATAAACTTTTGGTAATCAGAAGGCTGTATTAATAATCTGTCAAGGGCCATAAGAGGGTCATTTTCTCAGAATGCAGCGGTTTAGCGAAAAGAATTGCTCCAGGTGAGGCTCGAACTCACAACCTCGGCATCGCTCTGCTACATACTGTTGTATAAGTACCACGCTCTAACCGATTGCGCCACAGGAGCCTTTTGTTTGGAAGGTCCTAATCATATAACTTTGTTGGAAATGATTCTAATAATACCCGGTCTCAAGGAGGCTCTGTACAGTGTCAAGTGGCCCGGCTAGCTCAGTCCGTAGAGCATGAGACTCTTAATGTCATGGTCGTGGGTTCGAGCCCCACGTTGGGCGAAGGTTTTCTCCAAGCAAACTTGACTCTGCAAACTCCCGTCAACCTCAGATCCCTCTTGAAAATTCGGCCAGCTTTCAGTCACTGCAAACACCTGACCACGATCCATGCGGTGGAAGGTGCGTGGGCCTTCAAGCCCTGACTTCAGTCCAAAGAATAGCACTATTTGATTGTCTCTCTGAAGGGAAGGAAACTTGGAATCTTTTCAAGTGGAATCTGCGGTGCTTTAATGAAAAACAACATTTTTAAATGCTTTGAAGACTTTCTGTAGGCGCTGTGGCTTAGCTGGTGAAAGCGCCTGTCTTGTAAACAGGAGACCCTGGGTTCAAATCCCAGCAGTGCCTGCTTTATGACAGACGCATGGTTTGATATTTTGCGTGCTTCGCACTGTCGGCCAAAGTCAAACAGAAGGTCACCAATTGGTTCTTGCCCTTGTTCATACCAGTGAGGTTCTTTCCCTTGTTAATACCATGCCTTACATATGAGGTACGCCGACAATGTAAACAGACCATGGCCGTGACTCAACGCTCATACTGCAAGCTATTTTGTTGGAATATAAATATGCAGGACGCTGCATGCATTGTTATGAAACAGTAAGACTTAAATCGCATGAAGTACATTAACTTTCTAGGATAAACTTTTGGTAATCAGAAGGCTGTATTAATAATCTGTCAAGGGCCATAAGAGGGTCATTTTCTCAGAATGCAGCGGTTTAGCGAAAAGAATTGCTCCAGGTGAGGCTCGAACTCACAACCTCGGCATCGCTCTGCTACATACTGTTGTATAAGTACCGCGCTCTAACCGATTGCGCCACAGGAGCCTTTTGTTTGGAAGGTCCTAATCATATAACTTTGTTGGAAATGATTCTAATAATACCCGGTCTCAAGGAGGCTCTGTACAGTATCAAGTGGCCCGGCTAGCTCAGTCGGTAGAGCATGAGACTCTTAATCTCAGGGTCGTGGGTTCGAGCCCCACGTTGGGCGAAGGTTTTCTCCAAGCAAACTTGACTCTGCAAACTCCCGTCAACCTCAGATCCCTCTTGAAAATTCGGCCAGCTTTCAGTCACTGCAAACACCTGACCACTATCCATGCGGTGGAAGGTGCGTGGGCCTTCAAGCCCTGACTTCAGTCCAAAGAATAGCACTGTTTGATTGTCTCTCTGAAGGGAAGGAAACTTGGAATCTTTTCAAGTGGAATCTGCGGTGCTTTAATGAAAAACAACATTTTTAAATGCTTTGAAGACTTTCTGTAGGCGCTGTGGCTTAGCTGGTGAAAGCGCCTGTCTTGTAAACAGGAGACCCTGGGTTCAAATCCCAGCAGTGCCTGCTTTATGACAGACGCATGGTTTGATATTTTGCGTGCTTCGCACTGTCGGCCAAAGTCAAACAGAAGGTCACCAATTGGTTCTTGCCCTTGTTCATACCAGTGAGGTTCTTTCCCTTGTTAATACCATGCCTTACATATGAGGTACGCCGACAATGTAAACAGACCATGGCCGTGACTCAACGCTCATACTGCAAGCTATTTTGTTGGAATATAAATATGCAGGACGCTGCATGCATTGTTATGAAACAGTAAGACTTAAATCACATGAAGTACATTAAATTTCTAGGATAAACTTTTGGTAATCAGAAGGCTGTATTAATAACCTGTCAAGGGCCATAAGAGGGTCATTTTCTCAGAATGCAGCGGTTTAGCGTAAAGAAGTGCTCCAGGTGAGGCTCGAACTCACAACCTCGGCATCGCTCTGCTACATACTGTTTTATAAGTACCGCGCGCTAACCGATTGCGCCACAGGAGCCTTTTGTTTGGAAGGTCCTAATCATATAACTTTGTTGGAAATGATTCCAATAATACCCGGTCTCAAGGAGGCTCTGTACAGTATCGAGTGGCCCGGCTAGCTCAGTCGGTAGAGCATGAGACTCTTAATCTCAGGGTCGTGGGTTCGAGCCCCACGTTGGGCGAAGGTTTTCTCCAAGCAAACTTGACTCTGCAAACTCCCGTCAACCTCAGATCCCTCTTGAAAATTCGGCCAGCTTTCAGTCACTGCAAACACCTGACCACTATCCATGCGGTGGAAGGTGCGTGGGCCTTCAAGCCCTGACTTCAGTCCAAAGAATAGCACTGTTTGATTGTCTCTCTGAAGGGAAGGAAACTTGGAATCTTTTCAAGTGGAATCTGCGGTGCTTTAATGAAAAACAACATTTTTAAATGCTTTGAAGACTTTCTGTAGGCGCTGTGGCTTAGCTGGTGAAAGCGCCTGTCTTGTAAACAGGAGACCCTGGGTTCAAATCCCAGCAGTGCCTGCTTTATGACAGACGCATGGTTTGATATTTTGCGTGCTTCGCACTGTCGGCCAAAGTCAAACAGAAGGTCACCAATTGGTTCTTGCCCTTGTTCATACCAGTGAGGTTCTTTCCCTTGTTAATACCATGCCTTACATATGAGGTACGCCGACAATGTAAACAGACCATGGCCGTGACTCAACGCTCATACTGCAAGCTATTTTGTTGGAATATAAATATGCAGGACGCTGCATGCATTGTTATGAAACAGTAAGACTTAAATCGCATGAAGTACATTAACTTTCTAGGATAAACTTTTGGTAATCAGAAGGCTGTATTAATAATCTGTCAAGGGCCATAAGAGGGTCATTTTCTCAGAATGCAGCGGTTTAGCGAAAAGAATTGCTCCAGGTGAGGCTCGAACTCACAACCTCGGCATCGCTCTGCTACATACTGTTGTATAAGTACCGCGCTCTAACCGATTGCGCCACAGGAGCCTTTTGTTTGGAAGGTCCTAATCATATAACTTTGTTGGAAATGATTCTAATAATACCCGGTCTCAAGGAGGCTCTGTACAGTATCAAGTGGCCCGGCTAGCTCAGTCGGTAGAGCATGAGACTCTTAATCTCAGGGTCGTGGGTTCGAGCCCCACGTTGGGCGAAGGTTTTCTCCAAGCAAACTTGACTCTGCAAACTCCCGTCAACCTCAGATCCCTCTTGAAAATTCGGCCAGCTTTCAGTCACTGCAAACACCTGACCACTATCCATGCGGTGGAAGGTGCGTGGGCCTTCAAGCCCTGACTTCAGTCCAAAGAATAGCACTGTTTGATTGTCTCTCTGAAGGGAAGGAAACTTGGAATCTTTTCAAGTGGAATCTGCGGTGCTTTAATGAAAAACAACATTTTTAAATGCTTTGAAGACTTTCTGTAGGCGCTGTGGCTTAGCTGGTGAAAGCGCCTGTCTTGTAAACAGGAGACCCTGGGTTCAAATCCCAGCAGTGCCTGCTTTATGACAGACGCATGGTTTGATATTTTGCGTGCTTCGCACTGTCGGCCAAAGTCAAACAGAAGGTCACCAATTGGTTCTTGCCCTTGTTCATACCAGTGAGGTTCTTTCCCTTGTTAATACCATGCCTTACATATGAGGTACGCCGACAATGTAAACAGACCATGGCCGTGACTCAACGCTCATACTGCAAGCTATTTTGTTGGAATATAAATATGCAGGACGCTGCATGCATTGTTATGAAACAGTAAGACTTAAATCACATGAAGTACATTAAATTTCTAGGATAAACTTTTGGTAATCAGAAGGCTGTATTAATAACCTGTCAAGGGCCATAAGAGGGTCATTTTCTCAGAATGCAGCGGTTTAGCGTAAAGAAGTGCTCCAGGTGAGGCTCGAACTCACAACCTCGGCATCGCTCTGCTACATACTGTTTTATAAGTACCGCGCGCTAACCGATTGCGCCACAGGAGCCTTTTGTTTGGAAGGTCCTAATCATATAACTTTGTTGGAAATGATTCCAATAATACCCGGTCTCAAGGAGGCTCTGTACAGTATCGAGTGGCCCGGCTAGCTCAGTCGGTAGAGCATGAGACTCTTAATCTCAGGGTCGTGGGTTCGAGCCCCACGTTGGGCGAAGGTTTTCTCCAAGCAAACTTGACTCTGCAAACTCCCGTCAACCTCAGATCCCTCTTGAAAATTCGGCCAGCTTTCAGTCACTGCAAACACCTGACCACTATCCATGCGGTGGAAGGTGCGTGGGCCTTCAAGCCCTGACTTCAGTCCAAAGAATAGCACTGTTTGATTGTCTCTCTGAAGGGAAGGAAACTTGGAATCTTTTCAAGTGGAATCTGCGGTGCTTTAATGAAAAACAACATTTTTAAATGCTTTGAAGACTTTCTGTAGGCGCTGTGGCTTAGCTGGTGAAAGCGCCTGTCTTGTAAACAGGAGACCCTGGGTTCAAATCCCAGCAGTGCCTGCTTTATGACAGACGCATGGTTTGATATTTTGCGTGCTTCGCACTGTCGGCCAAAGTCAAACAGAAGGTCACCAATTGGTTCTTGCCCTTGTTCATACCAGTGAGGTTCTTTCCCTTGTTAATACCATGCCTTACATATGAGGTACGCCGACAATGTAAACAGACCATGGCCGTGACTCAACGCTCATACTGCAAGCTATTTTGTTGGAATATAAATATGCAGGACGCTGCATGCATTGTTATGAAACAGTAAGACTTAAATCGCATGAAGTACATTAACTTTCTAGGATAAACTTTTGGTAATCAGAAGGCTGTATTAATAATCTGTCAAGGGCCATAAGAGGGTCATTTTCTCAGAATGCAGCGGTTTAGCGAAAAGAATTGCTCCAGGTGAGGCTCGAACTCACAACCTCGGCATCGCTCTGCTACATACTGTTGTATAAGTACCGCGCTCTAACCGATTGCGCCACAGGAGCCTTTTGTTTGGAAGGTCCTAATCATATAACTTTGTTGGAAATGATTCTAATAATACCCGGTCTCAAGGAGGCTCTGTACAGTATCAAGTGGCCCGGCTAGCTCAGTCGGTAGAGCATGAGACTCTTAATCTCAGGGTCGTGGGTTCGAGCCCCACGTTGGGCGAAGGTTTTCTCCAAGCAAACTTGACTCTGCAAACTCCCGTCAACCTCAGATCCCTCTTGAAAATTCGGCCAGCTTTCAGTCACTGCAAACACCTGACCACTATCCATGCGGTGGAAGGTGCGTGGGCCTTCAAGCCCTGACTTCAGTCCAAAGAATAGCACTGTTTGATTGTCTCTCTGAAGGGAAGGAAACTTGGAATCTTTTCAAGTGGAATCTGCGGTGCTTTAATGAAAAACAACATTTTTAAATGCTTTGAAGACTTTCTGTAGGCGCTGTGGCTTAGCTGGTGAAAGCGCCTGTCTTGTAAACAGGAGACCCTGGGTTCAAATCCCAGCAGTGCCTGCTTTATGACAGACGCATGGTTTGATATTTTGCGTGCTTCGCACTGTCGGCCAAAGTCAAACAGAAGGTCACCAATTGGTTCTTGCCCTTGTTCATACCAGTGAGGTTCTTTCCCTTGTTAATACCATGCCTTACATATGAGGTACGCCGACAATGTAAACAGACCATGGCCGTGACTCAACGCTCATACTGCAAGCTATTTTGTTGGAATATAAATATGCAGGACGCTGCATGCATTGTTATGAAACAGTAAGACTTAAATCGCATGAAGTACATTAACTTTCTAGGATAAACTTTTGGTAATCAGAAGGCTGTATTAATAATCTGTCAAGGGCCATAAGAGGGTCATTTTCTCAGAATGCAGCGGTTTAGCGAAAAGAATTGCTCCAGGTGAGGCTCGAACTCACAACCTCGGCATCGCTCTGCTACATACTGTTTTATAAGTACCGCGCGCTAACCGATTGCGCCACAGGAGCCTTTTGTTTGGAAGGTCCTAATCATATAACTTTGTTGGAAATGATTCCAATAATACCCGGTCTCAAGGAGGCTCTGTACAGTATCGAGTGGCCCGGCTAGCTCAGTCGGTAGAGCATGAGACTCTTAATCTCAGGGTCGTGGGTTCGAGCCCCACGTTGGGCGAAGGTTTTCTCCAAGCAAACTTGACTCTGCAAACTCCCGTCAACCTCAGATCCCTCTTGAAAATTCGGCCAGCTTTCAGTCACTGCAAACACCTGACCACTATCCATGCGGTGGAAGGTGCGTGGGCCTTCAAGCCCTGACTTCAGTCCAAAGAATAGCACTGTTTGATTGTCTCTCTGAAGGGAAGGAAACTTGGAATCTTTTCAAGTGGAATCTGCGGTGCTTTAATGAAAAACAACATTTTTAAATGCTTTGAAGACTTTCTGTAGGCGCTGTGGCTTAGCTGGTGAAAGCGCCTGTCTTGTAAACAGGAGACCCTGGGTTCAAATCCCAGCAGTGCCTGCTTTATGACAGACGCATGGTTTGATATTTTGCGTGCTTCGCACTGTCGGCCAAAGTCAAACAGAAGGTCACCAATTGGTTCTTGCCCTTGTTCATACCAGTGAGGTTCTTTCCCTTGTTAATACCATGCCTTACATATGAGGTACGCCGACAATGTAAACAGACCATGGCCGTGACTCAACGCTCATACTGCAAGCTATTTTGTTGGAATATAAATATGCAGGACGCTGCATGCATTGTTATGAAACAGTAAGACTTAAATCGCATGAAGTACATTAACTTTCTAGGATAAACTTTTGGTAATCAGAAGGCTGTATTAATAATCTGTCAAGGGCCATAAGAGGGTCATTTTCTCAGAATGCAGCGGTTTAGCGAAAAGAATTGCTCCAGGTGAGGCTCGAACTCACAACCTCGGCATCGCTCTGCTACATACTGTTTTATAAGTACCGCGCGCTAACCGATTGCGCCACAGGAGCCTTTTGTTTGGAAGGTCCTAATCATATAACTTTGTTGGAAATGATTCCAATAATACCCGGTCTCAAGGAGGCTCTGTACAGTATCGAGTGGCCCGGCTAGCTCAGTCGGTAGAGCATGAGACTCTTAATCTCAGGGTCGTGGGTTCGAGCCCCACGTTGGGCGAAGGTTTTCTCCAAGCAAACTTGACTCTGCAAACTCCCGTCAACCTCAGATCCCTCTTGAAAATTCGGCCAGCTTTCAGTCACTGCAAACACCTGACCACTATCCATGCGGTGGAAGGTGCGTGGGCCTTCAAGCCCTGACTTCAGTCCAAAGAATAGCACTGTTTGATTGTCTCTCTGAAGGGAAGGAAACTTGGAAACTTGGAATCTTTTCAAGTGGAATCTGCGGTGCTTTAATGAAAAACAACATTTTTAAATGCTTTGAAGACTTTCTGTAGGCGCTGTGGCTTAGCTGGTGAAAGCGCCTGTCTTGTAAACAGGAGACCCTGGGTTCAAATCCCAGCAGTGCCTGCTTTATGACAGACGCATGGTTTGATATTTTGCGTGCTTCGCACTGTCGGCCAAAGTCAAACAGAAGGTCACCAATTGGTTCTTGCCCTTGTTCATACCAGTGAGGTTCTTTCCCTTGTTAATACCATGCCTTACATATGAGGTACGCCGACAATGTAAACAGACCATGGCCGTGACTCAACGCTCATACTGCAAGCTATTTTGTTGGAATATAAATATGCAGGACGCTGCATGCATTGTTATGAAACAGTAAGACTTAAATCGCATGAAGTACATTAACTTTCTAGGATAAACTTTTGGTAATCAGAAGGCTGTATTAATAATCTGTCAAGGGCCATAAGAGGGTCATTTTCTCAGAATGCAGCGGTTTAGCGAAAAGAATTGCTCCAGGTGAGGCTCGAACTCACAACCTCGGCATCGCTCTGCTACATACTGTTGTATAAGTACCTCGCTCTAACCGATTGCGCCACAGGAGCCTTTTGTTTGGAAGGTCCTAATCATATAACTTTGTTGGAAATGATTCTAATAATACCCGGTCTCAAGGAGGCTCTGTACAGTATCAAGTGGCCCGGCTAGCTCAGTCGGTAGAGCATGAGACTCTTAATCTCAGGGTCGTGGGTTCGAGCCCCACGTTGGGCGAAGGTTTTCTCCAAGCAAACTTGACTCTGCAAACTCCCGTCAACCTCAGATCCCTCTTGAAAATTCGGCCAGCTTTCAGTCACTGCAAACACCTGACCACTATCCATGCGGTGGAAGGTGCGTGGGCCTTCAAGCCCTGACTTCAGTCCAAAGAATAGCACTGTTTGATTGTCTCTCTGAAGGGAAGGAAACTTGGAATCTTTTCAAGTGGAATCTGCGGTGCTTTAATGAAAAACAACATTTTTAAATGCTTTGAAGACTTTCTGTAGGCGCTGTGGCTTAGCTGGTGAAAGCGCCTGTCTTGTAAACAGGAGACCCTGGGTTCAAATCCCAGCAGTGCCTGCTTTATGACAGACGCATGGTTTGATATTTTGCGTGCTTCGCACTGTCGGCCAAAGTCAAACAGAAGGTCACCAATTGGTTCTTGCCCTTGTTCATACCAGTGAGGTTCTTTCCCTTGTTAATACCATGCCTTACATATGAGGTACGCCGACAATGTAAACAGACCATGGCCGTGACTCAAAGCTCATACTGCAAGCTATTTTGTTGGAATATAAATATGCAGGACGCTGCATGCATTGTTATGAAACAGTAAGACTTAAATCACATGAAGTACATTAAATTTCTAGGATAAACTTTTGGTAATCAGAAGGCTGTATTAATAACCTGTCAAGGGCCATAAGAGGGTCATTTTCTCAGAATGCAGCGGTTTAGCGTAAAGAAGTGCTCCAGGTGAGGCTCGAACTCACAACCTCGGCATCGCTCTGCTACATACTGTTTTATAAGTACCGCGCGCTAACCGATTGCGCCACAGGAGCCTTTTGTTTGGAAGGTCCTAATCAAATAACTTTGTTGGAAATGATTCCAATAATACCCGGTCTCAAGGAGGCTCTGTACAGTATCGAGTGGCCCGGCTAGCTCAGTCGGTAGAGCATGAGACTCTTAATCTCAGGGTCGTGGGTTCGAGCCCCACGTTGGGCGAAGGTTTTCTCCAAGCAAACTTGACTCTGCAAACTCCCGTCAACCTCAGATCCCTCTTGAAAATTCGGCCAGCTTTCAGTCACTGCAAACACCTGACCACTATCCATGCGGTGGAAGGTGCGTGGGCCTTCAAGCCCTGACTTCAGTCCAAAGAATAGCACTGTTTGATTGTCTCTCTGAAGGGAAGGAAACTTGGAATCTTTTCAAGTGGAATCTGCTGTGCTTTAATGAAAAACAACATTTTTAAATGCTTTGAAGACTTTCTGTAGGCGCTGTGGCTTAGCTGGTGAAAGCGCCTGTCTTGTAAACAGGAGACCCTGGGTTCAAATCCCAGCAATGCCTGCTTTATGACAGACGCATGGTTTGATATTTTGCGTGCTTCGCACTGTCGGCCAAAGTCAAACAGAAGGTCACCAATTGGTTCTTGCCCTTGTTCATACCAGTGAGGTTCTTTCCCTTGTTAATACCATGCCTTACATATGAGGTACGCCGACAATGTAAACAGACCATGGCCGTGACTCAACGTTCATACTGCAAGCTATTTTGTTGGAATATAAATATGCAGGACGCTGCATGCATTGTTATGAAACAGTAAGACTTAAATCACATGAAGTACATTAAATTTCTAGGATAAACTTTTGGTAATCAGAAGGCTGTATTAATAATCTGTCAAGGGCCATAAGAGGGTCATTTTCTCAGAATGCAGCGGTTTAGCGAAAAGAAGTGCTCCAGGTGAGGTTCGAACTCACAACCTCGGCATCGCTCTGCTACATACTGTTGTATAAGTACCGCGCGCTAACCGATTGCGCCACAGGAGCCTTTTGTTTGGAAGGTCCTAATCATATAACTTTGTTGGAAATGATTCTAATAATACCCGGTCTCAAGGAGGCTCTGTACAGTATCAAGTGGCCCGGCTAGCTCAGTCGGTAGAGCATGAGACTCTTAATGTCATGGTCGTGGGTTCGAGCCCCACGTTGGGCGAAGGTTTTCTCCAAGCAAACTTGACTCTGCAAACTCCCGTCAACCTCAGATCCCTCTTGAAAATTCGGCCAGCTTTCAGTCACTGCAAACACCTGACCACTATCCATGCGGTGGAAGGTGCGTGGGCCTTCAAGCCCTGACTTCAGTCCAAAGAATAGCACTGTTTGATTGTCTCTCTGAAGGGAAGGAAACTTGGAATCTTTTCAAGTGGAATCTGCGGTGCTTTGATGAAAAACAACATTTTTAAATGCTTTGAAGACTTTCTGTAGGCGCTGTGGCTTAGCTGGTGAAAGCGCCTGTCTTGTAAACAGGAGACCCTGCGTTCAAATCCCAGCAGTGCCTGCTTTATGACAGACGCATGGTTTGATATTTTGCGTGCTTCGCACTGTCGGCCAAAGTCAAACAGAAGGTCACCAATTGGTTCTTGCCCTTGTTCATACCAGTGAGGTTCTTTCCCTTGTTAATACCATGCCTTACATATGAGGTACGCCGACAATGTAAACAGACCATGGCCGTGACTCAACGTTCATACTGCAAGCTATTTTGTTGGAATATAAATATGCAGGACGCTGCATGCATTGTTATGAAACAGTAAGACTTAAATCACATGAAGTACATTAAATTTCTAGGATAAACTTTTGGTAATCAGAAGGCTGTATTAATAACCTGTCAAGGGCCATAAGAGGGTCATTTTCTCAGAATGCAGCGGTTTAGCGTAAAGAAGTGCTCCAGGTGAGGCTCGAACTCACAACCTCGGCATCGCTCTGCTACATACTGTTTTATAAGCACCGCGCGCTAACCGATTGCGCCACAGGAGCCTTTTGTTTGGAAGGTCCTAATCATATAACTTTGTTGGAAATGATTCTAATAATACCCGGTCTCAAGGAGGCTCTGTACAGTATCAAGTGGCCCGGCTAGCTCAGTCGGTAGAGCATGAGACTCTTAATGTCATGGTCGTGGGTTCGAGCCCCACGTTGGGCGAAGGTTTTCTCCAAGCAAACTTGACTCTGCAAACTCCTGTCAACCTCAGATCCCTCTTGAAAATTCGGCCAGCTTTCAGTCACTGCAAACACCTGACCACTATCCATGCGGTGGAAGGTGCGTGGGCCTTCAAGCCCTGACTTCAGTCCAAAGAATAGCACTGTTTGATTGTCTCTCTGAAGGGAAGGAAACTTGGAATCTTTTCAAGTGGAATCTGCGGTGCTTTAATGAAAAACAACATTTTTAAATGCTTTGAAGACTTTCTGTAGGCGCTGTGGCTTAGCTGGTGAAAGCGCCTGTCTTGTAAACAGGAGACCCTGGGTTCAAATCCCAGCAGTGCCTGCTTTATGACAGACGCATGGTTTGATATTTTGCGTGCTTCGCACTGTCGGCCAAAGTCAAACAGAAGGTCACCAATTGGTTCTTGCCCTTGTTCATACCAGTGAGGTTCTTTCCCTTGTTAATACCATGCCTTACATATGAGGTACGCCGACAATGTAAACAGACCATGGCCGTGACTCAACGTTCATACTGCAAGCTATTTTGTTGGAATATAAATATGCAGGACGCTGCATGCATTGTTATGAAACAGTAAGACTTAAATCACATGAAGTACATTACATTTCTAGGATAAACTTTTGGTAATCAGAAGGCTGTATTAATAATCTGTCAAGGGCCATAAGAGGGTCATTTTCTCAGAATGCAGCGGTTTAGCGAAAAGAAATGCTCCAGGTGAAGCTCGAACTCACAACCTCGGCATCGCTCTGCTACATACTGTTGTATAAGTACCACGCTCTAACCGATTGCGCCACAGGAGCCTTTTGTTTGGAAGGTCCTAATCATATAACTTTGTTGGAAATGATTCTAATAATACCCGGTCTCAAGGAGGCTCTGTACAGTATCAAGTGGCCCGGCTAGCTCAGTCGGTAGAGCATGAGACTCTTAATGTCATGGTCGTGGGTTCGAGCCCCACGTTGGGCGAAGGTTTTCTCCAAGCAAACTTGACTCTGCAAACTCCCGTCAACCTCAGATCCCTCTTGAAAATTCGGCCAACTTTCAGTCACTGCAACCATCTGACCACCATCTATGCGGTGGAAGGTGCGCGGGCCTTCAAGCCATGACTTCAGTCCAAAGAATAGCACTGTTTGATTGTCTCTCTGAAGGGAAGGAAACTTGGAATCTTTTCAAGTGGAATCTGCGGTGCTTTAATGAAAAACAACATTTTTAAATGCTTTGAAGACTTTCTGTAGGCGCTGTGGCTTAGCTGGTGAAAGCGCCTGTCTTTTAAACAGGAGACCCTGGGTTCAAATCCCAGCAGTGCCTGCTTTATGACAGACGCATGGTTTGATATTTTGCGTGCTTCGCACTGTCGGCCAAAGTCAAACAGAAGGTCACCAATTGGTTCTTGCCCTTGTTCATACCAGTGAGGTTCTTTCCCTTGTTAATACCATGCCTTACATATGAGGTACGCCGACAATGTAAACAGACCATGGCCGTGACTCAACGTTCATACTGCAAGCTATTTTGTTGGAATATAAATATGCAGGACGCTGCATGCATTGTTATGAAACAGTAAGACTTAAATCACATGAAGTACATTAAATTTCTAGGATAAACTTTTGGTAATCAGAAGGCTGTATTAATAACCTGTCAAGGGCCATAAGAGGGTCATTTTCTCAGAATGCAGCGGTTTAGCGTGAAGAAGTGCTCCAGGTGAGGCTCGAACTCACAACCTCGGCATCGCTCTGCTACATACTGTTTTATAAGTACCGCGCGCTAACCGATTGCGCCACAGGAGCCTTTTGTTTGGAAGGTCCTAATCATATAACTTTGTTGGAAATGATTCCAATAATACACGGTCTCAAGGAGGCTCTGTACAGTATCG
This sequence comes from Argentina silus, assembly GCF_951799395.1. Lineage (NCBI taxonomy): Eukaryota > Metazoa > Chordata > Actinopteri > Argentiniformes > Argentinidae > Argentina > Argentina silus. Next base: position 14,449,076 of record NC_139675.1, on the reverse strand, counting down.
AGTGGCCCGGCTAGCTCAGTCGGTAGAGCATGAGACTCTTAATCTCAGGGTCGTGGGTTCGAGCCCCACGTTGGGCGAAGGTTTTCTCCAAGCAAACTTGACTCTGCAAACTCCCGTCAACCTCAGATCCCTCTTGAAAATTCGGCCAGCTTTCAATCACTGCAAACACCTGACCACTATCCATGCGGTGGAAGGTGCGTGGGCCTTCAAGCCCTGACTTCAGTCCAAAGAATAGCACTGTTTGATTGTCTCTCTGAAGGGAAGGAAACTTGGAATCTTTTCAAGTGGAATCTGCGGTGCTTTAATGAAAAACAACATTTTTAAATGCTTTGAAGACTTTCTGTAGGCGCTGTGGCTTAGCTGGTGAAAGCGCCTGTCTTGTAAACAGGAGACCCTGGGTTCAAATCCCAGCAGTGCCTGCTTTATGACAGACGCATGGTTTGATATTTTGCGTGCTTCGCACTGTCGGCCAAAGTCAAACAGAAGGTCACCAATTGGTTCTTGCCCTTGTTCATACCAGTGAGGTTCTTTCCCTTGTTAATACCATGCCTTACATATGAGGTACGCCGACAATGTAAACAGACCATGGCCGTGACTCAACGTTCATACTGCAAGCTATTTTGTTGGAATATAAATATGCAGGACGCTGCATGCATTGTTATGAAACAGTAAGACTTAAATCACATGAAGTACATTAAATTTCTAGGATAAACTTTTGGTAATCAGAAGGCTGTATTAATAATCTGTCAAGGGCCATAAGAGGGTCATTTTCTCAGAATGCAGCGGTTTAGCGAAAAGAATTGCTCCAGGTGAGGCTCGAACTCACAACCTCGGCATCGCTCTGCTACATACTGTTGTATAAGTACCACCCTCTAACCGATTGCGCCACAGGAGCCTTTTGTTTGGAAGGTCCTAATCATATAACTTTGTTGGAAATGATTCTAATAATACCCGGTCTCAAGGAGGCTCTGTACAGTATCAAGTGGCCCGGCTAGCTCAGTCGGTAGAGCATGAGACTCTTAATGTCATGGTCGTGGGTTCGAGCCCCACGTTGGGCGAAGGTTTTCTCCAAGCAAACTTGACTCTGCAAACTCCCGTCAACCTCAGATCCCTCTTGAAAATTCGGCCAACTTTCAGTCACTGCAACCATCTGACCACCATCTATGCGGTGGAAGGTGCGCGGGCCTTCAAGCCATGACTTCAGTCCAAAGAATAGCACTGTTTGATTGTCTCTCTGAAGGGAAGGAAACTTGGAATCTTTTCAAGTGGAATCTGCGGTGCTTTAATGAAAAACAACATTTTTAAATGCTTTGAAGACTTTCTGTAGGCGCTGTGGCTTAGCTGGTGAAAGCGCCTGTCTTTTAAACAGGAGACCCTGGGTTCAAATCCCAGCAGTGCCTGCTTTATGACAGACGCATGGTTTGATATTTTGCGTGCTTCGCACTGTCGGCCAAAGTCAAACAGAAGGTCACCAATTGGTTCTTGCCCTTGTTCATACCAGTGAGGTTCTTTCCCTTGTTAATACCATGCCTTACATATGAGGTACGCCGACAATGTAAACAGACCATGGCCGTGACTCAACGTTCATACTGCAAGCTATTTTGTTGGAATATAAATATGCAGGACGCTGCATGCATTGTTATGAAACAGTAAGACTTAAATCACATGAAGTACATTAAATTTCTAGGATAAACTTTTGGTAATCAGAAGGCTGTATTAATAACCTGTCAAGGGCCATAAGAGGGTCATTTTCTCAGAATGCAGCGGTTTAGCGTAAAGAAGTGCTCCAGGTGAGGCTCGAACTCACAACCTCGGCATCGCTCTGCTACATACTGTTTTATAAGTACCGCGCGCTAACCGATTGCGCCACAGGAGCCTTTTGTTTGGAAGGTCCTAATCATATAACTTTGTTGGAAATGATTCCAATAATACACGGTCTCAAGGAGGCTCTGTACAGTATCGAGTGGCCCGGCTAGCTCAGTCGGTAGAGCATGAGACTCTTAATCTCAGGGTCGTGGGTTCGAGCCCCACGTTGGGCGAAGGTTTTCTCCAAGCAAACTTGACTCTGCAAACTCCCGTCAACCTCAGATCCCTCTTGAAAATTCGGCCAGCTTTCAATCACTGCAAACACCTGACCACTATCCATGCGGTGGAAGGTGCGTGGGCCTTCAAGCCCTGACTTCAGTCCAAAGAATAGCACTGTTTGATTGTCTCTCTGAAGGGAAGGAAACTTGGAATCTTTTCAAGTGGAATCTGCGGTGCTTTAATGAAAAACAACATTTTTAAATGCTTTGAAGACTTTCTGTAGGCGCTGTGGCTTAGCTGGTGAAAGCGCCTGTCTTGTAAACAGGAGACCCTGGGTTCAAATCCCAGCAGTGCCTGCTTTATGACAGACGCATGGTTTGATATTTTGCGTGCTTCGCACTGTCGGCCAAAGTCAAACAGAAGGTCACCAATTGGTTCTTGCCCTTGTTCATACCAGTGAGGTTCTTTCCCTTGTTAATACCATGCCTTACATATGAGGTACGCCGACAATGTAAACAGACCATGGCCGTGACTCAACGTTCATACTGCAAGCTATTTTGTTGGAATATAAATATGCAGGACGCTGCATGCATTGTTATGAAACAGTAAGACTTAAATCACATGAAGTACATTAAATTTCTAGGATAAACTTTTGGTAATCAGAAGGCTGTATTAATAATCTGTCAAGGGCCATAAGAGGGTCATTTTCTCAGAATGCAGCGGTTTAGCGAAAAGAATTGCTCCAGGTGAGGCTCGAACTCACAACCTCGGCATCGCTCTGCTACATACTGTTGTATAAGTACCACCCTCTAACCGATTGCGCCACAGGAGCCTTTTGTTTGGAAGGTCCTAATCATATAACTTTGTTGGAAATGATTCTAATAATACCCGGTCTCAAGGAGGCTCTGTACAGTATCAAGTGGCCCGGCTAGCTCAGTCGGTAGAGCATGAGACTCTTAAAGTCATGGTCGTGGGTTCGAGCCCCACGTTGGGCGAAGGTTTTCTCCAAGCAAACTTGACTCTGCAAACTCCCGTCAACCTCAGATCCCTCTTGAAAATTCGGCCAACTTTCAGTCACTGCAACCATCTGACCACCATCTATGCGGTGGAAGGTGCGCGGGCCTTCAAGCCATGACTTCAGTCCAAAGAATAGCACTGTTTGATTGTCTCTCTGAAGGGAAGGAAGCCTTGTAATCTTTTCAAGTGGAATCTGCGTTGCTTTAATGAAAAACAACATTTTTAAATGCTTTGAAGACTTTCTGTAGGCGCTGTGGCTTAGCTGGTGAAAGCGCCTGTCTTGTAAACAGGAGACCCTGGGTTCAAATCCCAGCAGTACCTGCTTTATGACAGACGCATGGTTTGATCTTTTGCGTGCTTCGCACTGTCGGCCAAAGTCAAACAGAAGGTCACCAATTGGTTCTTGCCCTTGTTCATACCAGTGAGGTTCTTTCCCCTTGTTAATACCATGCCTTACATATGAGGTACGCCGACAATGTAAACAGACCATGGCCGTGACTCAACGTTCATACTGCAAGCTATTTTGTTGGAATATAAATATGCAGGACGCTGCGTGCATTGTTATGAAACAGTAAGACTTAAATCACATGAAGTACATTAAATTTCTAGGATAAACTTTTGGTAATCAGAAGGCTGTATTAATAACCTGTCAAGGGCCATAAGAGGGTCATTTTCTCAGAATGCAGCGGTTTAGCGTAAAGAAGTGCTCCAGGTGAGGCTCAAACTCACAACCTCGGCATCGCTCTGCTACATACTGTTTTATAAGTACCGCGCGCTAACCGATTGCGCCACAGGAGCCTTTTGTTTGGAAGGTCCTAATCATATAACTTTGTTGGAAATGATTCCAATAATACCCGGTCTCAAGGAGGCTCTGTACAGTATCGAGTGGCCCGGCTAGCTCAGTCGGTAGAGCATGAGACTCTTAATCTCAGGGTCGTGGGTTCGAGCCCCACGTTGGGCGAAGGTTTTCTCCAAGCAAACTTGACTCTGCAAACTCCCGTCAACCTCAGATCCCTCTTGAAAATTCGGCCAGCTTTCAGTCACTGCAAACACCTGACCACTATCCATGCGGTGGAAGGTGCGTGGGCCTTCAAGCCCTGACTTCAGTCCAAAGAATAGCACTGTTTGATTGTCTCTCTGAAGGGAAGGAAACTTGGAATCTTTTCAAGTGGAATCTGCTGTGCTTTAATGAAAAACAACATTTTTAAATGCTTTGAAGACTTTCTGTAGGCGCTGTGGCTTAGCTGGTGAAAGCGCCTGTCTTGTAAACAGGAGACCCTGGGTTCAAATCCCAGCAATGCCTGCTTTATGACAGACGCATGGTTTGATATTTTGCGTGCTTCGCACTGTCGGCCAAAGTCAAACAGAAGGTCACCAATTGGTTCTTGCCCTTGTTCATACCAGTGAGGTTCTTTCCCTTGTTAATACCATGCCTTACATATGAGGTACGCCGACAATGTAAACAGACCATGGCCGTGACTCAACGTTCATACTGCAAGCTATTTTGTTGGAATATAAATATGCAGGACGCTGCATGCATTGTTATGAAACAGTAAGACTTAAATCACATGAAGTACATTAAATTTCTAGGATAAACTTTTGGTAATCAGAAGGCTGTATTAATAATCTGTCAAGGGCCATAAGAGGGTCATTTTCTCAGAATGCAGCGGTTTAGCGAAAAGAAGTGCTCCAGGTGAGGTTCGAACTCACAACCTCGGCATCGCTCTGCTACATACTGTTGTATAAGTACCGCGCGCTAACCGATTGCGCCACAGGAGCCTTTTGTTTGGAAGGTCCTAATCATATAACTTTGTTGGAAATGATTCTAATAATACCCGGTCTCAAGGAGGCTCTGTACAGTATCAAGTGGCCCGGCTAGCTCAGTCGGTAGAGCATGAGACTCTTAATGTCATGGTCGTGGGTTCGAGCCCCACGTTGGGCGAAGGTTTTCTCCAAGCAAACTTGACTCTGCAAACTCCCGTCAACCTCAGATCCCTCTTGAAAATTCGGCCAGCTTTCAGTCACTGCAAACACCTGACCACTATCCATGCGGTGGAAGGTGCGTGGGCCTTCAAGCCCTGACTTCAGTCCAAAGAATAGCACTGTTTGATTGTCTCTCTGAAGGGAAGGAAACTTGGAATCTTTTCAAGTGGAATCTGCGGTGCTTTGATGAAAAACAACATTTTTAAATGCTTTGAAGACTTTCTGTAGGCGCTGTGGCTTAGCTTGTGAAAGCGCCTGTCTTGTAAACAGGAGACCCTGCGTTCAAATCCCAGCAGTGCCTGCTTTATGACAGACGCATGGTTTGATATTTTGCGTGCTTCGCACTGTCGGCCAAAGTCAAACAGAAGGTCACCAATTGGTTCTTGCCCTTGTTCATACCAGTGAGGTTCTTTCCCTTGTTAATACCATGCCTTACATATGAGGTACGCCGACAATGTAAACAGACCATGGCCGTGACTCAACGTTCATACTGCAAGCTATTTTGTTGGAATATAAATATGCAGGACGCTGCATGCATTGTTATGAAACAGTAAGACTTAAATCACATGAAGTACATTAAATTTCTAGGATAAACTTTTGGTAATCAGAAGGCTGTATTAATAACCTGTCAAGGGCCATAAGAGGGTCATTTTCTCAGAATGCAGCGGTTTAGCGTAAAGAAGTGCTCCAGGTGAGGCTCGAACTCACAACCTCGGCATCGCTCTGCTACATACTGTTTTATAAGTACCGCGCGCTAACCGATTGCGCCACAGGAGCCTTTTGTTTGGAAGGTCCTAATCATATAACTTTGTTGGAAATGATTCCAATAATACACGGTCTCAAGGAGGCTCTGTACAGTATCGAGTGGCCCGGCTAGCTCAGTCGGTAGAGCATGAGACTCTTAATCTCAGGGTCGTGGGTTCGAGCCCCACGTTGGGCGAAGGTTTTCTCCAAGCAAACTTGACTCTGCAAACTCCCGTCAACCTCAGATCCCTCTTGAAAATTCGGCCAGCTTTCAATCACTGCAAACACCTGACCACTATCCATGCGGTGGAAGGTGCGTGGGCCTTCAAGCCCTGACTTCAGTCCAAAGAATAGCACTGTTTGATTGTCTCTCTGAAGGGAAGGAAACTTGGAATCTTTTCAAGTGGAATCTGCGGTGCTTTAATGAAAAACAACATTTTTAAATGCTTTGAAGACTTTCTGTAGGCGCTGTGGCTTAGCTGGTGAAAGCGCCTGTCTTGTAAACAGGAGACCCTGGGTTCAAATCCCAGCAGTGCCTGCTTTATGACAGACGCATGGTTTGATATTTTGCGTGCTTCGCACTGTCGGCCAAAGTCAAACAGAAGGTCACCAATTGGTTCTTGCCCTTGTTCATACCAGTGAGGTTCTTTCCCTTGTTAATACCATGCCTTACATATGAGGTACGCCGACAATGTAAACAGACCATGGCCGTGACTCAACGTTCATACTGCAAGCTATTTTGTTGGAATATAAATATGCAGGACGCTGCATGCATTGTTATGAAACAGTAAGACTTAAATCACATGAAGTACATTAAATTTCTAGGATAAACTTTTGGTAATCAGAAGGCTGTATTAATAATCTGTCAAGGGCCATAAGAGGGTCATTTTCTCAGAATGCAGCGGTTTAGCGAAAAGAATTGCTCCAGGTGAGGCTCGAACTCACAACCTCGGCATCGCTCTGCTACATACTGTTGTATAAGTACCACCCTCTAACCGATTGCGCCACAGGAGCCTTTTGTTTGGAAGGTCCTAATCATATAACTTTGTTGGAAATGATTCTAATAATACCCGGTCTCAAGGAGGCTCTGTACAGTATCAAGTGGCCCGGCTAGCTCAGTCGGTAGAGCATGAGACTCTTAAAGTCATGGTCGTGGGTTCGAGCCCCACGTTGGGCGAAGGTTTTCTCCAAGCAAACTTGACTCTGCAAACTCCCGTCAACCTCAGATCCCTCTTGAAAATTCGGCCAACTTTCAGTCACTGCAACCATCTGACCACCATCTATGCGGTGGAAGGTGCGCGGGCCTTCAAGCCATGACTTCAGTCCAAAGAATAGCACTGTTTGATTGTCTCTCTGAAGGGAAGGAAGCCTTGTAATCTTTTCAAGTGGAATCTGCGTTGCTTTAATGAAAAACAACATTTTTAAATGCTTTGAAGACTTTCTGTAGGCGCTGTGGCTTAGCTGGTGAAAGCGCCTGTCTTGTAAACAGGAGACCCTGGGTTCAAATCCCAGCAGTACCTGCTTTATGACAGACGCATGGTTTGATCTTTTGCGTGCTTCGCACTGTCGGCCAAAGTCAAACAGAAGGTCACCAATTGGTTCTTGCCCTTGTTCATACCAGTGAGGTTCTTTCCCCTTGTTAATACCATGCCTTACATATGAGGTACGCCGACAATGTAAACAGACCATGGCCGTGACTCAACGTTCATACTGCAAGCTATTTTGTTGGAATATAAATATGCAGGACGCTGCGTGCATTGTTATGAAACAGTAAGACTTAAATCACATGAAGTACATTAAATTTCTAGGATAAACTTTTGGTAATCAGAAGGCTGTATTAATAACCTGTCAAGGGCCATAAGAGGGTCATTTTCTCAGAATGCAGCGGTTTAGCGTAAAGAAGTGCTCCAGGTGAGGCTCAAACTCACAACCTCGGCATCGCTCTGCTACATACTGTTTTATAAGTACCGCGCGCTAACCGATTGCGCCACAGGAGCCTTTTGTTTGGAAGGTCCTAATCATATAACTTTGTTGGAAATGATTCCAATAATACCCGGTCTCAAGGAGGCTCTGTACAGTATCGAGTGGCCCGGCTAGCTCAGTCGGTAGAGCATGAGACTCTTAATCTCAGGGTCGTGGGTTCGAGCCCCACGTTGGGCGAAGGTTTTCTCCAAGCAAACTTGACTCTGCAAACTCCCGTCAACCTCAGATCCCTCTTGAAAATTCGGCCAGCTTTCAGTCACTGCAAACACCTGACCACTATCCATGCGGTGGAAGGTGCGTGGGCCTTCAAGCCCTGACTTCAGTCCAAAGAATAGCACTGTTTGATTGTCTCTCTGAAGGGAAGGAAACTTGGAATCTTTTCAAGTGGAATCTGCTGTGCTTTAATGAAAAACAACATTTTTAAATGCTTTGAAGACTTTCTGTAGGCGCTGTGGCTTAGCTGGTGAAAGCGCCTGTCTTGTAAACAGGAGACCCTGGGTTCAAATCCCAGCAATGCCTGCTTTATGACAGACGCATGGTTTGATATTTTGCGTGCTTCGCACTGTCGGCCAAAGTCAAACAGAAGGTCACCAATTGGTTCTTGCCCTTGTTCATACCAGTGAGGTTCTTTCCCTTGTTAATACCATGCCTTACATATGAGGTACGCCGACAATGTAAACAGACCATGGCCGTGACTCAACGTTCATACTGCAAGCTATTTTGTTGGAATATAAATATGCAGGACGCTGCATGCATTGTTATGAAACAGTAAGACTTAAATCACATGAAGTACATTAAATTTCTAGGATAAACTTTTGGTAATCAGAAGGCTGTATTAATAATCTGTCAAGGGCCATAAGAGGGTCATTTTCTCAGAATGCAGCGGTTTAGCGAAAAGAAGTGCTCCAGGTGAGGTTCGAACTCACAACCTCGGCATCGCTCTGCTACATACTGTTGTATAAGTACCGCGCGCTAACCGATTGCGCCACAGGAGCCTTTTGTTTGGAAGGTCCTAATCATATAACTTTGTTGGAAATGATTCTAATAATACCCGGTCTCAAGGAGGCTCTGTACAGTATCAAGTGGCCCGGCTAGCTCAGTCGGTAGAGCATGAGACTCTTAATGTCATGGTCGTGGGTTCGAGCCCCACGTTGGGCGAAGGTTTTCTCCAAGCAAACTTGACTCTGCAAACTCCCGTCAACCTCAGATCCCTCTTGAAAATTCGGCCAGCTTTCAGTCACTGCAAACACCTGACCACTATCCATGCGGTGGAAGGTGCGTGGGCCTTCAAGCCCTGACTTCAGTCCAAAGAATAGCACTGTTTGATTGTCTCTCTGAAGGGAAGGAAACTTGGAATCTTTTCAAGTGGAATCTGCGGTGCTTTGATGAAAAACAACATTTTTAAATGCTTTGAAGACTTTCTGTAGGCGCTGTGGCTTAGCTTGTGAAAGCGCCTGTCTTGTAAACAGGAGACCCTGCGTTCAAATCCCAGCAGTGCCTGCTTTATGACAGACGCATGGTTTGATATTTTGCGTGCTTCGCACTGTCGGCCAAAGTCAAACAGAAGGTCACCAATTGGTTCTTGCCCTTGTTCATACCAGTGAGGTTCTTTCCCTTGTTAATACCATGCCTTACATATGAGGTACGCCGACAATGTAAACAGACCATGGCCGTGACTCAACGTTCATACTGCAAGCTATTTTGTTGGAATATAAATATGCAGGACGCTGCATGCATTGTTATGAAACAGTAAGACTTAAATCACATGAAGTACATTAAATTTCTAGGATAAACTTTTGGTAATCAGAAGGCTGTATTAATAACCTGTCAAGGGCCATAAGAGGGTCATTTTCTCAGAATGCAGCGGTTTAGCGTAAAGAAGTGCTCCAGGTGAGGCTCGAACTCACAACCTCGGCATCGCTCTGCTACATACTGTTTTATAAGCATCGCGCGCTAACCGATTGCGCCACAGGAGCCTTTTGTTTGGAAGGTCCTAATCATATAACTTTGTTGGAAATGATTCCAATAATACCCGGTCTCAAGGAGGCTCTGTACAGTATCGAGTGGCCCGGCTAGCTCAGTCGGTAGAGCATGAGACTCTTAATCTCAGGGTCGTGGGTTCGAGCCCCACGTTGGGCGAAGGTTTTCTCCAAGCAAACTTGACTCTGCAAACTCCCGTCAACCTCAGATCCCTCTTGAAAATTCGGCCAGCTTTCAGTCACTGCAAACACCTGACCACTATCCATGCGGTGGAAGGTGCGTGGGCCTTCAAGCCCTGACTTCAGTCCAAAGAATAGCACTGTTTGATTGTCTCTCTGAAGGGAAGGAAACTTGGAATCTTTTCAAGTGGAATCTGCGGTGCTTTATTGAAAAACAACATTTTTAAATGCTTTGAAGACTTTCTGTAGGCGCTGTGGCTTAGCTGGTGAAAGCGCCTGTCTTGTAAACAGGAGACCCTGGGTTCAAATCCTAGCAGTGCCTGCTTTATGACAGACGCATGGTTTGATATTTTGCGTGCTTCGCACTGTCGGCCAAAGTCAAACAGAAGGTCACCAATTGGTTCTTGCCCTTGTTCATACCAGTGAGGTTCTTTCCCTTGTTAATACCATGCCTTACATATGAGGTACGCCGACAATGTAAACAGACCATGGCCGTGACTCAACGTTCATACTGCAAGCTATTTTGTTGGAATATAAATATGCAGGACGCTGCATGCATTGTTATGAAACAGTAAGACTTAAATCACATGAAGTACATTAACTTTCTAGGATAAACTTTTGGTAATCAGAAGGCTGTATTAATAACCTGTCAAGGGCCATAAGAGGGTCATTTTCTCAGAATGCAGCGGTTTAGCGTAAAGAAGTGCTCCAGGTGAGGCTCGAACTCACAACCTCGGCATCGCTCTGCTACATACTGTTTTATAAGCACCGCGCGCTAACCGATTGCGCCACAGGAGCCTTTTGTTTGGAAGGTCCTAATCATATAACTTTGTTGGAAATGATTCCAATAATACCCGGTCTCAAGGAGGCTCTGTACAGTATCGAGTGGCCCGGCTAGCTCAGTCGGTAGAGCATGAGACTCTTAATCTCAGGGTCGTGGGTTCGAGCCCCACGTTGGGCGAAGGTTTTCTCCAAGCAAACTTGACTCTGCAAACTCCCGTCAACCTCAGATCCCTCTTGAAAATTCGGCCAGCTTTCAGTCACTGCAAACACCTGACCACTATCCATGCGGTGGAAGGTGCGTGGGCCTTCAAGCCCTGACTTCAGTCCAAAGAATAGCACTGTTTGATTGTCTCTCTGAAGGGAAGGAAACTTGGAATCTTTTCAAGTGGAATCTGCGGTGCTTTATTGAAAAACAACATTTTTAAATGCTTTGAAGACTTTCTGTAGGCGCTGTGGCTTAGCTGGTGAAAGCGCCTGTCTTGTAAACAGGAGACCCTGGGTTCAAATCCCAGCAGTGCCTGCTTTATGACAGACGCATGGTTTGATATTTTGCGTGCTTCGCACTGTCGGCCAAAGTCAAACAGAAGGTCACCAATTGGTTCTTGCCCTTGTTAATACCAGTGAGGTTCTTTCCCTTGTTAATACCATGCCTTACATATGAGGTACGCCGACAATGTAAACAGACCATGGCCGTGACTCAACGTTCATACTGCAAGCTATTTTGTTGGAATATAAATATGCAGAACGCTGCATGCATTGTTATGAAACAGTAAGACTTAAATCACATGAAGTACATTAAATTTCTAGGATAAACTTTTGGTAATCAGAAGGCTGTATTAATAATCTGTCAAGGGCCATAAGAGGGTCATTTTCTCAGAATGCAGCGGTTTAGCGAAAAGAATTGCTCCAGGTGAGGCTCGAACTCACAACCTCGGCATCGCTCTGCTACATACTGTTGTATAAGTACCACGCTCTAACCGATTGCGCCACAGGAGCCTTTTGTTTGGAAGGTCCTAATCATATAACTTTGTTGGAAATGATTCTAATAATACCCGGTCTCAAGGAGGCTCTGTACAGTATCGAGTGGCCCGGCTAGCTCAGTCGGTAGAGCATGAGACTCTTAATCTCAGGGTCGTGGGTTCGAGCCCCACGTTGGGCGAAGGTTTTCTCCAAGCAAACTTGACTCTGCAAACTCCCGTCAACCTCAGATCCCTCTTGAAAATTCGGCCAGCTTTCAGTCACTGCAAACACCTGACCACTATCCATGCGGTGGAAGGTGCGTGGGCCTTCAAGCCCTGACTTCAGTCCAAAGAATAGCACTGTTTGATTGTCTCTCTGAAGGGAAGGAAACTTGGAATCTTTTCAAGTGGAATCTGCGGTGCTTTAATGAAAAACAACATTTTTAAATGCTTTGAAGACTTTCTGTAGGCGCTGTGGCTTAGCTGGTGAAAGCGCCTGTCTTGTAAACAGGAGACCCTGGGTTCAAATCCCAGCAGTGCCTGCTTTATGACAGACGCATGGTTTGATATTTTGCGTGCTTCGCACTGTCGGCCAAAGTCAAACAGAAGGTCACCAATTGGTTCTTGCCCTTGTTCATACCAGCGAGGTTCTTTCCCTTGTTAATACCATGCCTTACATATGAGGTACGCCGACAATGTAAACAGACCATGGCCGTGACTCAACGTTCATACTGCAAGCTATTTTGTTGGAATATAAATATGCAGGACGCTGCATGCATTGTTATGAAACAGTAAGACTTAAATCACATGAAGTACATTAAATTTCTAGGATAAACTTTTGGTAATCAGAAGGCTGTATTAATAACCTGTCAAGGGCCATAAGAGGGTCATTTTCTCAGAATGCAGCGGTTTAGCGTAAAGAAGTGCTCCAGGTGAGGCTCGAACTCACAACCTCGGCATCGCTCTGCTACATACTGTTTTATAAGTACCGTGCGCTAACCGATTGCGCCACAGGAGCCTTTTGTTTGGAAGGTCCTAATCATATAACTTTGTTGGAAATGATTCCAATAATACCAGGTCTCAAGGAGGCTCTGTACAGTATCGAGTGGCCCGGCTAGCTCAGTCGGTAGAGCATGAGACTCTTAATCTCAGGGTCGTGGGTTCGAGCCCCACGTTGGGCGAAGGTTTTCTCCAAGCAAACTTGACTCTGCAAACTCCCGTCAACCTAAGATCCCTCTTGAAAATTCGGCCAACTTTCAGTCACTGCAACCATCTGACCACCATCTATGCGGTGGAAGGTGCGCGGGCCTTCAAGCCATGACTTCAGTCCAAAGAATAGCACTGTTTGATTGTCTCTCTGAAGGGAAGGAAACTTGGAATCTTTTCAAGTGGAATCTGCGGTGCTTTAATGAAAAACAACATTTTTAAATGCTTTGAAGACTTTCTGTAGGCGCTGTGGCTTAGCTGGTGAAAGCGCCTGTCTTGTAAACAGGAGACCCTGGGTTCAAATCCCAGCAGTGCCTGCTTTATGACAGACGCATGGTTTGATATTTTGCGTGCTTCGCACTGTCGGCCAAAGTCAAACAGAAGGTCACCAATTGGTTCTTGCCCTTGTTCATACCAGTGAGGTTCTTTCCCTTGTTAATACCATGCCTTACATATGAGGTACGCCGACAATGTAAACAGACCATGGCCGTGACTCAACGTTCATACTGCAAGCTATTTTGTTGGAATATAAATATGCAGGACGCTGCATGCATTGTTATGAAACAGTAAGACTTAAATCACATGAAGTACATTAAATTTCTAGGATAAACTTTTGGTAATCAGAAGGCTGTATTAATAATCTGTCAAGGGCCATAAGAGGGTCATTTTCTCAGAATGCAGCGGTTTAGCGAAAAGAAATGCTCCAGGTGAAGCTCGAACTCACAACCTCGGCATCGCTCTGCTACATACTGTTTTATAAGTACCGCGCGCTAACCGATTGCGCCACAGGAGCCTTTTGTTTGGAAGGTCCTAATCATATAACTTTGTTGGAAATGATTCCAATAATACACGGTCTCAAGGAGGCTCTGTACAGTATCGAGTGGCCCGGCTAGCTCAGTCGGTAGAGCATGAGACTCTTAATCTCAGGGTCGTGGGTTCGAGCCCCACGTTGGGCGAAGGTTTTCTCCAAGCAAACTTGACTCTGCAAACTCCCGTCAACCTCAGATCCCTCTTGAAAATTCGGCCAGCTTTCAATCACTGCAAACACCTGACCACTATCCATGCGGTGGAAGGTGCGTGGGCCTTCAAGCCCTGACTTCAGTCCAAAGAATAGCACTGTTTGATTGTCTCTCTGAAGGGAAGGAAACTTGGAATCTTTTCAAGTGGAATCTGCGGTGCTTTAATGAAAAACAACATTTTTAAATGCTTTGAAGACTTTCTGTAGGCGCTGTGGCTTAGCTGGTGAAAGCGCCTGTCTTGTAAACAGGAGACCCTGGGTTCAAATCCCAGCAGTGCCTGCTTTATGACAGACGCATGGTTTGATATTTTGCGTGCTTCGCACTGTCGGCCAAAGTCAAACAGAAGGTCACCAATTGGTTCTTGCCCTTGTTCATACCAGTGAGGTTCTTTCCCTTGTTAATACCATGCCTTACATATGAGGTACGCCGACAATGTAAACAGACCATGGCCGTGACTCAACGTTCATACTGCAAGCTATTTTGTTGGAATATAAATATGCAGGACGCTGCATGCATTGTTATGAAACAGTAAGACTTAAATCACATGAAGTACATTAAATTTCTAGGATAAACTTTTGGTAATCAGAAGGCTGTATTAATAATCTGTCAAGGGCCATAAGAGGGTCATTTTCTCAGAATGCAGCGTTTTATCGAAAAGAATTGCTCCAGGTGAGGCTCGAACTCACAACCTCGGCATCGCTCTGCTACATACTGTTGTATAAGTACCACCCTCTAACCGATTGCGCCACAGGAGCCTTTTGTTTGGAAGGTCCTAATCATATAACTTTGTTGGAAATGATTCTAATAATACCCGGTCTCAAGGAGGCTCTGTACAGTATCAAGTGGCCCGGCTAGCTCAGTCGGTAGAGCATGAGACTCTTAAAGTCATGGTCGTGGGTTCGAGCCCCACGTTGGGCGAAGGTTTTCTCCAAGCAAACTTGACTCTGCAAACTCCCGTCAACCTCAGATCCCTCTTGAAAATTCGGCCAACTTTCAGTCACTGCAACCATCTGACCACCATCTATGCGGTGGAAGGTGCGCGGGCCTTCAAGCCATGACTTCAGTCCAAAGAATAGCACTGTTTGATTGTCTCTCTGAAGGGAAGGAAGCCTTGTAATCTTTTCAAGTGGAATCTGCGTTGCTTTAATGAAAAACAACATTTTTAAATGCTTTGAAGACTTTCTGTAGGCGCTGTGGCTTAGCTGGTGAAAGCGCCTGTCTTGTAAACAGGAGACCCTGGGTTCAAATCCCAGCAGTACCTGCTTTATGACAGACGCATGGTTTGATCTTTTGCGTGCTTCGCACTGTCGGCCAAAGTCAAACAGAAGGTCACCAATTGGTTCTTGCCCTTGTTCATACCAGTGAGGTTCTTTCCCTTGTTAATACCATGCCTTACATATGAGGTACGCCGACAATGTAAACAGACCATGGCCGTGACTCAACGTTCATACTGCAAGCTATTTTGTTGGAATATAAATATGCAGGACGCTGCATGCATTGTTATGAAACAGTAAGACTTAAATCACATGAAGTACATTAAATTTCTAGGATAAACTTTTGGTAATCAGAAGGCTGTATTAATAATCTGTCAAGGGCCATAAGAGGGTCATTTTCTCAGAATGCAGCGGTTTAGCGTAAAGAAGTGCTCCAGGTGAGGCTCGAACTCACAACCTCGTCATCGCTCTGCTACATACTGTTTTATAAGTACCGCGCGCTAACCGATTGCGCCACAGGAGCCTTTTGTTTGGAAGGTCCTAATCATATAACTTTGTTGGAAATGATTCCAATAATACCCGGTCTCAAGGAGGCTCTGTACAGTATCGAGTGGCCCGGCTAGCTCAGTCGGTAGAGCATGAGACTCTTAATCTCAGGGTCGTGGGTTCGAGCCCCACGTTGGGCGAAGGTTTTCTCCAAGCAAACTTGACTCTGCAAACTCCCGTCAACCTCAGATCCCTCTTGAAAATTCGGCCAGCTTTCAGTCACTGCAAACACCTGACCACTATCCATGCGGTGGAAGGTGCGTGGGCCTTCAAGCCCTGACTTCAGTCCAAAGAATAGCACTGTTTGATTGTCTCTCTGAAGGGAAGGAAACTTGGAATCTTTTCAAGTGGAATCTGCGGTGCTTTAATGAAAAACAACATTTTTAAATGCTTTGAAGACTTTCTGTAGGCGCTGTGGCTTAGCTGGTGAAAGCGCCTGTCTTGTAAACAGGAGACCCTGGGTTCAAATCCCAGCAGTGCCTGCTTTATGACAGACGCATGGTTTGATATTTTGCGTGCTTCGCACTGTCGGCCAAAGTCAAACAGAAGGTCACCAATTGGTTCTTGCCCTTGTTAATACCAGTGAGGTTCTTTCCCTTGTTAATACCATGCCTTACATATGAGGTACGCCGACAATGTAAACAGACCATGGCCGTGACTCAACGCTCATACTGCAAGCTATTTTGTTGGAATATAAATATGCAGGACGCTGCATGCATTGTTATGAAACAGTAAGACTTAAATCGCATGAAGTACATTAACTTTGTAGGATAAACTTTTGGTAATCAGAAGGCTGTATTAATAATCTGTCAAGGGCCATAAGAGGGTCATTTTCTCAGAATGCAGCGGTTTAGCGAAAAGAATTGCTCCAGGTGAGGCTCGAACTCACAACCTCGGCATCGCTCTGCTACATACTGTTGTATAAGTACCAGGCTCTAACCGATTGCGCCACAGGAGCCTTTTGTTTGGAAGGTCCTAATCATATAACTTTGTTGGAAATGATTCCAATAATACCCGATCTCAAGGAGGCTCTGTACAGTATCGAGTGGCCCGGCTAGCTCAGTCGGTAGAGCATGAGACTCTTAATCTCAGGGTCGTGGGTTCGAGCCCCACGTTGGGCGAAGGTTTTCTCCAAGCAAACTTGACTCTGCAAACTCCCGTCAACCTCAGATCCCTCTTGAAAATTCGGCCAGCTTTCAGTCACTGCAAACACCTGACCACGATCCATGCGGTGGAAGGTGCGTGGGCCTGACTTCAGTCCAAAGAATAGCACTATTTGATTGTCTCTCTGAAGGGAAGGAAACTTGGAATCTTTTCAAGTGGAATCTGCGGTGCTTTAATGAAAAACAACATTTTTAAATGCTTTGAAGACTTTCTGTAGGCGCTGTGGCTTAGCTGGTGAAAGCGCCTGTCTTTTAAACAGGAGACCCTGGGTTCAAATCCCAGCAGTGCCTGCTTTATGACAGACGCATGGTTTGATATTTTGCGTGCTTCGCACTGTCGGCCAAAGTCAAACAGAAGGTCACCAATTGGTTCTTGCCCTTGTTAATACCAGTGAGGTTCTTTCCCTTGTTAATACCATGCCTTACATATGAGGTACGCCGACAATGTAAACAGACCATGGCCGTGACTCAACGCTCATACTGCAAGCTATTTTGTTGGAATATAAATATGCAGGACGCTGCATGCATTGTTATGAAACAGTAAGACTTAAATCGCATGAAGTACATTAACTTTCTAGGATAAACTTTTGGTAATCAGAAGGCTGTATTAATAATCTGTCAAGGGCCATAAGAGGGTCATTTTCTCAGAATGCAGCGGTTTAGCGAAAAGAAATGCTCCAGGTGAGGCTCGAACTCACAACCTCGACATCGCTCTGCTACATACTGTTGTATAAGTACCACGCTCTAACCGATTGCGCCACAGGAGCCTTTTGTTTGGAAGGTCCTAATCATATAACTTTGTTGGAAATGATTCTAATAATACCCGGTCTCAAGGAGGCTCTGTACAGTATCAAGTGGCCCGGCTAGCTCAGTCGGTAGAGCATGAGACTCTTAATGTCATGGTCGTGGGTTCGAGCCCCACGTTGGGCGAAGGTTTTCTCCAAGCAAACTTGACTCTGCAAACTCCCGTCAACCTCAGATCCCTCTTGAAAATTCGGCCAACTTACAGTCACTGCAACCATCTGACCACCATCTATGCGGTGGAAGGTGCGCGGGCCTTCAAGCCATGACTTCAGTCCAAAGAATAGCACTGTTTGATTGTCTCTCTGAAGGGAAGGAAGCCTTGTAGTCTTTTCAAGTGGAATCTGCGTTGCTTTAATGAAAAACAACATTTTTAAATGCTTTGAAGACTTTCTGTAGGCGCTGTGGCTTAGCTGGTGAAAGCGCCTGTCTTGTAAACAGGAGACCCTGGGTTCAAATCCCAGCAGTACCTGCTTTATGACAGACGCATGGTTTGATCTTTTGCGTGCTTCGCACTGTCGGCCAAAGTCAAACAGAAGGTCACCAATTGGTTCTTGCCCTTGTTCATACCAGTGAGGTTCTTTCCCTTGTTAATACCATGCCTTACATATGAGGTACGCCGACAATGTAAACAGACCATGGCCGTGACTCAACGTTCATACTGCAAGCTATTTTGTTGGAATATAAATATGCAGGACGCTGCATGCATTGTTATGAAACAGTAAGACTTAAATCACATGAAGTACATTAAATTTCTAGGATAAACTTTTGGTAATCAGAAGGCTGTATTAATAATCTGTCAAGGGCCATAAGAGGGTCATTTTCTCAGAATGCAGCGGTTTAGCGAAAAGAATTGCTCCAGGTGAGGCTCGAACTCACAACCTCGGCATCGCTCTGCTACATACTGTTGTATAAGTACCAGGCTCTAACCGATTGCGCCACAGGAGCCTTTTGTTTGGAAGGTCCTAATCATATAACTTTGTTGGAAATGATTCCAATAATACCCGGTCTCAAGGAGGCTCTGTACAGTATCGAGTGGCCAGGCTAGCTCAGTCGGTAGAGCATGAGACTCTTAATCTCAGGGTCGTGGGTTCGAGCCCCACGTTGGGCGAAGGTTTTCTCCAAGCAAACTTGACTCTGCAAACTCCCGTCAACCTCAGATCCCTCTTGAAAATTCGGCCAGCTTTCAGTCACTGCAAACACCTGACCACGATCCATGCGGTGGAAGGTGCGTGGGCCTTCAAGCCCTGACTTCAGTCCAAAGAATAGCACTATTTGATTGTCTCTCTGAAGGGAAGGAAACTTGGAATCTTTTCAAGTGGAATCTGCGGTGCTTTAATGAAAAACAACATTTTTAAATGCTTTGAAGACTTTCTGTAGGCGTTGTGGCTTAGCTGGTGAAAGCGCCTGTCTTTTAAACAGGAGACCCTGGGTTCAAATCCCAGCAGTGCCTGCTTTATGACAGACGCATGGTTTGATATTTTGCGTGCTTCGCACTGTCGGCCAAAGTCAAACAGAAGGTCACCAATTGGTTCTTGCCCTTGTTAATACCAGTGAGGTTCTTTCCCTTGTTAATACCATGCCTTACATATGAGGTACGCCGACAATGTAAACAGACCATGGCCGTGACTCAACGCTCATACTGCAAGCTATTTTGTTGGAATATAAATATGCAGGACGCTGCATGCATTGTTATGAAACAGTAAGACTTAAATCGCATGAAGTACATTAACTTTCTAGGATAAACTTTTGGTAATCAGAAGGCTGTATTAATAATCTGTCAAGGGCCATAAGAGGGTCATTTTCTCAGAATGCAGCGGTTTAGCGAAAAGAATTGCTCCAGGTGAGGCTCGAACTCACAACCTCGGCATCGCTCTGCTACATACTGTTGTATAAGTACCAGGCTCTAACCGATTGCGCCACAGTAGCCTTTTGTTTGGAAGGTCCTAATCATATAACTTTGTTGGAAATGATTCCAATAATACCCGGTCTCAAGGAGGCTCTGTACAGTATCAAGTGGCCCGGCTAGCTCAGTCGGTAGAGCATGAGACTCTTAATGTCATGGTCGTGGGTTCGAGCCCCACGTTGGGCGAAGGTTTTCTCCAAGCAAACTTGACTCTGCAAACTCCCGTCAACCTCAGATCCCTCTTGAAAATTCGGCCAACTTTCAGTCACTGCAACCATCTGACCACCATCTATGCGGTGGAAGGTGCGCGGGCCTTCAAGCCATGACTTCAGTCCAAAGAATAGCACTGTTTGATTGTCTCTCTGAAGGGAAGGAAGCCTTGTAATCTTTTCAAGTGGAATCTGCGTTGCTTTAATGAAAAACAACATTTTTAAATGCTTTGAAGACTTTCTGTAGGCGCTGTGGCTTAGCTGGTGAAAGCGCCTGTCTTGTAAACAGGAGACCCTGGGTTCAAATCCCAGCAGTACCTGCTTTATGACAGACGCATGGTTTGATCTTTTGCGTGCTTCGCACTGTCGGCCAAAGTCAAACAGAAGGTCACCAATTGGTTCTTGCCCTTGTTCATACCAGTGAGGTTCTTTCCCTTGTTAATACCATGCCTTACATATGAGGTACGCCGACAATGTAAACAGACCATGGCCGTGACTCAACGTTCATACTGCAAGCTATTTTGTTGGAATATAAATATGCAGGACGCTGCATGCATTGTTATGAAACAGTAAGACTTAAATCACATGAAGTACATTAAATTTCTAGGATAAACTTTTGGTAATCAGAAGGCTGTATTAATAATCTGTCAAGGGCCATAAGAGGGTCATTTTCTCAGAATGCAGCGGTTTAGCGTAAAGAAGTGCTCCAGGTGAGGCTCGAACTCACAACCTCGGCATCGCTCTGTTACATACTGTTTTATAAGTACCGCACGCTAACCAATTGCGCCACAGGAGCCTTTTGTTTGGAAGGTCCTAATCATATAACTTTGTTGGAAATGATTCCAATAATACCCGGTCTCAAGGAGGCTCTGTACAGTATCGAGTGGCCCGGCTAGCTCAGTCGGTAGAGCATGAGACTCTTAATCTCAGGGTCGTGGGTTCGAGCCCCACGTTGGGCGAAGGTTTTCTCCAAGCAAACTTGACTCTGCAAACTCCCGTCAACCTCAGATCCCTCTTGAAAATTCGGCCAGCTTTCAGTCACTGCAAACACCTGACCACTATCCATGCGGTGGAAGGTGCGTGGGCCTTCAAGCCCTGACTAAAGTCCAAAGAATAGCACTGTTTGATTGTCTCTCTGAAGGGAAGGAAACTTGGAATCTTTTCAAGTGGAATCTGCGGTGCTTTAATGAAAAACAACATTTTTAAATGCTTTGAAGACTTTCTGTAGGCGCTGTGGCTTAGCTGGTGAAAGCGCCTGTCTTGTAAACAGGAGACCCTGGGTTCAAATCCCAGCAGTGCCTGCTTTATGACAGACGCATGGTTTGATATTTTGCGTGCTTCGCACTGTCGGCCAAAGTCAAACAGAAGGTCACCAATTGGTTCTTGCCCTTGTTAATACCAGTGAGGTTCTTTCCCTTGTTAATACCATGACTTACATATGAGGTACGCCGACAATGTAAACAGACCATGGCCGTGACTCAACGCTCATACTGCAAGCTATTTTGTTGGAATATAAATATGCAGGACACTGCATGCATTGTTATGAAACAGTAAGACTTAAATCGCATGAAGTACATTAACTTTGTAGGATAAACTTTTGGTAATCAGAAGGCTGTATTAATAATCTGTCAAGGGCCATAAGAGGGTCATTTTCTCAGAATGCAGCGGTTTAGCGAAAAGAATTGCTCCAGGTGAGGCTCGAACTCACAACCTCGGCATCGCTCTGCTACATACTGTTGTATAAGTACCAGGCTCTAACCGATTGCGCCACAGGAGCCTTTTGTTTGGAAGGTCCTAATCATATAACTTTGTTGGAAATGATTCCAATAATACCCGGTCTCAAGGAGGCTCTGTACAGTATCAAGTGGCCCGGCTAGCTCAGTCGGTAGAGCATGAGACTCTTAATGTCATGGTCGTGGGTTCGAGCCCCACGTTGGGCGAAGGTTTTCTCCAAGCAAACTTGACTCTGCAAACTCCCGTCAACGTCAGATCCCTCTTGAAAATTCGGCCAGCTTTCAGTCACTGCAAACACCTGACCACGATCCATGCGGTGGAAGGTGCGTGGGCCTTCAAGCCCTGACTTCAGTCCAAAGAATAGCACTATTTGATTGTCTCTCTGAAGGGAAGGAAACTTGGAATCTTTTCAAGTGGAATCTGCGGTGCTTTAATGAAAAACAACATTTTTAAATGCTTTGAAGACTTTCTGTAGGCGCTGTGGCTTAGCTGGTGAAAGCGCCTGTCTTGTAAACAGGAGACCCTGGGTTCAAATCCCAGCAGTGCCTGCTTTATGACAAACGCATGGTTTGATCTTTTGCGTGCTTCGCACTGTCGGCCAAAGTCAAACAGAAGGTCACCAATTGGTTCTTGCCCTTGTTAATACCAGTGAGGTTATTTCCCTTGTTAATACCATGCCTTACATATGAGGTACGCCGACAATGTAAACAGACCATGGCCGTGACTCAACGTTCATACTGCAAGCTATTTTGTTGGAATATAAATATGCAGGACGCTGCATGCATTGTTATGAAACAGTAAGACTTAAATCGCATGAAGTACATTAACTTTCTAGGATAAACTTTTGGTAATCAGAAGGCTGTATTAATAATCTGTCAAGGGCCATAAGAGGGTCATTTTCTCAGAATGCAGCGGTTTAGCGAAAAGAAGTGCTCCAGGTGAGGCTCGAACTCACAACCTCGCCATCGCTCTGCTACATACTGTTGTATAAGTACTGCGCGCTAACCGATTGCGCCACAGGAGCCTTTTGTTTGGAAGGTCCTAATCATATAACTTTGTTGGAAATGATTCCAATAATACCCGGTCTCAAGGAGGCTCTGTACAGTGTCGAGTGGCCCGGCTAGCTCAGTCGGTAGAGCATGAGACTCTTAATGTCATGGTCGTGGGTTCGAGCCCCACGTTGGGCTAAGGTTTTCTCCAAGCAAACTCCCGTCAACCTCAGATCCCTCTTGAAAATTCGGCCAACTTTCAGTCACTGCAAACATCTGACCACCATCTATGCGGTGGAAGGTGCGCGGGCCTTCAATCCATGACTTCAGTCCAAAGAATAGCACTATTTGATTGTCTCTCTGAAGGGAAGGAAGCCTTGGAATCTTCGGTGCTTTAATGAAAAACAACATTTTTAAATGCTTTGAAGACTTTCTGTAGGCGCTGTGGCTTAGCTGGTGAAAGCGCCTGTCTTGTAAACAGGAGACCCTGGGTTCAAATCCCAGCAGTGCCTGCTTTATGACAGACGCATGGTTTGATCTTTTGCGTGCTTCGCACTGTCGGCCAAAGTCAAACAGAAGGTCACCAATTGGTTCTTGCCCTTGTTAATACCAGTGAGGTTCTTTCCCTTGTTAATACCATGCCTTACATATGAGGTACGCCGACAATGTAAACAGACCATGGCCGTGACTCAACGTTCATACTGCAAGCTATTTTGTTGGAATATAAATATGCAGGACGCTGCATGCATTGTTATGAAACAGTAAGACTTAAATCGCATGAAGTACATTAACTTTCTAGGATAAACTTTTGGTAATCAGAAGGCTGTATTAATAATCTGTCAAGGGCCATAAGAGGGTCATTTTCTCAGAATGCAGCGGTTTAGCGAAAAGAAGTGCTCCAGGTGAGGCTCGAACTCACAACCTCGCCATCGCTCTGCTACATGCTGTTGTATAAGTACTGCGCGCTAACCGATTGCACCACAGGAGCCTTTTGTTTGGAAGGTCCTAATCATATAACTTTGTTGGCAATGATTCCAATAATACCCGGTCTCAAGGAGGCTCTGTACAGTATCGAGTGGCCCGGCTAGCTCAGTCGGTAGAGCATGAGAATCTTAATGTCATGGTCGTGGGTTCGAGCCCCACGTTGGGCTAAGGTTTTCTCCAAGCAAACTCCCGTCAACCTCATATCCCTCTTGAAAATTCGGCCAACTTTCAGTCACTGCAACCATCTGACCACCATCTATGCGGTGGAAGGTGCGCGGGCCTTCAAGCCATGACTTCAGTCCAAAGAATAGCACTGTTTGATTGTCTCTCTGAAGGGAAGGAAGCCTTGTAATCTTTTCAAGTGGAATCTGCGGTGCTTTAATGAAAAACAACATTTTTAAATGCTTTGAAGACTTTCTGTAGGCGCTGTGGCTTAGCTGGTGAAAGCGCCTGTCTTGTAAACAGGAGACCCTGGGTTCAAATCCCAGCAGTACCTGCTTTATGACAGACAAATGGTTTGATCTTTTGCGTGCTTCGCACTGTCGGCCAAAGTCAAACAGAAGGTCACCAATTGGTTCTTGCCCTTGTTAATA
Organism: Argentina silus; assembly: GCF_951799395.1. Classification (NCBI taxonomy): domain Eukaryota; kingdom Metazoa; phylum Chordata; class Actinopteri; order Argentiniformes; family Argentinidae; genus Argentina; species Argentina silus. The sequence goes on along the minus strand of NC_139675.1, from coordinate 14,425,059 downwards.
CCAGTGAGGTTCTTTCCCTTGTTAATACCATGCCTTACATATGAGGTACGCCGACAATGTAAACAGACCATGGCCGTGACTCAACGTTCATACTGCAAGCTATTTTGTTGGAATATAAATATGCAGGACGCTGCATGCATTGTTATGAAACAGTAAGACTTAAATCACATGAAGTACATTAAATTTCTAGGATAAACTTTTGGTAATCAGAAGGCTGTATTAATAATCTGTCAAGGGCCATAAGAGGGTCATTTTCTCAGAATGCAGCGGTTTAGCGTAAAGGAGTGCTCCAGGTGAGGCTCGAACTCACAACCTCGGCATCGCTCTGCTACATACTGTTTTATAAGTACCGCGCGCTAACCGATTGCGCCACAGGAGCCTTTTGTTTGGAAGGTCCTAATCATATAACTTTGTTGGAAATGATTCCAATAATACCCGGTCTCAAGGAGGCTCTGTACAGTATCGAGTGGCCCGGCTAGCTCAGTCGGTAGAGCATGAGACTCCTAATGTCATGGTCGTGGGTTCGAGCCCCAAGTTGGGTGAAGGTTTTCTCCAAGCAAACTTGACTCTGCAAACTCCTGTTAACCTCAGATCCCTCTTGAAAATTCGGCCTACTTTCAGTCACTGCAAACATCTGACCACCATCTATGCGGTGGAAGGTGCGCGGGCCTTCAAGCCATGACTTCAGTCCAAAGAATAGCACTGTTTGATTGTCTCTCTGAAGGGAAGGAAACCTTGTAATCTTTTCAAGTGGAATCTGCGGTGCTTTAATGAAAAACAACATTTTTAAATGCTTTGAAGACTTTCTGTAGGCGCTGTGGCTTAGCTGGTGAAAGCGCCTGTCTTGTAAACAGGAGACCCTGGGTTCAAATCCCAGCAGTGCCTGCTTTATGACAGACGCATGGTTTGATATTTTGCGTGCTTCGCACTGTCGGCCAAAGTCAAACAGAAGGTCACCAATTGGTTCTTGCCCTTGTTAATACCAGTGAGGTTCTTTCCCTTGTTAATACCATGCCTTACATATGAGGTACGCCGACAATGTAAACAGACCATGGCCGTGACTCAACGTTCATACTGCAAGCTATTTTGTTGGAATATAAATATGCAGGACGCTGCATGCATTGTTATGAAACAGTAAGACTTAAATCACATGAAGTACATTAACTTTCTAGGATAAACTTTTGGTAATCAGAAGGCTGTATTAATAATCTGTCAAGGGCCATAAGAGGGTCATTTTCTCAGAATGCAGCGGTTTAGCGAAAAGAAGTGCTCCAGGTGAGGTTCGAACTCACAACCTCGGCATCGCTCTGCTACATACTGTTGTATAAGTACCGCGCGCTAACCGATTGCGCCACAGGAGCCTTTTGTTTGGAAGGTCCTAATCATATAACTTTGTTGGAAATGATTCCAATAATACCCGGTCTCAAGGATGCTCTGTACAGTATCGAGTGGCCCGGCTAGCTCAGTCGGTAGAGCATGAGACTCTTAATCTCAGGGTCGTGGGTTCGAGCCCCACGTTGGGCGAAGGTTTTCTCCAAGCAAACTTGACTCTGCAAACTCCCGTCAACCTCAGATCCCTCTTGAAAATTCGGCCAGCTTTCAGTCACTGCAAACACCTGACCACTATCCATGCGGTGGAAGGTGCGTGGGCCTTCAAGCCCTGACTTCAGTCCAAAGAATAGCACTATTTGATTGTCTCTCTGAAGGGAAGGAAACTTGGAATCTTTTCAAGTGGAATCTGCGGTGCTTTAATGAAAAACAACATTTTTAAATGCTTTGAAGACTTTCTGTAGGCGCTGTGGCTTAGCTGGTGAAAGCGCCTGTCTTGTAAACAGGAGACCCTGGGTTCAAATCCCAGCAGTGCCTGCTTTATGACAGACGCATGGTTTGATCTTTTGCGTGCTTCGCACTGTCGGCTAAAGTCAAACAGAAGGTCACCAATTGGATCTTGCCCTTGTTAATACCAGTGAGGTTCTTTCCCTTGTTAATACCATGCCTTACATATGAGGTACGCCGACAATGTAAACAGACCATGGCCGTGACTCAACGTTCATACTGCAAGCTATTTTGTTGGAATATAAATATGCAGGACGCTGCATGCATTGTTATGAAACAGTAAGACTTAAATCACATGAAGTACATTAACTTTCTAGGATAAACTTTTGGTAATCAGAAGGCTGTATTAATAATCTGTCAAGGCCCATAAGAGGGTCATTTTCTCAGAATGCAGCGGTTTAGCGAAAAGAAGTGCTCCAGGTTAGGCTCAAACTCACAACCTTCTACATACTGTTGTATAAGTACCACGCACTAACCGATTGCGCCACAGGAGACTTTTGTTTGGAAGGTCCTAATCATATAACTTTGTTGGAAATGATTCCAATAATACTCGGTCTCAAGGAGGCTCTGTACAGTATTGAGTGGCCCGGCTAGCTCAGTCGGTAGAGCATGAGACTCCTAATGTCATGGTAGTGGGTTCGAGCACCACGTTGGGCGAAGGTTCTCTCCAAGCAAACTTGACTCTGCAAACTCCCGTTAACCTCAGATCCTTCTTGAAAATTCGGCCAACTTTCAGTCACTGCAAACATCTGACCACCATCGATGCGGTGGAAGGTGCGCGGGCCTTCAATCCATGACTTCAGTCCAAAGAATAGCACTATTTGATTGTCTCTCTGAAGGGAAGGAAGCCTTGGAATCTTTTCAAGTGGAATCTGCGGTGCTTTAATGAAAAACAACATTTTTAAATGCTTTGAAGACTTTCTGTAGGCGCTGTGGCTTAGCTGGTGAAAGCGCCTGTCTTGAAAACAGGAGACCCTGGGTTCAAATCCCAGCAGTGCCTGCTTTATGACAGACGCATGGTTTGATCTTTTGCGTGCTTCGCACTGTCGGCTAAAGTCAAACAGAAGGTCACCAATTGGATCTTGCCCTTGTTAATACCAGTGAGGTTCTTTCCCTTGTTAATACCATGCCTTACATATGAGGTACGCCGACAATGTAAACAGACCATGGCCGTGACTCAACGTTCATACTGCAAGCTATTTTGTTGGAATATAAATATGCAGGACGCTGCATGCATTGTTATGAAACAGTAAGACTTAAATCACATGAAGTACATTAACTTTCTAGGATAAACTTTTGGTAATCAGAAGGCTGTATTAATAATCTGTCAAGGCCCATAAGAGGGTCATTTTCTCAGAATGCAGCGGTTTAGCGAAAAGAAGTGCTCCAGGTTAGGCTCAAACTCACAACCTTCTACATACTGTTGTATAAGTACCACGCACTAACCGATTGCGCCACAGGAGACTTTTGTTTGGAAGGTCCTAATCATATAACTTTGTTGGAAATGATTCCAATAATACTCGGTCTCAAGGAGGCTCTGTACAGTATCGAGTGGCCCGGCTAGCTCAGTCGGTAGAGCATGAGACTCCTAATGTCATGGTCGTGGGTTCGAGCACCACGTTGGGCGAAGGTTCTCTCCAAGCAAACTTGACTCTGCAAACTCCCGTTAACCTCAGATCCTTCTTGAAAATTCGGCCAACTTTCAGTCACTGCAAACATCTGACCGCGGTGGAAGGTGCGCGGGCCTTCAATCCATGACTTCAGTCCAAAGAATAGCACTATTTGATTGTCTCTCTGAAGGGAAGGAAGCCTTGGAATCTTTTCAAGTGGAATCTGCGGTGCTTTAATGAAAAACAACATTTTTAAATGCTTTGAAGACTTTCTGTAGGCGCTGTGGCTTAGCTGGTGAAAGCGCCTGTCTTGAAAACAGGAGACCCTGGGTTCAAATCCCAGCAGTGCCTGCTTTATGACAGACGCATGGTTTGATCTTTTGCGTGCTTCGCACTGTCGGCTAAAGTCAAACAGAAGGTCACCAATTGGATCTTGCCCTTGTTAATACCAGTGAGGTTCTTTCCCTTGTTAATACCATGCCTTACATATGAGGTACGCCGACAATGTAAACAGACCATGGCCGTGACTCAACGTTCATACTGCAAGCTATTTTGTTGGAATATAAATATGCAGGACGCTGCATGCATTGTTATGAAACAGTAAGACTTAAATCACATGAAGTACATTAACTTTCTAGGATAAACTTTTGGTAATCAGAAGGCTGTATTAATAATCTGTCAAGGCCCATAAGAGGGTCATTTTCTCAGAATGCAGCGGTTTAGCGAAAAGAAGTGCTCCAGGTTAGGCTCAAACTGACAACCTTCTACATACTGTTGTATAAGTACCACGCACTAACCGATTGCGCCACAGGAGACTTTTGTTTGGAAGGTCCTAATCATATAACTTTGTTGGAAATGATTCCAATAATACTCGGTCTCAAGGAGGCTCTGTACAGTATCGAGTGGCCCGGCTAGCTCAGTCGGTAGAGCATGAGACTCCTAATGTCATGGTCGTGGGTTCGAGCACCACGTTGGGCGAAGGTTCTCTCCAAGCAAACTTGACTCTGCAAACTCCCGTTAACCTCAGATCCTTCTTGAAAATTCGGCCAACTTTCAGTCACTGCAAACATCTGACCGCGGTGGAAGGTGCGCGGGCCTTCAATCCATGACTTCAGTCCAAAGAATAGCACTATTTGATTGTCTCTCTGAAGGGAAGGAAGCCTTGGAATCTTTTCAAGTGGAATCTGCGGTGCTTTAATGAAAAACAACATTTTTAAATACTTTGAAGACTTTCTGTAGGCGCTGTGGCTTAGCTGGTGAAAGCGCCTGTCTTGTAAACAGGAGACCCTGGGTTCAAATCCCAGCAATGCCTGCTTTATGACAGACGCATGGTTTGATCTTTTGCGTGCTTCGCACTGTCGGCCAAAGTCAAACAGAAGGTCACCAATTGGTTCTTGCCCTTGTTAAAACCAGTGAGGTTCTTTCCCTTGTTAATACCATGCCTTACATATGAGGTACGCCGACAATGTAAACAGACCATGGCCGTGACTCAACGTTCATACTGCAAGCTATTTTGTTGGAATATAAATATGCAGGACGCTGCATGCATTGTTATGAAACAGTAAGACTTAAATCGCATGAAGTACATTAACTTTCTAGGATAAACTTTTGGTAATCAGAAGGCTGTATTAATAATCTGTCAAGGGCCATAAGAGGGTCATTTTCTCAGAATGCAGCGGTTTAGCGAAAAGAAGTGTTCCAGGTGAGGCTCGAACTCACAACCTCGGCATCGCTCTGCTACATACTGTTGTATAAGTACCGTGCGCTAACCGCTTGCGCCACAGGAGCCTTTTGTTTGGAAGGTCGTAATCATATAACTTTGTTGGAAATGATTCCAATAATACCCGGTCTCAAGGAGGCTCTGTACAGTATCGAGTGGCCCGGCTAGCTCAGTCGGTAGAGCATGAGACTCTTAATCTCAGGGTCGTGGGTTCGAGCCCCACGTTGGGCGAAGGTTTTCTCCAAGCAAACTTGACTCTGCAAACTCCCGTCAACCTCAGATCCCTCTTGAAAATTCGGCCAGCTTTCAGTCACTGCAAACACCTGACCACTATCCATGCGGTGGAAGGTGCGTGGGCCTTCAAGCCCTGACTTCAGTCCAAAGAATAGCACTGTTTGATTGTCTCTCTGAAGGGAAGTAAACTTGGAATCTTTTCAAGTGGAATCTGCGGTGTTTTAATGAAAAACAACATTTTTAAATGCTTTGAAGACTTTCTGTAGGCGCTGTGGCTTAGCTGGTGAAAGCGCCTTTCTTGTAAAGAGGAGACCCTCGGTTCAAATCCCAGCAGTGCCTGCTTTATGACAGACGCATGGTTTGATCTTTTGCGTGCTTCTCACTGTCGGCCAAAGTCAAACAGAAGGTCACCAATTGGATCTTGCCCTTGTTAATACCAGTGAGGTTCTTTCCCTTGTTAATACCATGCCTTACATATGAGGTACGCCGACAATGTAAACAGACCATGGCCGTGACTCAACGTTCATACTGCAAGCTATTTTGTTGGAATATAAATATGCAGGACGCTGCATGCATTGTTATGAAACAGTAAGACTTAAATCACATGAAGTACATTAACTTTCTAGGATAAACTTTTGGTAATCAGAAGGCTGTATTAATAATCTGTCAAGGCCCATAAGAGGGTCATTTTCTCAGAATGCAGCGGTTTAGCGAAAAGAAGTGCTCCAGGTTAGGCTCAAACTGACAACCTTCTACATACTGTTGTATAAGTACCACGCACTAACCGATTGCGCCACAGGAGACTTTTGTTTGGAAGGTCCTAATCATATAACTTTGTTGGAAATGATTCCAATAATACTCGGTCTCAAGGAGGCTCTGTACAGTATCGAGTGGCCCGGCTAGCTCAGTCGGTAGAGCATGAGACTCCTAATGTCATGGTCGTGGGTTCGAGCACCACGTTGGGCGAAGGTTCTCTCCAAGCAAACTTGACTCTGCAAACTCCCGTTAACCTCAGATCCTTCTTGAAAATTCGGCCAACTTTCAGTCACTGCAAACATCTGACCGCGGTGGAAGGTGCGCGGGCCTTCAATCCATGACTTCAGTCCAAAGAATAGCACTATTTGATTGTCTCTCTGAAGGGAAGGAAGCCTTGGAATCTTTTCAAGTGGAATCTGCGGTGCTTTAATGAAAAACAACATTTTTAAATACTTTGAAGACTTTCTGTAGGCGCTGTGGCTTAGCTGGTGAAAGCGCCTGTCTTGTAAACAGGAGACCCTGGGTTCAAATCCCAGCAATGCCTGCTTTATGACAGACGCATGGTTTGATCTTTTGCGTGCTTCGCACTGTCGGCCAAAGTCAAACAGAAGGTCACCAATTGGTTCTTGCCCTTGTTAAAACCAGTGAGGTTCTTTCCCTTGTTAATACCATGCCTTACATATGAGGTACGCCGACAATGTAAACAGACCATGGCCGTGACTCAACGTTCATACTGCAAGCTATTTTGTTGGAATATAAATATGCAGGACGCTGCATGCATTGTTATGAAACAGTAAGACTTAAATCGCATGAAGTACATTAACTTTCTAGGATAAACTTTTGGTAATCAGAAGGCTGTATTAATAATCTGTCAAGGGCCATAAGAGGGTCATTTTCTCAGAATGCAGCGGTTTAGCGAAAAGAAGTGTTCCAGGTGAGGCTCGAACTCACAACCTCGGCATCGCTCTGCTACATACTGTTGTATAAGTACCGTGCGCTAACCGCTTGCGCCACAGGAGCCTTTTGTTTGGAAGGTCCTAATCATATAACTTTGTTGGAAATGATTCCAATAATACCCGGTCTCAAGGAGGCTCTGTACAGTATCGAGTGGCCCGGCTAGCTCAGTCGGTAGAGCATGAGACTCTTAATCTCAGGGTCGTGGGTTCGAGCCCCACGTTGGGCGAAGGTTTTCTCCAAGCAAACTTGACTCTGCAAACTCCCGTCAACCTCAGATCCCTCTTGAAAATTCGGCCAGCTTTCAGTCACTGCAAACACCTGACCACTATCCATGCGGTGGAAGGTGCGTGGGCCTTCAAGCCCTGACTTCAGTCCAAAGAATAGCACTGTTTGATTGTCTCTCTGAAGGGAAGTAAACTTGGAATCTTTTCAAGTGGAATCTGCGGTGTTTTAATGAAAAACAACATTTTTAAATGCTTTGAAGACTTTCTGTAGGCGCTGTGGCTTAGCTGGTGAAAGCGCCTTTCTTGTAAAGAGGAGACCCTCGGTTCAAATCCCAGCAGTGCCTGCTTTATGACAGACGCATGGTTTGATCTTTTGCGTGCTTCTCACTGTCGGCCAAAGTCAAACAGAAGGTCACCAATTGGATCTTGCCCTTGTTAATACCAGTGAGGTTCTTTCCCTTGTTAATACCATGCCTTACATATGAGGTACGCCGACAATGTAAACAGACCATGGCCGTGACTCAACGTTCATACTGCAAGCTATTTTGTTGGAATATAAATATGCAGGACGCTGCATGCATTGTTATGAAACAGTAAGACTTAAATCACATGAAGTACATTAACTTTCTAGGATAAACTTTTGGTAATCAGAAGGCTGTATTAATAATCTGTCAAGGGCCATAAGAGGGTCATTTTCTCAGAATGCAGCTGTTTAGCGTAAGGAAGTGCTCCAGGTGAGGCTCGAACTCACAACCTCGGCATCGCTCTGCTACATACTGTTGTATAAGTACCGCGCTAACCGATTGCGCCACAGGAGCCTTTTGTTTGGAAGGTCCTAATCATATAACTTTGTTGGAAATGATTCCAATAATACCCGGTCTCAAGGAGGCTCTGTACAGTATCGAGTGGCCCGGCTAGCTCAGTCGGTAGAGCATGAGACTCCTAATGTCATGGTCGTGGGTTCGAGCACCACGTTGGGTGAAGGTTTTCTCCAAGCAAACTTGAGTCTGCAAACTCCCGTCAACCTCAGATCCCTCTTGAAAATTCGGCCAGCTTTCAGTCACTGCAAACACCTGACCACTATCCATGCGGTGGAAGGTGCGTGGGCCTTCAAGCCCTGACTTCAGTCCAAAGAATAGCACTATTTGATTGTCTCTCTGAAGGGAAGGAAACTTGGAATCTTTTCAAGTGGAATCTGCGGTGCTTAATGAAAAACAACATTTTTAAATGCTTTGAAGACTTTCTGTAGGCGCTGTGGCTTAGCTGGTGAAAGCGCCTGTCTTGTAAACAGGAGACCCTGGGTTCAAATCCCAGCAATGCCTGCTTTATGACAGACGCATGGTTTGATCTTTTGCGTGCTTCTCACTGTCGGCCAAAGTCAAACAGAAGGTCACCAATTGGATCTTGCCCTTGTTAATACCAGTGAGGTTCTTTCCCTTGTTAATACCATGCCTTACATATGAGGTACGCCGACAATGTAAACAGACCATGGCCGTGACTCAACGTTCATACTGCAAGCTATTTTGTTGGAATATAAATATGCAGGACGCTGCATGCATTGTTATGAAACAGTAAGACTTAAATCACATGAAGTACATTAACTTTCTAGGATAAACTTTTGGTAATCAGAAGGCTGTATTAATAATCTGTCAAGGGCCATAAGAGGGTCATTTTCTCAGAATGCAGCGGTTTAGCGAAAGGAAGTGCTCCAGGTGAGGCTCGAACTCACAACCTCGGCATCGCTCTGCTACATACTGTTGTATAAGTACCGCGCACTAACCGATTGCGCCACAGGAGCCTTTTGTTTGGAAGGTCCTAATCATATAACTTTGTTGGAAATGATTCCAATAATACCCGGTCTCAAGGAGGCTCTGTACAGTATCGAGTGGTCCGGCTAGCTCAGTCGATAGAGAATGAGACTCTTAATCTCAGTGTCGTGGGTTCGAGCCCCACGTTGTGCGAAGGTTTTCTCCAAGCAAACTTGACTCTACAAATTCCCGTCAACCTCAGATCCCACTTGAAAATTCGGCCAACTTTCAGTCACTGCAAACACCTGACCACTATCCATGCGGTGGAAGGTGCGCGGGCCTTCAAGCCATGACTTCAGTCTAAAGAATAGCACTATTTGATTGTCTCTCTGAAGGGAAGGAAGCCTTGGAATCTTTTCAAGTGGAATCTGCGGTGCTTTAATGAAAAACAACATTTTTAAATGCTTTGAAGACTTTCTGTAGGCGCTGTGGCTTAGCTGGTGAAAGCGCCTGTCTTGTAAACAGGAGACCCTGGGTTCAAATCCCAGCAGTGCCTGCTTTATGACAGACGCATGGTTTGATCTTTTGCGTGCTTCGCACTGTCGGCCAAAGTCAAACAGAAGGTCACCAATTGGTTCTTGCCCTTGTTAATACCAGTGAGGTTCTTTCCCTTGTTAATACCATGCCTTACATATGAGGTACGCCGACAATGTAAACAGACCATGGCCGTGACTCAACGTTCATACTGCAAGCTATTTTGTTGGAATATAAATATGCAGGACGCTGCATGCATTGTTATGAAACAGTAAGACTTAAATCACATGAAGTACATTAAATTTCTAGGATAAACTTTTGGTAATCAGAAGGCTGTATTAATAATCTGTCAAGGGCCATAAGAGGGTCATTTTCTCAGAATGCAGCGGTTTAGCGAAAGGAAGTGCTCCAGGTGAGGCTCGAACTCACAACCTCGGCATCGCTCTGCTACATACTGTTGTATAAGTACCGCGCACTAACCGATTGCGCCACAGGAGCCTTTTGTTTGGAAGGTCCTAATCATATAACTTTGTTGGAAATGATTCCAATAATACCCGGTCTCAAGGAGGCTCTGTACAGTATCGAGTGGTCCGGCTAGCTCAGTCGATAGAGAATGAGACTCTTAATCTCAGTGTCGTGGGTTCGAGCCCCACGTTGTGCGAAGGTTTTCTCCAAGCAAACTTGACTCTACAAATTCCCGTCAACCTCAGATCCCACTTGAAAATTCGGCCAACTTTCAGTCACTGCAAACACCTGACCACTATCCATGCGGTGGAAGGTGCGCGGGCCTTCAAGCCATGACTTCAGTCTAAAGAATAGCACTATTTGATTGTCTCTCTGAAGGGAAGGAAGCCTTGGAATCTTTTCAAGTGGAATCTGCGGTGCTTTAATGAAAAACAACATTTTTAAATGCTTTGAAGACTTTCTGTAGGCGCTGTGGCTTAGCTGGTGAAAGCGCCTGTCTTGTAAACAGGAGACCCTGGGTTCAAATCCCAGCAGTGCCTGCTTTATGACAGACGCATGGTTTGATCTTTTGCGTGCTTCGCACTGTCGGCCAAAGTCAAACAGAAGGTCACCAATTGGATCTTGCCCTTGTTAATACCAGTGAGGTTCTTTCCCTTGTTAATACCATGCCTTACATATGAGGTACGCCGACAATGTAAACAGACCATGGCCGTGACTCAACGTTCATACTGCAAGCTATTTTGTTGGAATATAAATATGCAGGACGCTGCATGCATTGTTATGAAACAGTAAGACTTAAATCACATGAAGTACATTAACTTTCTAGGATAAACTTTTGGTAATCAGAAGGCTGTATTAATAATCTGTCAAGGGCCATAAGAGGGTCATTTTCTCAGAATGCAGCGGTTTAGCGAAAGGAAGTGCTCCAGGTGAGGCTCGAACTCACAACCTCGGCATCGCTCTGCTACATACTGTTGTATAAGTACCGCGCGCTAACCGATTGCGCCACAGGAGCCTTTTGTTTGGAAGGTCCTAATCATATAACTTTGTTGGAAATGATTCCAATAATACCCGGTCTCAAGGAGGCTCTGTACAGTATCGAGTGGTCCGGCTAGCTCAGTCGGTAGAGAATGAGACTCTTAATCTCAGTGTCGTGGGTTCGAGCCCCACGTTGTGCGAAGGTTTTCTCCAAGCAAACTTGACTCTACAAATTCCCGTCAACCTCAGATCCCACTTGAAAATTCGGCCAACTTTCAGTCACTGCAAACACCTGACCACTATCCATGCGGTGGAAGGTGCGCGGGCCTTCAAGCCATGACTTCAGTCTAAAGAATAGCACTATTTGATTGTCTCTCTGAAGGGAAGGAAGCCTTGGAATCTTTTCAAGTGGAATCTGCGGTGCTTTAATGAAAAACAACATTTTTAAATGCTTTGAAGACTTTCTGTAGGCGCTGTGGCTTAGCTGGTGAAAGCGCCTGTCTTGTAAACAGGAGACCCTGGGTTCAAATCCCAGCAGTGCCTGCTTTATGACAGACGCATGGTTTGATCTTTTGCGTGCTTCGCACTGTCGGCCAAAGTCAAACAGAAGGTCACCAATTGGTTCTTGCCCTTGTTAATACCAGTGAGGTTCTTTCCCTTGTTAATACCATGCCTTACATATGAGGTACGCCGACAATGTAAACAGACCATGGCCGTGACTCAACGTTCATACTGCAAGCTATTTTGTTGGAATATAAATATGCAGGACGCTGCATGCATTGTTATGAAACAGTAAGACTTAAATCGCATGAAGTACATTAACTTTCTAGGATAAACTTTTGGTAATCAGAAGGCTGTATTAATAATCTGTCAAGGGCCATAAGAGGGTCATTTTCTCAGAATGCAGCGGTTTAGCGAAAAGTAGTGCTCCAGGTGAGGCTCGAACTCACAACCTCAGCATCGCTCTGCTACATACTGTTGTATAAGTACCTCGCTCTAACCGATTGCGCCACAGGAGCCTTTTGTTTGGAAGGTCCTAATCATATAACTTTGTTGGAAATGATTCCAATAATACCCAGGCTCAAGGAGGCTCTGTACAGTATTGAGTGGCCCGGCTAGCTCAGTCGGTAGAGCATGAGACTCTTAATCTCAGGGTCGTGGGTTCGAGCCCCACGTTGGGCGAAGGTTTTCTCGAAGCAAACGTGACTCTGCAAACTGCCACAGGAGCCTCTTGCATGGAAAGTCCTAATCAAATGACTTTGTCGGAAATAATTCCAATAATCCCTGGTCTTAAGGAGGCTCTGTACAATGTCAAGTGGCCCGGCTAGCTCAGTCGGTAGAGCATGAGATTCTTAATTTCAGGGTTGTGGGTTCGAGGCCCACGTTGGGCGAAGGTTTTCTCCAAGCAAACTTGACTCTGCAAACTCCCGTCAACCTCAGATCCCTCTTGAAAATTCGGCCAACTTTCAGTCACTGCAAACATCTGACCACCATCTATGCGGTGGAAGGTGCGCGGGCCTTCAAGCCATGACTTCAGTCCAAAGAATAGCACTGTTTGATTGTCTCTCTGAAGGGAAGGAAGCCTTGTAATCTTTTCAAGTGGAATCTGCGGTGCTTTAATGAAAAACAACATTTTTAAATGCTTTGAAGACTTTCTGTAGGCGCTGTGGCTTAGCTGGTGAAAGCGCCTGTCTTGTAAACAGGAGACCCTGGGTTCAAATCCCAGCAATGCCTGCTTTATGACAGACGCATGGTTTGATCTTTTGCGTGCTTCGCACTGTCGGCCAAAGTCAAACAGAAGGTCACCAATTAGTTCTTGCCCTTGTTAATACCAGTGAGGTTCTTTCCCTTGTTAATACCATGCCTTACATATGAGGTACGCCGACAATGTAAACAGACCATGGCCGTGACTCAACGTTCATACTGCAAGCTATTTTGTTGGAATATAAATATGCAGGACGCTGCATGCATTGTTATGAAACAGTAAGACTTAAATCACATGAAGTACATTAACTTTCTAGGATAAACTTTTGGTAATCAGAAGGCTGTATTAATAATCTGTCAAGGGCCATAAGAGGGTCATTTTCTCAGAATGCAGCGGTTTAGCGAAAAGAAGTGCTCCAGGTGAGGCTCGAACTCACAACCTCGGCATCGCTCTGCTACATACTGTTGTATAAGTACCGCGCGCTAACCGATTGCACCACAGGAGACTTTTGTTTGGAAGGTCCTAATCATATAACTTTGTTGGAAATGATTCCAATAATACCCGGTCTCAAGGAGGCTCTGTACAGTATCGAGTGGCCGGGCCAACTCAGTCGGTAGAGCATGAGACTCTTAATGTCATGGTCGTGGGTTCGAGCCCCAAGTTGGGCTAAGGTTTTCTCCAAGCAAACTTGACTCTGCAAACTCCCGTCAACCTCAGATCCCTCTTGAAAATTCGGCCAACTTTCAGTCACTGCAAACATCTGACCACCATCTATGCGGTGGAAGGTGCGCGGGCCTTCAAGCCATGACTTCAGTCCAAAGAATAGCACTGTTTGATTGTCTCTCTGAAGGGAAGGAAGCCTTGTAATCTTTTCAAGTGGAATCTGCGGTGCTTTAATGAAAAACAACATTTTTAAATGCTTTGAAGACTTTCTGTAGGCGCTGTGGCTTAGCTGGTGAAAGCGCCTGTCTTGTAAACAGGAGACCCTGTGTTCAAATCCCAGCAATACCTGCTTCATGACAGACGCATGGTTTGATCTTTTGCGTGCTTCGCACTGTCGGCCAAAGTCAAACAGAAGGTCACCAATTAGTTCTTGCCCTTGTTAATACCAGTGAGGTTCTTTCCCTTGTTAATACCATGCCTTACATATGAGGTACGCCGACAATGTAGACAGACCATGGCCGTGACTCAACGTTCATACTGCAAGCTATTTTGTTGGAATATAAATATGCAGGACGCTGCATGCATTGTTATGAAACAGTAAGACTTAAATCACATGAAGTACATTAACTTTCTAGGATAAACTTTTGGTAATCAGAAGGCTGTATTAATAATCTGTCAAGGGCCATAAGAGGGTCATTTTCTCAGAATGCAGCGGTTTAGCGAAAAGAAGTGCTCCAGGTGAGGCTCGAACTCACAACCTCGGCATCGCTCTGCTACATACTGTTGTATAAGTACCGCGCGCTAACCGATTGCGCCACAGGAGCCTTTTGTTTGGAAGGTCCTAATCATATAACTTTGTTGGAAATGATTCCAATAATACCCGGTCTCAAGGAGGCTCTGTACAGTATCGAGTGGCCGGGCCAACTCAGTCGGTAGAGCATGAGACTCTTAATGTCATGGTCGTGGGTTCGAGCCCAACGTTGGGCTAAGGTTTTCTCCAAGCAAACTTGATTCTGCAAACTCCCGTCAACCTCAGATCCCTTTTGAAAATTCGGCCAACTTTCAGTCACTGCAACCATCTGACCACCATCTATGCGGTGGAAGGTGCGCGGGCCTTCAAGCCATGACTTCAGTCCAAAGAATAGCACTGTTTGATTGTCTCTCTGAAGGGAAGGAAGCCTTGTAATCTTTTCAAGTAGAATCTGCGGTGCTTTAATGAAAAACAACATTTTTAAATGCTTTGAAGACTTTCTGTAGGCGCTGTGGCTTAGCTGGTGAAAGCGCCTGTCTTGTAAACAGGAGACCCTGGGTTCAAATCCCAGCAATGCCTGCTTTATGACAGACGCATGGTTTGATCTTTTGCGTGCTTCGCACTGTCGGCCAAAGTCAAACAGAAGGTCACCAATTGGTTCTTGCCCTTGTTAATACCAGTGAGGTTCTTTCCCTTGTTAATACCATGCCTTACATATGAGGTACGCCGACAATGTAAACAGACCATGGCCGTGACTCAACGTTCATACTGCAAGCTATTTTGTTGGAATATAAATATGCAGGACGCTGCATGCATTGTTATGAAACAGTAAGACTTAAATCACATGAAGTACATTAACTTTCTAGGATAAACTTTTGGTAATCAGAAGGCTGTATTAATAATCTGTCAAGGGCCATAAGAGGGTCATTTTCTCAGAATGCAGCGGTTTAGCGAAAAGTAGTGCTCCAGGTGAGGCTCGAACTCACAACCTCGGCATCGCTCTGCTACATACTGTTGTATAAGTACCGTGCGCTAACCGATTGCGCCACAGGAGCCTCTTGCATGGAAAGTCCTAATCAAATGACTTTGTCGGAAATAATTCCAATAATACCCGGTCTCAAGGAGGCTCTGTACAGTATCGAGTGGCCCGGCTAGCTCAGTCGGTAGAGCATGAGACTCTTAATCTCAGGGTCGTGGGTTCGAGCCCCACTTTGGGCGAAGGTTTTCTCCAAGCAAACGTGACTCTGCAAACTCCCGTCAACCTCAGATCCCTCTTGAAAATTCGGCCAACTTTCAGTCACTGCAAACATCTGACCACCATCTATGCGGTGGAAGGTGCGCGGGCCTTCAAGCCATGACTTCAGTCCAAAGAATAGCACTGTTTGATTGTCTCTCTGAAGGGAAGGAAGCCTTGTAATCTTTTCAAGTGGAATCTGCGGTGCTTTAATGAAAAACAACATTTTTAAATGCTTTGAAGACTTTCTGTAGGCGCTGTGGCTTAGCTGGTGAAAGCGCCTGTCTTGTAAACAGGAGACCCTGGGTTCAAATCCCAGCAATGCCTGCTTTATGACAGACGCATGGTTTGATCTTTTGCGTGCTTCGCACTGTCGGCCAAAGTCAAACAGAAGGTCACCAATTAGTTCTTGCCCTTGTTAATACCAGTGAGGTTCTTTCCCTTGTTAATACCATGCCTTACATATGAGGTACGCCGACAATGTAAACAGACCATGGCCGTGACTCAACGTTCATACTGCAAGCTATTTTGTTGGAATATAAATATGCAGGACGCTGCATGCATTGTTATGAAACAGTAAGACTTAAATCACATGAAGTACATTAACTTTCTAGGATAAACTTTTGGTAATCAGAAGGCTGTATTAATAATCTGTCAAGGGCCATAAGAGGGTCATTTTCTCAGAATGCAGCGGTTTAGCGAAAAGAAGTGCTCCAGGTGAGGCTCGAAATCACAACCTCGGCATCGCTCTGCTACATACTGTTGTATAAGTACCGCGCGCTAACCGATTACGCTACAGGAGCCTTTTGTTTGGAAGGTCCTAATCATATAACTTTGTTGGAAATGATTCCAATAATACCCGGTCTCAAGGAGGCTCTGTACAGTATCGAGTGGCCGGGCCAACTCAGTCGGTAGAGCATGAGACTCTTAATGTCATGGTCGTGGGTTCGAGCCCCACGTTGGGCTAAGGTTTTCTCCAAGCAAACTTGACTCTGCAAACTCCCGTCAACCTCAGATCCCTTTTGAAAATTCGGCCAACTTTCAGTCACTGCAACCATCTGACCACCATCTATGCGGTGGAAGGTGCGCGGGCCTTCAAGCCATGACTTCAGTCCAAAGAATAGCACTGTTTGATTGTCTCTCTGAAGGGAAGGAAGCCTTGTAATCTTTTCAAGTGGAATCTGCGGTGCTTTAATGAAAAACAACATTTTTAAATGCTTTGAAGACTTTCTGTAGGCGCTGTGGCTTAGCTGGTGAAAGCGCCTGTCTTGTAAACAGGAGACCCTGGGTTCAAATCCCAGCAATGCCTGCTTTATGACAGACGCATGGTTTGATCTTTTGCGTGCTTCGCACTGTCGGCCAAAGTCAAACAGAAGGTCACCAATTGGTTCTTGCCCTTGTTAATACCAGTGAGGTTCTTTCCCTTGTTAATACCATGCCTTACATATGAGGTACGCCGACAATGTAAACAGACCATGGCCGTGACTCAACGTTCATACTGCAAGCTATTTTGTTGGAATATAAATATGCAGGACGCTGCATGCATTGTTATGAAACAGTAAGACTTAAATCACATGAAGTACATTAACTTTCTAGGATAAACTTTTGGTAATCAGAAGGCTGTATTAATAATCTGTCAAGGGCCATAAGAGGGTCATTTTCTCAGAATGCAGCGGTTTAGCGAAAAGAAGTGCTCCAGGTGATGCTCGAACTCACAACCTCGGCATCGCTCTGCTACATACTGTTGTATAAGTACCGTGCGCTAACCGATTGCGCCACAGGAGCCTTTTGTTTGGAAGGTCCTAATCATATAACTTTGTTGGAAATGATTCCAATAATACCCGGTCTCAAGGAGGCTCTGTACAGTATCGAGTGGCCGGGCCAACTCAGTCGGTAGAGCATGAGACTCTTAATGTCATGGTCGTGGGTTCGAGCCCCACGTTGGGCTAAGGTTTTCTCCAAGCAAACTTGACTCTGCAAACTCCCGTCAACCTCAGATCCCTCTTGAAAATTCGGCCAACTTTCAGTCACTGCAAACATCTGACCACCATCTATGCGGTGGAAGGTGCGCGGGCCTTCAAGCCATGACTTCAGTCCAAAGAATAGCACTGTTTGATTGTCTCTCTGAAGGGAAGGAAGCCTTGTAATCTTTTCAAGTGGAATCTGCGGTACTTTAATGAAAAACAACATTTTTAAATGTTTTGAAGACTTTCTGTAGGCGCTGTGGCTTAGCTGGTGAAAGCGCCTGTCTTGTAAACAGGAGACCCTGGGTTCAAATCCCAGCAATGCCTGCTTTATGACAGACGCATGATTTGATCTTTTGCGTGCTTCGCACTGTCGGCCAAAGTCAAACAGAAGGTCACCAATTAGTTCTTGCCCTTGTTAATACCAGTGAGGTTCTTTCCCTTGTTAATACCATGCCTTACATATGAGGTACGCCGACAATGTAAACAGACCATGGCCGTGACTCAACGTTCATACTGCAAGCTATTTTGTTGGAATATAAATATGCAGGACGCTGCATGCATTGTTATGAAACAGTAAGACTTAAATCACATGAAGTACATTAACTTTCTAGGATAAACTTTTGGTAATCAGAAGGCTGTATTAATAATCTGTCAAGGGCCATAAGAGGGTCATTTTCTCAGAATGCAGCGGTTTAGCGAAAAGAAGTGCTCCAGGTGAGGCTCGAAATCACAACCTCGGCATCGCTCTGCTACATACTGTTGTATAAGTACCGCGCGCTAACCGATTACGCTACAGGAGCCTTTTGTTTGGAAGGTCCTAATCATATAACTTTGTTGGAAATGATTCCAATAATACCCGGTCTCAAGGAGGCTCTGTACAGTATCGAGTGGCCGGGCCAACTCAGTCGGTAGAGCATGAGACTCTTAATGTCATGGTCGTGGGTTCGAGCCCCACGTTGGGCTAAGGTTTTCTCCAAGCAAACTTGACTCTGCAAACTCCCGTCAACCTCAGATCCCTTTTGAAAATTCGGCCAACTTTCAGTCACTGCAACCATCTGACCACCATCTATGCGGTGGAAGGTGCGCGGGCCTTCAAGCCATGACTTCAGTCCAAAGAATAGCACTGTTTGATTGTCTCTCTGAAGGGAAGGAAGCCTTGTAATCTTTTCAAGTGGAATCTGCGGTGCTTTAATGAAAAACAACATTTTTAAATGCTTTGAAGACTTTCTGTAGGCGCTGTGGCTTAGCTGGTGAAAGCGCCTGTCTTGTAAACAGGAGACCCTGGGTTCAAATCCCAGCAATGCCTGCTTTATGACAGACGCATGGTTTGATCTTTTGCGTGCTTCGCACTGTCGGCCAAAGTCAAACAGAAGGTCACCAATTGGTTCTTGCCCTTGTTAATACCAGTGAGGTTCTTTCCCTTGTTAATACCATGCCTTACATATGAGGTACGCCGACAATGTAAACAGACCATGGCCGTGACTCAACGTTCATACTGCAAGCTATTTTGTTGGAATATAAATATGCAGGACGCTGCATGCATTGTTATGAAACAGTAAGACTTAAATCACATGAAGTACATTAACTTTCTAGGATAAACTTTTGGTAATCAGAAGGCTGTATTAATAATCTGTCAAGGGCCATAAGAGGGTCATTTTCTCAGAATGCAGCGGTTTAGCGAAAAGAAGTGCTCCAGGTGATGCTCGAACTCACAACCTCGGCATCGCTCTGCTACATACTGTTGTATAAGTACCGTGCGCTAACCGATTGCGCCACAGGAGCCTTTTGTTTGGAAGGTCCTAATCATATAACTTTGTTGGAAATGATTCCAATAATACCCGGTCTCAAGGAGGCTCTGTACAGTATCGAGTGGCCGGGCCAACTCAGTCGGTAGAGCATGAGACTCTTAATGTCATGGTCGTGGGTTCGAGCCCCACGTTGGGCTAAGGTTTTCTCCAAGCAAACTTGACTCTGCAAACTCCCGTCAACCTCAGATCCCTCTTGAAAATTCGGCCAACTTTCAGTCACTGCAAACATCTGACCACCATCTATGCGGTGGAAGGTGCGCGGGCCTTCAAGCCATGACTTCAGTCCAAAGAATAGCACTGTTTGATTGTCTCTCTGAAGGGAAGGAAGCCTTGTAATCTTTTCAAGTGGAATCTGCGGTACTTTAATGAAAAACAACATTTTTAAATGCTTTGAAGACTTTCTGTAGGCGCTGTGGCTTAGCTGGTGAAAGCGCCTGTCTTGTAAACAGGAGACCCTGGGTTCAAATCCCAGCAATGCCTGCTTTATGACAGACGCATGATTTGATCTTTTGCGTGCTTCGCACTGTCGGCCAAAGTCAAACAGAAGGTCACCAATTAGTTCTTGCCCTTGTTAATACCAGTGAGGTTCTTTCCCTTGTTAATACCATGCCTTACATATGAGGTACGCCGACAATGTAAACAGACCATGGCCGTGACTCAACGTTCATACTGCAAGCTATTTTGTTGGAATATAAATATGCAGGACGCTGCATGCATTGTTATGAAACAGTAAGACTTAAATCACATGAAGTACATTAACTTTCTAGGATAAACTTTTGGTAATCAGAAGGCTGTATTAATAATCTGTCAAGGGCCATAAGAGGGTCATTTTCTCAGAATGCAGCGGTTTAGCGAAAAGAAGTGCTCCAGGTGAGGCTCGAAATCACAACCTCGACATCGCTCTGCTACATACTGTTGTATAAGTACCGCGCGCTAACCGATTACGCTACAGGAGCCTTTTGTTTGGAAGGTCCTAATCATATAACTTTGTTGGAAATGATTCCAATAATACCCGGTCTCAAGGAGGCTCTGTACAGTATCGAGTGGCCGGGCCAACTCAGTCGGTAGAGCATGAGACTCTTAATGTCATGGTCGTGGGTTCGAGCCCCACGTTGGGCTAAGGTTTTCTCCAAGCAAACTTGACTCTGCAAACTCCCGTCAACCTCAAATCCCTTTTGAAAATTCGGCCAACTTTCAGTCACTGCAACCATCTGACCACCATCTATGCGGTGGAAGGTGCGCGGGCCTTCAAGCCATGACTTCAGTCCAAAGAATAGCACTGTTTGATTGTCTCTCTGAAGGGAAGGAAGCCTTGTAATCTTTTCAAGTGGAATCTGCGGTGCTTTAATGAAAAACAACATTTTTAAATGCTTTGAAGACTTTCTGTAGGCGCTGTGGCTTAGCTGGTGAAAGCGCCTGTCTTGTAAACAGGAGACCCTGGGTTCAAATCCCAGCAATGCCTGCTTTATGACAGACGCATGGTTTGATCTTTTGCGTGCTTCGCACTGTCGGCCAAAGTCAAACAGAAGGTCACCAATTGGTTCTTGCCCTTGTTAATACCAGTGAGGTTCTTTCCCTTGTTAATACCATGCCTTACATATGAGGTACGCCGACAATGTAAACAGACCATGGCCGTGACTCAACGTTCATACTGCAAGCTATTTTGTTGGAATATAAATATGCAGGACGCTGCATGCATTGTTATGAAACAGTAAGACTTAAATCACATGAAGTACATTAACTTTCTAGGATAAACTTTTGGTAATCAGAAGGCTGTATTAATAATCTGTCAAGGGCCATAAGAGGGTCATTTTCTCAGAATGCAGCGGTTTAGCGAAAGGAAGTGCTCCAGGTGATGCTCGAACTCACAACCTCGGCATCGCTCTGCTACATACTGTTGTATAAGTATCGCGCGCTAACCGATTGCGCCACAGGAGCCTTTTGTTTGGAAGGTCCTAATCATATAACTTTGTTGGAAATGATTCCAATAATACCCGGTCTCAAGGAGGCTCTGTACAGTATCGAGTGGCCGGGCCAACTCAGTCGGTAGAGCATGAGACTCTTAATGTCATGGTCGTGGGTTCGAGCCCCACGTTGGGCTAAGGTTTTCTCCAAGCAAACTTGACTCTGCAAACTCCCGTCAACCTCAGATCCCTCTTGAAAATTCGGCCAACTTTCAGTCACTGCAAACATCTGACCACCATCTATGCGGTGGAAGGTGCGCGGGCCTTCAAGCCATGACTTCAGTCCAAAGAATAGCACTGTTTGATTGTCTCTCTGAAGGGAAGGAAGCCTTGTAATCTTTTCAAGTGGAATCTGCGGTACTTTAATGAAAAACAAAATTTTTAAATGCTTTGAAGACTTTCTGTAGGCGCTGTGGCTTAGCTGGTGAAAGCGCCTGTCTTGTAAACAGGAGACCCTGGGTTCAAATCCCAGCAATGCCTGCTTTATGACAGACGCATGATTTGATCTTTTGCGTGCTTCGCACTGTCGGCCAAAGTCAAACAGAAGGTCACCAATTAGTTCTTGCCCTTGTTAATACCAGTGAGGTTCTTTCCCTTGTTAATACCATGCCTTACATATGAGGTACGCCGACAATGTAAACAGACCATGGCCGTGACTCAACGTTCATACTGCAAGCTATTTTGTTGGAATATAAATATGCAGGACGCTGCATGCATTGTTATGAAACAGTAAGACTTAAATCACATGAAGTACATTAACTTTCTAGGATAAACTTTTGGTAATCAGAAGGCTGTATTAATAATCTGTCAAGGGCCATAAGAGGGTCATTTTCTCAGAATGCAGCGGTTTAGCGAAAAGAAGTGCTCCAGGTGAGGCTCGAAATCACAACCTCGGCATCGCTCTGCTACATACTGTTGTATAAGTACCGCGCGCTAACCGATTACGCTACAGGAGCCTTTTGTTTGGAAGGTCCTAATCATATAACTTTGTTGGAAATGATTCCAATAATACCCGGTCTCAAGGAGGCTCTGTACAGTATCGAGTGGCCGGGCCAACTCAGTCGGTAGAGCATGAGACTCTTAATGTCATGGTCGTGGGTTCGAGCCCCACGTTGGGCTAAGGTTTTCTCCAAGCAAACTTGACTCTGCAAACTCCCGTCAACCTCAGATCCCTTTTGAAAATTCGGCCAACTTTCAGTCACTGCAACCATCTGACCACCATCTATGCGGTGGAAGGTGCGCGGGCCTTCAAGCCATGACTTCAGTCCAAAGAATAGCACTGTTTGATTGTCTCTCTGAAGGGAAGGAAGCCTTGTAATCTTTTCAAGTGGAATCTGCGGTGCTTTAATGAAAAACAACATTTTTAAATGCTTTGAAGACTTTCTGTAGGCGCTGTGGCTTAGCTGGTGAAAGCGCCTGTCTTGTAAACAGGAGACCCTGGGTTCAAATCCCAGCAATGCCTGCTTTATGACAGACGCATGATTTGATCTTTTGCGTGCTTCGCACTGTCGGCCAAAGTCAAACAGAAGGTCACCAATTGGTTCTTGCCCTTGTTAATACCAGTGAGGTTCTTTCCCTTGTTAATACCATGCCTTACATATGAGGTACGCCGACAATGTAAACAGACCATGGCCGTGACTCAACGTTCATACTGCAAGCTATTTTGTTGGAATATAAATATGCAGGACGCTGCATGCATTGTTATGAAACAGTAAGACTTAAATCACATGAAGTACATTAACTTTCTAGGATAAACTTTTGGTAATCAGAAGGCTGTATTAATAATCTGTCAAGGGCCATAAGAGGGTCATTTTCTCAGAATGCAGCGGTTTAGCGAAAAGAAGTGCTCCAGGTGAGGCTCGAACTCACAACCTCGGCATCGCTCTGCTACATACTGTTGTATAAGTACCGTGCGCTAACCGATTGCGCCACAGGAGTCTTTTGTTTGGAAGGTCCTAATCATATAACTTTGTTGGAAATGATTCCAATAATACCCGGTCTCAAGGAGGCTCTGTACAGTATCGAGTGGCCGGGCCAACTCAGTCGGTAGAGCATGAGACTCTTAATGTCATGGTCGTGGGTTCGAGCCCCACGTTGGGCTAAGGTTTTCTCCAAGCAAACTTGACTCTGAAAACTCCCATCAACCTCAGATCCCTTTTGAAAATTCGGCCAACTTTCAGTCACTGCAACCATCTGACCACCATCTATGCGGTGGAAGGTGCGCGGGCCTTCAAGCCATGACTTCAGTCCAAAGAATAGCACTGTTTGATTGTCTCTCTGAAGGGAAGGAAGCCTTGTAATCTTTTCAAGTAGAATCTGCGGTGCTTTAATGAAAAACAACATTTTTAAATGCTTTGAAGACTTTCTGTAGGCGCTGTGGCTTAGCTGGTGAAAGCGCCTGTCTTGTAAACAGGAGACCCTGGGTTCAAATCCCAGCAATGCCTGCTTTATGACAGACGCATGGTTTGATCTTTTGCGTGCTTCGCACTGTCGGCCAAAGTCAAACAGAAGGTCACCAATTGGTTCTTGCCCTTGTTAATACCAGTGAGGTTCTTTCCCTTGTTAATACCATGCCTTACATATGAGGTACGCCGACAATGTAAACAGACCATGGCCGTGACTCAACGTTCATACTGCAAGCTATTTTGTTGGAATATAAATATGCAGGACGCTGCATGCATTGTTATGAAACAGTAAGACTTAAATCACATGAAGTACATTAACTTTCTAGGATAAACTTTTGGTAATCAGAAGGCTGTATTAATAATCTGTCAAGGGCCATAAGAGGGTCATTTTCTCAGAATGCAGCGGTTTAGCGAAAAGAAGTGCTCCAGGTGAGGCTCGAAATCACAACCTCGGCATCGCTCTGCTACATACTGTTGTATAAGTACCGCGCGCTAACCGATTGCGCTACAGGAGCCTTTTGTTTGGAAGGTCCTAATCATATAACTTTGTTGGAAATGATTCCAATAATACCCGGTCTCAAGGAGGCTCTGTACAGTATCGAGTGGGAGGGCCAACTCAGTCGGTAGAGCATGAGACTCTTAATGTCATGGTCGTGGGTTCGAGCCCCACGTTGGGCTAAGGTTTTCTCCAAGCAAACTTGACTCTGCAAACTCCCGTCAACCTCAGATCCCTTTTGAAAATTCGGCCAACTTTCAGTCACTGCAACCATCTGACCACCATCTATGCGGTGGAAGGTGCGCGGGCCTTCAAGCCATGTCTTCAGTCCAAAGAATAGCACTGTTTGATTGTCTATCTGAAGGGAAGGAAGCCTTGTAATCTTTTCAAGTGGAATCTGCGGTGCTTTAATGAAAAACAACATTTTTAAATGCTTTGAAGACTTTCTGTAGGTGCTGTGGCTTAGCTGGTGAAAGCGCCTGTCTTGTAAACAGGAGACCCTGGGTTCAAATCCCAGCAGTGCCTGCTTTATGACAGACGCATGGTTTGATCTTTTGCGTGCTTCGCACTGTCGGCCAAAGTCAAACAGAAGGTCACCAATTGGTTCTTGCCCTTGTTAATACCAGTGAGGTTCTTTCCCTTGTTAATACCATGCCTTACATATGAGGTACGCCGACAATGTAAACAGACCATGGCCGTGACTCAACGTTCATACTGCAAGCTATTTTGTTGGAATATAAATATGCAGGACGCTGCATGCATTGTTATGAAACAGTAAGACTTAAATCACATGAAGTACATTAACTTTCTAGGATAAACTTTTGGTAATCAGAAGGCTGTATTAATAATCTGTCAAGGGCCATAAGAGGGTCATTTTCTCAGAATGCAGCGGTTTAGCGAAAAGAAGTGCTCCAGGTGAGGCTCGAAATCACAACCTCGGCATCGCTCTGCTACATACTGTTGTATAAGTACCGCGCGCTAACCGATTGCGCCACAGGAGCCTTTTGTTTGGAAGGTCCTAATCATATAACTTTGTTGGAAATGATTCCAATAATACCCGGTCTCAAGGAGGCTCTGTACAGTATCGAGTGGCCGGGCCAACTCAGTCGGTAGAGCATGAGACTCTTAATGTCATGGTCGTGGGTTCGAGCCCCACGTTGGGCTAAGGTTTTCTCCAAGCAAACTTGACTCTGCAAACTCCCGTCAACCTCAGATCCCTTTTGAAAATTCGGCCAACTTTCAGTCACTGCAACCATCTGACCACCATCTATGCGGTGGAAGGTGCGCGGGCCTTCAAGCCATGACTTCAGTCCAAAGAATAGCACTGTTTGATTGTCTATCTGAAGGGAAGGAAGCCTTGTAATCTTTTCAAGTGGAATCTGCGGTGCTTTAATGAAAAACAACATTTTTAAATGCTTTGAAGACTTTCTGTAGGCGCTGTGGCTTAGCTGGTGAAAGCGCCTGTCTTGTAAACAGGAGACCCTGGGTTCAAATCCCAGCAGTGCCTGCTTTATGACAGACGCATGGTTTGATCTTTTGCGTGCTTCGCACTGTCGGCCAAAGTCAAACAGAAGGTCACCAATTGGTTCTTGCCCTTGTCAATACCAGTGAGGTTCTTTCCCTTGTTAATACCATGCCTTACATATGAGGTACGCCGACAATGTAAACAGACCATGGCCGTGACTCAACGTTCATACTGCAAGCTATTTTGTTGGAATATAAATATGCAGGACGCTGCATGCATTGTTATGAAACAGTAAGACTTAAATCACATGAAGTACATTAACTTTCTAGGATAAACTTTTGGTAATCAGAAGGCTGTATTAATAATCTGTCAAGGGCCATAAGAGGGTCATTTTCTCAGAATGCAGCGGTTTAGCGAAAAGAAGTGCTCCAGGTGAGGCTCGAAATCACAACCTCGGCATCGCTCTGCTACATACTGTTGTATAAGTACCGCGCGCTAACCGATTGCGCCACAGGAGCCTTTTGTTTGGAAGGTCCTAATCATATAACTTTGTTGGAAATGATTCCAATAATACCCGGTCTCAAGGAGGCTCTGTACAGTATCGAGTGGCCGGGCCAACTCAGTCGGTAGAGCATGAGACTCTTAATGTCATGGTCGTGGGTTCGAGCCCCACGTTGGGCTAAGGTTTTCTCCAAGCAAACTTGACTCTGCAAACTCCCGTCAACCTCAGATCCCTTTTGAAAATTCGGCCAACTTTCAGTCACTGCAACCATCTGACCACCATCTATGCGGTGGAAGGTGCGCGGGCCTTCAAGCCATGACTTCAGTCCAAAGAATAGCACTGTTTGATTGTCTCTCTGAAGGGAAGGAAGCCTTGTAATCTTTTCAAGTGGAATCTGCGGTGCTTTAAAGAAAAACAACATTTTTAAATGCTTTGAAGACTTTCTGTAGGCGCTGTGGCTTAGCTGGTGAAAGCGCCTGTCTTGTAAACAGGAGACCCTGGGTTCAAATCCCAACAATGCCTGCTTTATGACAGACGCATGGTTTGATCTTTTGCGTGCTTCGCACTGTCGGCCAAAGTCAAACAGAAGGTCACCAATTGGTTCTTGCCCTTGTTAATACCAGTGAGGTTCTTTCCCTTGTTAATACCATGCCTTACATATGAGGTACGCCGACAATGTAAACAGACCATGGCCGTGACTCAACGCTCATACTGCAAGCTATTTTGTTGGAATATAAATATGCAGGACGCTGCATGCATTGTTATGAAACAGTAAGACTTAAATCGCATGAAGTACATTAACTTTCTAGGATAAACTTTTGGTAATCAGAAGGCTGTATTAATAATCTGTCAAGGGCCATAAGAGGGTCATTTTCTCAGAATGCAGCGGTTTAGCGAAAAGAAGTGCTCCAGGTGAGGCTCGAACTCACAACCTCGGCATCGCTCTGCTACATACTGTTGTATAAGTACCACGCTCTAACCGATTGCGCCACAGGAGCCTTTTGTTTGGAAGGTCCTAATCATATAACTTTGTTGGAAATGATTCCAATAATACCCGTTCTCAAGGAGGCTCTGTACAGTATCGAGTGGCCCGGCTAGCTCAGTCGGTAGAGCATGAGACTCTTAATGTCATGGTCGTGGGTTCGAGCCCCAAGTTGGGCGAAGGTTTTCTCCAAGCAAACTTGACTCTGCAAACTCCCGTCAACCTCAGATCCCTCTTGAAAATTCGGCCAGCTTTCAGTCACTGCAAACACCTGACCACTATCCATGCGGTGGAAGGTGCGTGGGCCTTCAAGCCCTGACTTCAGTCCAAAGAATAGCACTATTTGATTGTCTCTCTGAAGGGAAGGAAACTTGGAATCTTTTCAAGTGGAATCTGCGGTGCTTTAATGAAAAACAACATTTCTCAAATGCTTTGAAGACTTTCCGTAGGCGCTGTGGCTTAGCTGGTGAAAGCGCCTGTCTTGTAAACAGGAGACCCTGGGTTCAAATCCCAGCAGTGCCTGCTTTATGACAGACGCATGGTTTGATCTTTTGCGTGCTTCGCACTGTCGGCCAAAGTCAAACAGAAGGTCACCAATTGGTTCTTGCCCTTGTTAATACCAGTGAGGTTCTTTCCCTTGTTAATACCATGCCTTACATATGAGGTACGCCGACAATGTAAACAGACCATGGCCGTGACTCAACGTTCATACTGCAAGCTATTTTGTTGGAATATAAATATGCAGGACGCTGCATACATTGTTATGAAACAGTAAGACTTAAATCACATGAAGTACATTAACTTTCTAGGATAAACTTTTGGTAATCAGAAGGCTGTATTAATAATCTGTCAAGGGCCATAAGAGGGTCATTTTCTCAGAATGCAGCGGTTTAGCGAAAAGAAGTGCTCCAGGTGAGGCTCGAAATCACAACCTCGGCATCGCTCTGCTACATACTGTTGTATAAGTACCGCGCGCTAACCGATTGCGCCACAGGAGCCTTTTGTTTGGAAGGTCCTAATCATATAACTTTGTTGGAAATGATTCCAATAATACCCGGTCTCAAGGAGGCTCTGTACAGTATCGAGTGGCCGGGCCAACTCAGTCGGTAGAGCATGAGACTCTTAATGTCATGGTCGTGGGTTCGAGCCCCACGTTGGGCTAAGGTTTTCTCCAAGCAAACTTGACTCTGCAAACTCCCGTCAACCTCAGATCCCTTTTGAAAATTCGGCCAACTTTCAGTCACTGCAACCATCTGACCACCATCTATGCGGTGGAAGGTGCGCGGGCCTTCAAGCCATGACTTCAGTCCAAAGAATAGCACTGTTTGATTGTCTCTCTGAAGGGAAGGAAGCCTTGTAATCTTTTCAAGTGGAATCTGCGGTGCTTTAATGAAAAACAACATTTTTAAATGCTTTGAACACTTTCCGTAGGCGCTGTGGCTTAGCTGGTGAAAGCGCCTGTCTTGTAAACAGGAGACCCTGGGTTCAAATCCCAGAAATGCCTGCTTTATGACAGACGCATGGTTTGATCTTTTGCGTGCTTCGCACTGTCGGCCAAAGTCAAACAGAAGGTCACCAATTGGTTCTTGCCCTTGTTAATACCAGTGAGGTTCTTTCCCTTGTTAATACCATGCCTTACATATGAGGTACGCCGACAATGTAAACAGACCATGGCCGTGACTCAACGTTCATACTGCAAGCTATTTTGTTGGAATATAAATATGCAGGACGCTGCATGCATTGTTATGAAACAGTAAGACTTAAATCACATGAAGTACATTAACTTTCTAGGATAAACTTTTGGTAATCAGAAGGCTGTATTAATAATCTGTCAAGGGCCATAAGAGGGTCATTTTCTCAGAATGCAGCGGTTTAGCGAAAAGAAGTGCTCCAGGTGAGGCTCGAACTCACAACCTCGGCATCGCTCTGCTACATACTGTTGTATAAGTACCGTGCGCTAACCGATTGCGCCACAGGAGCCTTTTGTTTGGAAGGTCCTAATCATATAACTTTGTTGGAAATGATTCCAATAATACCCGGTCTCAAGGAGGCTCTGTACAGTATCGAGTGGCCGGGCCAACTCAGTCGGTAGAGCATGAGACTCTTAATGTCATGGTCGTGGGTTCGAGCCCCACGTTGGGCTAAGGTTTTCTCCAAGCAAACTTGACTCTGCAAACTCCCGTCAACCTCAGATCCCTTTTGAAAATTCGGCCAACTTTCAGTCACTGCAACCATCTGACCACCATCTATGCGGTGGAAGGTGCGCGGGCCTTCAAGCCATGACTTCAGTCCAAAGAATAGCACTGTTTGATTGTCTCTCTGAAGGGAAGGAAGCCTTGTAATCTTTTCAAGTGGAATCTGCGGTGCTTTAATGAAAAACAACATTTTTAAATGCTTTGAAGACTTTCTGTAGGAGCTGTGGCTTAGCTGGTGAAAGCGCCTGTCTTGTAAACAGGAGACCCTGGGTTCAAATCCCAGCAGTGCCTGCTTTATGACAGACGCATGGTTTGATCTTTTGCGTGCTTCGCACTGTCGGCCAAAGTCAAACAGAAGGTCACCAATTGGTTCTTGCCCTTGTTAATACCAGTGAGGTTCTTTCCCTTGTTAATACCATGCCTTACATATGAGGTACGCCGACAATGTAAACAGACCATGGCCGTGACTCAACGTTCATACTGCAAGCTATTTTGTTGGAATATAAATATGCAGGACGCTGCATGCATTGTTATGAAACAGTAAGACTTAAATCACATGAAGTACATTAACTTTCTAGGATAAACTTTTGGTAATCAGAAGGCTGTATTAATAATCTGTCAAGGGCCATAAGAGGGTCATTTTCTCAGAATGCAGCGGTTTAGCGAAAAGAAGTGCTCCAGGTGAGGCTCGAAATCACAACCTCGGCATCGCTCTGCTACATACTGTTGTATAAGTACCGCGCGCTAACCGATTGCGCCACAGGAGCCTTTTGTTTGGAAGGTCCTAATCATATAACTTTGTTGGAAATGATTCCAATAATACCCGGTCTCAAGGAGGCTCTGTACAGTATCGAGTGGCCGGGCCAACTCAGTCGGTAGAGCATGAGACTCTTAATGTCATGGTCGTGGGTTCGAGCCCCACGTTGGGCTAAGGTTTTCTCCAAGCAAACTTGACTCTGCAAACTCCCGTCAACCTCAGATCCCTCTTGAAAATTCGGCCAGCTTTCAGTCACTGCAAACACCTGACCACTATCCATGCGGTGGAAGGTGCGTGGGCCTTCAAGCCCTGACTTCAGTCCAAAGAATAGCACTATTTGATTGTCTCTCTGAAGGGAAGGAAACTTGGAATCTTTTCAAGTGGAATCTGCGGTGCTTTAATGAAAAACAACATTTCTCAAATGCTTTGAAGACTTTCTGTAGGCGCTGTGGCTTAGCTGGTGAAAGCGCCTGTCTTGTAAACAGGAGACCCTGGGTTCAAATCCCAGCAGTGCCTGCTTTATGACAGACGCATGGTTTGATCTTTTGCGTGCTTCGCACTGTCGGCCAAAGTCAAACAGAAGGTCACCAATTGGTTCTTGCCCTTGTTAATACCAGTGAGGTTCTTTCCCTTGTTAATACCATGCCTTACATATGAGGTACGCCGACAATGTAAACAGACCATGGCCGTGACTCAACGTTCATACTGCAAGCTATTTTGTTGGAATATAAATATGCAGGACGCTGCATGCATTGTTATGAAACAGTAAGACTTAAATCACATGAAGTACATTAACTTTCTAGGATAAACTTTTGGTAATCAGAAGGCTGTATTAATAATCTGTCAAGGGCCATAAGAGGGTCATTTTCTCAGAATGCAGCGGTTTAGCGAAAAGAAGTGCTCCAGGTGAGGCTCGAAATCACAACCTCGGCATCGCTCTGCTACATACTGTTGTATAAGTACCGCGCGCTAACCGATTGCGCCACAGGAGCCTTTTGTTTGGAAGGTCCTAATCATATAACTTTGTTGGAAATGATTCCAATAATACCCGGTCTCAAGGAGGCTCTGTACAGTATCGAGTGGCCGGGCCAACTCAGTCGGTAGAGCATGAGACTCTTAATGTCATGGTCGTGGGTTCGAGCCCCACGTTGGGCTAAGGTTTTCTCCAAGCAAACTTGACTCTGCAAACTCCCGTCAACCTCAGATCCCTTTTGAAAATTCGGCCAACTTTCAGTCACTGCAACCATCTGACCACCATCTATGCGGTGGAAGGTGCGCGGGCCTTCAAGCCATGACTTCAGTCCAAAGAATAGCACTGTTTGATTGTCTCTCTGAAGGGAAGGAAGCCTTGTAATCTTTTCAAGTGGAATCTGCGGTGCTTTAATGAAAAACAACATTTTTAAATGCTTTGAAGACTTTCTGTAGGCGCTGTGGCTTAGCTGGTGAAAGGGCCTGTCTTGTAAACAGGAGACCCTGGGTTCAAATCCCAGCAATGCCTGCTTTATGACAGACGCATGGTTTGATCTTTTGCGTGCTTCGCACTGTCGGCCAAAGTCAAACAGAAGGTCACCAACTGGTTCTTGCCCTTGTTAATACCAGTGAGGTTCTTTCCCTTGTTAATACCATGCCTTACATATGAGGTACGCCGACAATGTAAACAGACCATGGCCGTGACTCAACGTTCATACTGCAAGCTATTTTGTTGGAATATAAATATGCAGGACGCTGCATGCATTGTTATGAAACAGTAAGACTTAAATCACATGAAGTACATTAACTTTCTAGGATAAACTTTTGGTAATCAGAAGGCTGTATTAATAATCTGTCAAGGGCCATAAGAGGGTCATTTTCTCAGAATGCAGCGGTTTAGCGAAAAGAAGTGCTCCAGGTGAGGCTCGAACTCACAACCTCGGCATCGCTGTGCTACATACTGTTGTATAAGTACCCCGCGCTAACCGATTGCGCCACAGGAGCCTTTTGTTTGGAAGGTCCTAATCATATAACTTTGTTGGAAATGATTCCAATAATACCCGGTCTCAAGGAGGCTCTGTACAGTATCGAGTGGCCGGGCCAACTAAGTCGGTAGAGCATGAGACTCTTAATGTCATGGTCGTGGGTTCGAGCCCCACGTTGGGCTAAGGTTTTCTCCAAGCAAACTTGACTCTGCAAACTCCCGTCAACCTCAGATCCCTTTTGAAAATTCGGCCAACTTTCAGTCACTGCAACCATCTGACCACCATCTATGCGGTGGAAGGTGCGCGGGCCTTCAAGCCATGACTTCAGTCCAAAGAATAGCACTGTTTGATTGTCTCTCTGAAGGGAAGGAAGCCTTGTAATCTTTTCAAGTAGAATCTGCGGTGCTTTAATGAAAAACAACATTTTTAAATGCTTTGAAGACTTTCTGTAGGCGCTGTGGCTTAGCTGGTGAAAGCGCCTGTCTTGTAAACAGGAGACCCTGGGTTCAAATCCCAGCAATGCCTGCTTTATGACAGACGCATGGTTTGATCTTTTGCGTGCTTCGCACTGTCGGCCAAAGTCAAACAGAAGGTCACCAATTGGTTCTTGCCCTTGTTAATACCAGTGAGGTTCTTTCCCTTGTTAATACCATGCCTTACATATGAGGTACGCCGACAATGTAAACAGACCATGGCCGTGACTCAACGTTCATACTGCAAGCTATTTTGTTGGAATATAAATATGCAGGACGCTGCATGCATTGTTATGAAACAGTAAGACTTAAATCACATGAAGTACATTAACTTTCTAGGATAAACTTTTGGTAATCAGAAGGCTGTATTAATAATCTGTCAAGGGCCATAAGAGGGTCATTTTCTCAGAATGCAGCGGTTTAGCGAAAAGAAGTGCTCCAGGTGAGGCTCGAACTCACAACCTCGGCATCGCTCTGCTACATACTGTTGTATAAGTACCGTGCGCTAACCGATTGCGCCACAGGAGCCTTTTGTTTGGAAGGTCCTAATCATGTAACTTTGTTGGAAATGATTCCAATAATACCCGGTCTCAAGGAGGCTCTGTACAGTATCGAGTGGCCCGGCTAGCTCAGTCGGTAGAGCATGAGACTCTTAATCTCAGGGTCGTGGGTTCGAGCCCCACGTTGGGCGAAGGTTTTCTCCAAGCAATCTTGACTCTGCAAACTCCCGTCAACCTCAGATCCCTCTTGAAAATTCGGCCAGCTTTCAGTCACTGCAAACACCTGACCACTATCCATGCGGTGGAAGGTGCGTGGGCCTTCAAGCCCTGACTTCAGTCCAAAGAATAGCACTATTTGATTGTCTCTCTGAAGGGAAGGAAACTTGGAATCTGCGGTGCTTTAATGAAAAACAACATTTCTTAAATGCTTTGAAGACTTTCTGTAGGCGCTGTGGCTTAGCTGGTGAAAGCGCCTGTCTTGTAAACAGGAGACCCTGGGTTCAAATCCCAGCAGTGCCTGCTTCATGACAGACGCATGGTTTGATATTTTGCGTGCTTCGCACTGTCGGCCAAAGTCAAACAGAAGGTCACCAATTGGTTCTTGCCCTTGTTAATACCAGTGAGGTTCTTTCCCTTGTTAATACCATGCCTTACATATGAGGTACGCCGACAATGTAAACAGACCATGGCCGTGACTCAACGCTCATACTGCAAGCTATTTTGTTGGAATATAAATATGCAGGACGCTGCATGCATTGTTATGAAACAGTAAGACTTAAATCGCATGAAGTACATTAACTTTCTAGGATAAACTTTTGGTAATCAGAAGGCTGTATTAATAATCTGTCAAGGGCCATAAGAGGGTCATTTTCTCAGAATGCAGCGGTTTAGCGAAAAGAAGTGCTCCAGGTGAGGCTCGAGCTCACAACCTCGGCATCGCTCTGCTACATACTGTTGTATAAGTACCACGCTCTAACCGATTGCGCCACAGGAGCCTTTTGTTTGGAAGGTCCTAATCATATAACTTTGTTGGAAATGATTCCAATAATACCCGGTCTCAAGGAGGCTCTGTACAGTATCGAGTGGCCCGGCTCGCTCAGTCGGTAGAGCATGAGACTCTTAATCTCAGGGTCGTGGGTTCGAGCCCCACGTTGGGCGAAGGTTTTCTCCAAGCAATCTTGACTCTGCAAACTCCCGTCAACCTCAGATCCCTCTTGAAAATTCGGCCAGCTTTCAGTCACTGCAAACACCTGACCACTATCCATGCGGTGGAAGGTGCGTGGGCCTTCAAGCCCTGACTTCAGTCCAAAGAATAGCACTATTTGATTGTCTCTCTGAAGGGAAGGAAACTTGGAATCTTTTCAAGTGGAATCTGCGGTGCTTTAATGAAAAACAACATTTTTAAATGCTTTGAAGACTTTCTGTAGGAGCTGTGGCTTAGCTGGTGAAAGCGCCTGTCTTGTAAACAGGAGACCCTGGGTTCAAATCCCAGCAGTGCCTGCTTTATGACAGCCGCATGGTTTGATATTTTGCGTGCTTCGCACTGTCGGCCAAAGTCAAACAGAAGTTCACCAATTGGTTCTTGCCCTTGTTAATACCAGTGAGGTTCTTTCCCTTGTTAATACCATGCCTTACATATGAGGTACGCCGACAATGTAAACAGACCATGGCCGTGACTCAACGCTCATACTGCAAGCTATTTTGTTGGAATATAAATATGCAGGACGCTGCATGCATTGTTATGAAACAGTAAGACTTAAATCGCATGAAGTACATTAACTTTCTAGGATAAACTTTTTGTAATCAGAAGGCTGTATTAATAATCTGTCAAGGGCCATAAGAGGGTCATTTTCTCAGAATGCAGCGGTTTAGCGAAAGGAAGTGCTCCAGGTGAGGCTCGAACTCACAATCTCGGCATCGCTCTGCTACATACTGTTGTATAAGTACTACGCTCTAACCGATTGCGCCACAGGAGCCTTTTGTTTGGAAGGTCCTAATCATATAACTTTGTTGGAAATGATTCCAATAATACCCGGTCTCAAGGAGGCTCTGTACAGTATAGAGTGGCCCGGCTAGCTCAGTCGGTAGAGCATGAGACTCTTAATCTCAGGGTCGTGGGTTCGAGCCCCACGTTGGGCGAAGATTTTCTCCAAGCAAACTTGACTCTGCAAACTCCCGTCAACCTCAGATCCCTCTTGAAAATTCGGCCAGCTTTCAGTCACTGCAAACACCTGACCACTATCCATGCGGTGGAAAGTGGTCATGCGAGCCCCACGTTGGGAGAAGGTTTTCTCCAAGCAAACTTGACTCTGCAAACTCCCGTCAACCTCAGATCCCTCTTGAAAATTCGGCCAGCTTTCAGTCACTGCAAACACCTGACCACTATCCATGCGGTGGAAGGTGCGTGGACCTTCAAGCCCTGACTTCAGTCCAAAGAATAGCACTATTTGATTGTCTCTCTGAAGGGAAGGAAACTTGGAATCTTTTCAAGTGGAATCTGCGGTGCTTTAATGAAAAACAACATTTCTTAAATGCTTTGAAGACTTTCTGTAGGCGCTGTGGCTTAGCTGGTGAAAGCGCCTGTCTTGTAAACAGGAGACCCTGGGTTCAAATCCCAGCAGTGCCTGCTTTATGACAGACGCATGGTTTGATATTTTGCGTGCTTCGCACTGTCGGCCAAAGTCAAACAGAAGGTCACCAATTGGTTCTTGCCCTTGTTAATACCAGTGAGGTTCTTTCCCTTGTTAATACCATGCCTTACATATGAGGTACGCCGACAATGTAAACAGACCATGGCCGTGACTCAACGCTCATACTGCAAGCTATTTTGTTGGAATATAAATATGCAGGACGCTGCATGCATTGTTATGAAACAGTAAGACTTAAATCGCATGAAGTACATTAACTTTCTAGGATAAACTTTTGGTAATCAGGAGGCTGTATTAATAATCTGTCAAGGGCCATAAGAGGGTCATTTTCTCAGAATGCAGCGGTTTAGCGAAATGAAGTGCTCCAGGTGAGGCTCGAACTCACAACCTCGGCATCGCTCTGCTACATACTGTTGTATAAGTACCACGCTCTAACCGATTGCGCCACAGGAGCCTTTTGCTTGGAAGGTCCTAATCATATAACTTTGTTGGAAATGATTCCAATAATACCCGGTCTCAAGGAGGCTCTGAATAGTATCGAGTGGCCCGGCTAGCTCAGTCGATAGAGCATGAGACTCTTAATCTCAGGGTCGTGGGTTCGAGCCCCACGTTGGGCGAAGGTTTTCTCCAAGCAAACTTGACTCTGCAAACTCCCGTCAACCTCAGATCCCTCTTGAAAATTCGGCCAGCTTTCAGTCACTGCAAACACCTGACCACTATCCATGCGGTGGAAGGTGCGTGGGCCTTCAAGCCCTGACTTCAGTCCAAAGAATAGCACTATTTGATTGTCTCTCTGAAGGGAAGGAAACTTGGAATCTTTTCAAGTGGAATCTGCGGTGCTTTAATGAAAAACAACATTTCTTAAATGCTTTGAAGACTTTCTGTAGGCGCTGTGGCTTAGCTGGTGAAAGGGCCTGTCTTGTAAACAGGAGACCCTGGGTTCAAATCCCAGCAGTGCCTGCTATATGACAGACGCATGGTTTGATATTTTGCGTGCTTCGCACTGTCGGCCAAAGTCAAACAGAAGGTCACCAATTGGTTCTTACCCTTGTTAATACCAGTGAGGTTCTTTCCCTTGTTAATACCATGCCTTACATATGAGGTACGCCGACAATGTAAACAGACCATGGCCGTGACTCAACGCTCATACTGCAAGCTATTTTGTTGGAATATAAATATGCAGGACGCTGCATGCATTGTTATGAA
The DNA here is from genome assembly GCF_951799395.1 of Argentina silus. Lineage (NCBI taxonomy): Eukaryota > Metazoa > Chordata > Actinopteri > Argentiniformes > Argentinidae > Argentina > Argentina silus. Next base: position 14,388,321 of record NC_139675.1, on the reverse strand, counting down.
ACAGTAAGACTTAAATCACATGAAGTACATTAACTTTCTAGGATAAACTTTTGGTAATCAGAAGGCTGTATTAATAATCTGTCAAGGGCCATAAGAGTGTCATTTTCTCAGAATGCAGCGGTTTAGCGAAAAGAAGTGCTCCAGGTGAGGCTCGAACTCACAACCTCGGCATCGCTCTGCTACATACTGTTGTATAAGTACCACGCTCTAACCGATTGCGCCACAGGAGCCTTTTGTTTGGAAGGTCCTAATCATATAACTTTGTTGGAAATGATTCCAATAATACCCAGTCTCAAGGAGGCTCTGTACAGTATCGAGTGGCCCGGCTAGCTCAGTCGGTAGAGCATGAGACTCTTAATCTCAGGGTCGTGGGTTCGAGCCCCACGTTGGGCGAAGGTTTTCTCCAAGCAAACTTGACTCTGCAAACTCCCGTCAACCTCAGATCCCTCTTGAAAATTCGGCCAGCTTTCAGTCACTGCAAACACCTGACCACTATCCATGCGGTGGAAGGTGCGTGGGCCTTCAAGCCCTGACTTCAGTCCAAAGAATAGCACTATTTGATTGTCTCTCTGAAGGGAAGGAAACTTGGAATCTTTTCAAGTGGAATCTGCGGTGCTTTAATGAAAAACAACATTTCTTAAATGCTTTGAAGACTTTCTGTAGGCGCTGTGACTTAGCTGGTGAAAGCGCCTGTCTTGTAAACAGGAGACCCTGGGTTCAAATCCCAGCAGTGCCTGCTTCATGACAGACGCATGGTTTGATATTTTGTGTGCTTCCCACTGTCGGCCAAAGTCAAACAGAAGGTCACCAATTGGTTCTTGCCCTTGTTAATACCAGTGAGGTTCTTTCCCTTGTTAATACCATGCCTTACATATGAGGTACGCCGACAATGTAAACAGACCATGGCCGTGACTCAACGCTCATACTGCAAGCTATTTTGTTGGAATATAAATATGCAGGACGCTGCATGCATTGTTATGAAACAGTAAGACTTAAATCGCATGAAGTACATTAACTTTCTAGGATAAACTTTTGGTAATCAGAAGGCTGTATTAATAATCTGTCAAGGGCCATAAGAGGGTCATTTTCTCAGAATGCAGCGGTTTAGCGAAAAGAAGTGCTCCAGGTGAGGCTCGAACTCACAACCTCGGCATCGCTCTGCTACATACTGTTGTATAAGTACTACGCTCTAACCGATTGCGCCACAGGAGCCTTTTGTTTGGAAGGTCCTAATCATATAACTTTGTTGGAAATGATTCCAATAATACCCGGTCTCAAGGAGGCTCTGTACAGTATAGAGTGGCCCGGCTAGCTCAGTCGGTAGAGCATGAGACTCTTAATCTCAGGGTCGTGGGTTCGAGCCCCACGTTGGGCGAAGGTTTTCTCCAAGCAAACTTGACTCTGCAAACTCCCGTCAACCTCAGATCCCTCTTGAAAATTCGGCCAGCTTTCAGTCACTGCAAACACCTGACCACTATCCATGCGGTGGAAAGTGGTCATGCGAGCCCCACGTTGGGAGAAGGTTTTCTCCAAGCAAACTTGACTCTGCAAACTCCCGTCAACCTCAGATCCCTCTTGAAAATTCGGCCAGCTTTCAGTCACTGCAAACACCTGACCACTATCCATGCGGTGGAAGGTGCGTGGGCCTTCAAGCCCTGACTTCAGTCCAAAGAATAGCACTATTTGATTGTCTCTCTGAAGGGAAGGAAACTTGGAATCTTTTCAAGTGGAATCTGCGGTGCTTTAATGAAAAACAACATTTCTTAAATGCTTTGAAGACTTTCTGTAGGCGCTGTGGCTTAGCTGGTGAAAGGGCCTGTCTTGTAAACAGGAGACCCTGGGTTCAAATCCCAGCAGTGCCTGCTATATGACAGACGCATGGTTTGATATTTTGCGTGCTTCGCACTGTCGGCCAAAGTCAAACAGAAGGTCACCAATTGGTTCTTGCCCTTGTTAATACCAGTGAGGTTCTTTCCCTTGTTAATACCATGCCTTACATATGAGGTACGCCGACAATGTAAACAGACCATGGCCGTGACTCAACGCTCATACTGCAAGCTATTTTGTTGGAATATAAATATGCAGGACGCTGCATGCATTGTTATGAAACAGTAAGACTTAAATCACATGAAGTACATTAACTTTCTAGGATAAACTCTTGGTAATCAGAAGGCTGTATTAATAATCTGTCAAGGGCCATAAGAGTGTCATTTTCTCAGAATGCAGCGGTTTAGCGAAAAGAAGTGCTCCAGGTGAGGCTCGAACTCACAACCTCGGCATCGCTCTGCTACATACTGTTGTATAAGTACCACGCTCTAACCGATTGCGCCACAGGAGCCGTTTGTTTGGAAGGTCCTAATCATATAACTTTGTTGGAAATGATTCCAATAATACCCAGTCTCAAGGAGGCTCTGTACAGTATCGAGTGGCCCGGCTAGCTCAGTCGGTAGAGCATGAGACTCTTAATCTCAGGGTCGTGGGTTCGAGCCCCACGTTGGGCGAAGGTTTTCTCCAAGCAAACTTGACTCTGCAAACTCCCGTCAACCTCAGATCCCTCTTGAAAATTCGGCCAGCTTTCAGTCACTGCAAACACCTGACCACTATCCATGCGGTGGAAAGTGGTCATGCGAGCCCCACGTTGGGAGAAGGTTTTCTCCAAGCAAACTTGACTCTGCAAACTCCCGTCAACCTCAGATCCCTCTTGAAAATTCGGCCAGCTTTCAGTCACTGCAAACACCTGACCACTATCCATGCGGTGGAAGGTGCGTGGGCCTTCAAGCCCTGACTTCAGTCCAAAGAATAGCACTATTTGATTGTCTCTCTGAAGGGAAGGAAACTTGGAATCTTTTCAAGTGGAATCTGCGGTGCTTTAATGAAAAACAACATTTCTTAAATGCTTTGAAGACTTTCTGTAGGCGCTGTGGCTTAGCTGGTGAAAGCGCCTGTCTTGTAAACAGGAGACCCTGGGTTCAAATCCCAGCAGTGCCTGCTTTATGACAGACGCATGGTTTGATATTTTGCGTGCTTCGCACTGTCGGCCAAAGTCAAACAGAAGGTCACCAATTGGTTCTTGCCCTTGTTAATACCAGTGAGGTTCTTTCCCTTGTTAATACCATGCCTTACATATGAGGTACGCCGACAATGTAAACAGACCATGGCCGTGACTCAACGCTCATACTGCAAGCTATTTTGTTGGAATATAAATATGCAGGACGCTGCATGCATTGTTATGAAACAGTAAGACTTAAATCGCATGAAGTACATTAACTTTCTAGGATAAACTTTTTGTAATCAGAAGGCTGTATTAATAATCTGTCAAGGGCCATAAGAGGGTCATTTTCTCAGAATGCAGCGGTTTAGCGAAAAGAAGTGCTCCAGGTGAGGCTCGAACTCACAATCTCGGCATCGCTCTGCTACATACTGTTGTATAAGTACTACGCTCTAACCGATTGCGCCACAGGAGCCTTTTGTTTGGAAGGTCCTAATCATATAACTTTGTTGGAAATGATTCCAATAATACCCGGTCTCAAGGAGGCTCTGTACAGTGTAGAGTGGCCCGGCTAGCTCAGTCGGTAGAGCATGAGACTCTTAATCTCAGGGTCGTGGGTTCGAGCCCCACGTTGGGCGAAGGTTTTCTCCAAGCAAACTTGACTCTGCAAACTCCCGCCAACCTCAGATCCCTCTTGAAAATTCGGCCAGCTTTCAGTCACTGCAAACACCTGACCACTATCCATGCGGTGGAAAGTGGTCATGCGAGCCCCACGTTGGGAGAAGGTTTTCTCCAAGCAAACTTGACTCTGCAAACTCCCGTCAACCTCAGATCCCTCTTGAAAATTCGGCCAGCTTTCAGTCACTGCAAACACCTGACCACTATCCATGCGGTGGAAGGTGCGTGGGCCTTCAAGCCCTGACTTCAGTCCAAAGAATAGCACTATTTGATTGTCTCTCTGAAGGGAAGGAAACTTGGAATCTTTTCAAGTGGAATCTGCGGTGCTTTAATGAAAAACAACATTTCTTAAATGCTTTGAAGACTTTCTGTAGGTGCTGTGGCTTAGCTGGTGAAAGCGCCTGTCTTGTAAACAGGAGACCCTGGGTTCAAATCCCAGCAGTGCCTGCTTTATGACAGACGCATGGTTTGATATTTTGCGTGCTTCGCACTGTCGGCCAAAGTCAAACAGAAGGTCACCAATTGGTTCTTGCCCTTGTTAATACCAGTGAGGTTCTTTCCCTTGTTAATACCATGCCTTACATATGAGGTACGCCGACAATGTAAACAGACCATGGCCGTGACTCAACGCTCATACTGCAAGCTATTTTGTTGGAATATAAATATGCAGGACGCTGCATGCATTGTTATGAAACAGTAAGACTTAAATCGCATGAAGTACATTAACTTTCTAGGATAAACTTTTGGTAATCAGGAGGCTGTATTAATAATCTGTCAAGGGCCATAAGAGGGTCATTTTCTCAGAATGCAGCGGTTTAGCGAAATGAAGTGCTCCAGGTGAGGCTCGAACTCACAACCTCGGCATCGCTCTGCTACATACTGTTGTAGAAGTACCACGCTCTAACCAATTGCGCCACAGGAGCCTTTTGCTTGGAAGGTCCTAATCATATAACTTTGTTGGAAATGATTCCAATAATACCCGGTCTCAAGGAGGCTCTGTATAGTATCGAGTGGCCCGGCTACCTCAGTCGATAGAGCATGAGACTCTTAATCTCAGGGTCGTGGGTTCGAGCCCCACGTTGGGCGAAGGTTTTCTCCAAGCAAACTTGACTCTGCAAACTCCCGTCAACCTCAGATCCCTCTTGAAAATTCGGCCAGCTTTCAGTCACTGCAAACACCTGACCACTATCCATGCGGTGGAAGGTGCGTGGGCCTTCAAGCCCTGACTTCAGTCCAAAGAATAGCACTATTTGATTGTCTCTCTGAAGGGAAGGAAACTTGGAATCTTTTCAAGTGGAATCTGCGGTGCTTTAATGAAAAACAACATTTCTTAAATGCTTTGAAGACTTTCTGTAGGCGCTGTGGCTTAGCTGGTGAAAGGGCCTGTCTTGTAAACAGGAGACCCTGGGTTCAAATCCCAGCAGTGCCTGCTATATGACAGACGCATGGTTTGATATTTTGCGTGCTTCGCACTGTCGGCCAAAGTCAAACAGAAGGTCACCAATTGGTTCTTGCCCTTGTTAATACCAGTGAGGTTCTTTCCCTTGTTAATACCATGCCTTACATATGAGGTACGCCGACAATGTAAACAGACCATGGCCGTGACTCAACGCTCATACTGCAAGCTATTTTGTTGGAATATAAATATGCAGGACGCTGCATGCATTGTTATGAAACAGTAAGACTTAAATCGCATGAAGTACATTAACTTTCTAGGATAAACTTTTGGTAATCAGAAGGCTGTATTAATAATCTGTCAAGGGCCATAAGAGGGTCATTTTCTCAGAATGCAGCGGTTTAGCGAAAAGAAGTGCTCCAGGTGAGGCTCGAACTCACAACCTCGGCATCGCTCTGCTACATACTGTTGTATAAGTACCACGCTCTAACCGATTGCGCCACAGGAGCCTTTTGTTTGGAAGGTCCTAATCATATAACTTTGTTGGAAATGATTCCAATAATACCCGGTCTCAAGGAGGCTCTGTACAGTATAGAGTGGCCCGGCTAGCTCAGTCGGTAGAGCATGAGACTCTTAATCTCAGGGTCGTGGGTTCGAGCCCCACGTTGGGCGAAGGTTTTCTCCAAGCAAACTTGACTCTGCAAACTCCCGTCAACCTCAGATCCCTCTTGAAAATTCGGCCAGCTTTCAGTCACTGCAAACACCTGACCACTATCCATGCGGTGGAAAGTGGTCATGCGAGCCCCACGTTGGGAGAAGGTTTTCTCCAAGCAAACTTGACTCTGCAAACTCCCGTCAACCTCAGATCCCTCTTGAAAATTCGGCCAGCTTTCAGTCACTGCAAACACCTGACCACTATCCATGCGGTGGAAGGTGCGTGGGCCTTCAAGCCCTGACTTCAGTCCAAAGAATAGCACTATTTGATTGTCTCTCTGAAGGGAAGTAAACTTGGAATCTTTTCAAGTGGAATCTGCGGTGCTTTAATGAAAAACAACATTTCTTAAATGCTTTGAAGACTTTCTGTAGGCGCTGTGGCTTAGCTGGTGAAAGCGCCTGTCTTGTAAACAGGAGACCCTGGGTTCAAATCCCAGCAGTGCCTGCTTTATGACAGACGCATGGTTTGATATTTTGCGTGCTTCGCACTGTCGGCCAAAGTCAAACAGAAGGTCACCAATTGGTTCTTGCCCTTGTTAATACCAGTGAGGTTCTTTCCCTTGTTAATACCATGCCTTACATATGAGGTACGCCGACAATGTAAACAGACCATGGCCGTGACTCAACGCTCATACTGCAAGCTATTTTGTTGGAATATAAATATGCAGGACGCTGCATGCATTGTTATGAAACAGTAAGACTTAAATCGCATGAAGTACATTAACTTTCTAGGATAAACTTTTTGTAATCAGAAGGCTGTATTAATAATCTGTCAAGGGCCATAAGAGGGTCATTTTCTCAGAATGCAGCGGTTTAGCGAAAAGAAGTGCTCCAGGTGAGGCTCGAACTCACAATCTCGGCATCGCTCTGCTACATACTGTTGTATAAGTACTACGCTCTAACCGATTGCGCCACAGGAGCCTTTTGTTTGGAAGGTCCTAATCATATAACTTTGTTGGAAATGATTCCAATAATACCCGGTCTCAAGGAGGCTCTGTACAGTATAGAGTGGCCCGGCTAGCTCAGTCGGTAGAGCATGAGACTCTTAATCTCAGGGTCGTGGGTTCGAGCCCCACGTTGGGCGAAGGTTTTCTCCAAGCAAACTTGACTCTGCAAACTCCCGTCAACCTCAGATCCCTCTTGAAAATTCGGCCAGCTTTCAGTCACTGCAAACACCTGACCACTATCCATGCGGTGGAAAGTGGTCATGCGAGCCCCACGTTGGGAGAAGGTTTTCTCCAAGCAAACTTGACTCTGCAAACTCCCGTCAACCTCAGATCCCTCTTGAAAATTCGGCCAGCTTTCAGTCACTGCAAACACCTGACCACTATCCATGCGGTGGAAGGTGCGTGGGCCTTCAAGCCCTGACTTCAGTCCAAAGAATAGCACTATTTGATTGTCTCTCTGAAGGGAAGGAAACTTGGAATCTTTTCAAGTGGAATCTGCGGTGCTTTAATGAAAAACAACATTTCTTAAATGCTTTGAAGACTTTCTGTAGGCGCTGTGGCTTAGCTGGTGAAAGGGCCTGTCTTGTAAACAGGAGACCCTGGGTTCAAATCCCAGCAGTGCCTGCTATATGACAGACGCATGGTTTGATATTTTGCGTGCTTCGCACTGTCGGCCAAAGTCAAACAGAAGGTCACCAATTGGTTCTTGCCCTTGTTAATACCAGTGAGGTTCTTTCCCTTGTTAATACCATGCCTTACATATGAGGTACGCCGACAATGTAAACAGACCATGGCCGTGACTCAACGCTCATACTGCAAGCTATTTTGTTGGAATATAAATATGCAGGACGCTGCATGCATTGTTATGAAACAGTAAGACTTAAATCGCATGAAGTACATTAACTTTCTAGGATAAACTTTTGGTAATCAGAAGGCTGTATTAATAATCTGTCAAGGGCCATAAGAGGGTCATTTTCTCAGAATGCAGCGGTTTAGCGAAAAGCAGTGCTCCAGGTGAGGCTCGAACTCACAACCTCGGCATCGCTCTGCTACATACTGTTGTATAAGTACCACGCTCTAACCGATTGCGCCACAGGAGCCTTTTGTTTGGAAGGTCCTAATCATATAACTTTGTTGGAAATGATTCCAATAATACCCGGTCTCAAGGAGGCTCTGTACAGTATAGAGTGGCCCGGCTAGCTCAGTCGGTAGAGCATGAGACTCTTAATCTCAGGGTCGTGGGTTCGAGCCCCACGTTGGGCGGAGGATTTCTCCAAGCAAACTTGACTCCCGTCAACCTCAGATCCCTCTTGAAAATTCGGCCAGCTTTCAGTCACTGCAAACACCTGACCACTATCCATGCGGTGGAAAGTGGTCATGCGAGCCCCACGTTGGGAGAAGGTTTTCTCCAAGCAAACTTGACTCTGCAAACTCCCGTCAACCTCAGATCCCTCTTGAAAATTCGGCCAGCTTTCAGTCACTGCAGACACCTGACCACTATCCATGCGGTGGAAGGTGCGTGGGCCTTCAAGCCCTGACTTCAGTCCAAAGAATAGCACTATTTGATTGTCTCTCTGAAGGGAAGGAAACTTGGAATCTTTTCAAGTGGAATCTGCGGTGCTTTAATGAAAAACAACATTTCTCAAATGCTTTGAAGACTTTCTGTAGGCGCTGTGGCTTAGCTGGTGAAAGCGCCTGTCTTGTAAACAGGAGACCCTGGGTTCAAATCCCAGCAGTGCCTGCTTTATGACAGACGCATGGTTTGATATTTTACGTGCTTCGCACTGTCGGCCAAAGTCAAACAGAAGGTCACCAATTGGTTCTTGCCCTTGTTAATACCAGTGAGGTTCTTTCCCATGTTAATACCATGCCTTACATATGAGGTACGCCGACAATGTAAACAGACCATGGCCGTGACTCAACGTTCATACTGCAAGCTATTTTGTTGGAATATAAATATGCAGGACGCTGCATGCATTGTTATGAAACAGTAAGACTTAAATCACATGAAGTACATTAACTTTCTAGGATAAACTTTTGGTAATCAGAAGGCTGTATTAATAATCTGTCAAGGGCCATAAGAGGGTCATTTTCTCAGAATGCAGCGGTTTAGCGAAAAGAAGTGCACCAGGTGAGGCTCGAAATCACAACCTCGGCATCGCTCTGCTACATACTGTTGTATAAGTACCGCGCGCTAACCGATTGCGCTACAGGAGCATTTTGTTTGGAAGGTCCTAATCATATAACTTTGTTGGAAATGATTCCAATAATACCCGGTCTCAAGGAGGCTCTGTACAGTATCGAGTGGGAGGGCCAACTCAGTCGGTAGAGCATGAGACTCTTAATGTCATGGTCGTGGGTTCGAGCCCCACGTTGGGCTAAGGTTTTCTCCAAGCAAACTTGACTCTGCAAACTCCCGTCAACCTCAGATCCCTTTTGAAAATTCGGCCAACTTTCAGTCACTGCAACCATCTGACCACCATCTATGCGGTGGAAGGTGCGCGGGCCATCAAGCCATGACTTCAGTCCAAAGAATAGCACTGTTTGATTGTCTATCTGAAGGGAAGGAAGCCTTGTAATCTTTTCAAGTGGAATCTGCGGTGCTTTAATGAAAAACAACATTTTTAAATGCTTTGAAGACTTTCTGTAGGCGCTGTGGCTTAGCTGGTGAAAGCGCCTGTCTTGTAAACAGGAGACCCTGGGTTCAAATCCCAGCAGTGCCTGCTTTATGACAGACGCATGGTTTGATCTTTTGCGTGCTTCGCACTGTCGGCCAAAGTCAAACAGAAGGTCACCAATTGGTTCTTGCCCTTGTTAATACCAGTGAGGTTCTTTCCCTTGTTAATACCATGCCTTACATATGAGGTACGCCGACAATGTAAACAGACCATGGCCGTGACTCAACGTTCATACTGCAAGCTATTTTGTTGGAATATAAATATGCAGGACGCTGCATGCATTGTTATGAAACAGTAAGACTTAAATCACATGAAGTACATTAACTTTCTAGGATAAACTTTTGTTAATCAGAAGGCTGTATTAATAATCTGTCAAGGGCCATAAGAGGGTCATTTTCTCAGAATGCAGCGGTTTAGCGAAAAGAAGTGCTCCAGGTGAGGCTCGAAATCACAACCTCGGCATCGCTCTGCTACATACTGTTGTATAAGTACCGCGCGCTAACCGATTGCGCTACAGGAGCCTTTTGTTTGGAAGGTCCTAATCATATAACTTTGTTGGAAATGATTCCAATAATACCCGGTCTCAAGGAGGCTCTGTACAGTATCGAGTGGGAGGGCCAACTCAGTCGGTAGAGCATGAGACTCTTAATGTCATGGTCGTGGGTTCGAGCCCCACGTTGGGCTAAGGTTTTCTCCAAGCAAACTTGACTCTGCAAACTCCCGTCAACCTCAGATCCCTTTTGAAAATTCGGCCAACTTTCAGTCACTGCAACCATCTGACCACCATCTATGCGGTGGAAGGTGCGCGGGCCTTCAAGCCATGACTTCAGTCCAAAGAATAGCACTGTTTGATTGTCTATCTGAAGGGAAGGAAGCCTTGTAATCTTTTCAAGTGGAATCTGCGGTGCTTTAATGAAAAACAACATTTTTAAATGCTTTGAAGACTTTCTGTAGGCGCTGTGGCTTAGCTGGTGAAAGCGCCTGTCTTGTAAACAGGAGACCCTGGGTTCAAATCCCAGCAGTGCCTGCTTTATGACAGACGCATGGTTTGATCTTTTGCGTGCTTCGCACTGTCGGCCAAAGTCAAACAGAAGGTCACCAATTGGTTCTTGCCCTTGTTAATACCAGTGAGGTTCTTTCCCTTGTTAATACCATGCCTTACATATGAGGTACGCCGACAATGTAAACAGACCATGGCCGTGACTCAACGTTCATACTGCAAGCTATTTTGTTGGAATATAAATATGCAGGACGCTGCATGCATTGTTATGAAACAGTAAGACTTAAATCACATGAAGTACATTAACTTTCTAGGATAAACTTTTGTTAATCAGAAGGCTGTATTAATAATCTGTCAAGGGCCATAAGAGGGTCATTTTCTCAGAATGCAGCGGTTTAGCGAAAAGAAGTGCTCCAGGTGAGGCTCGAAATCACAACCTCGGCATCGCTCTGCTACATACTGTTGTATAAGTACCGCGCGCTAACCGATTGCGCCACAGCAGCCTTTTGTTTGGAAGGTCCTAATCATATAACTTTGTTGGAAATGATTCCAATAATACCCGGTCTCAAGGAGGCTCTGTACAGTATCGAGTGGCCGGGCCAACTCAGTCGGTAGAGCATGAGACTCTTAATGTCATGGTCGTGGGTTCGAGCCCCACGTTGGGCTAAGGTTTTCTCCAAGCAAACTTGACTCTGCAAACTCCCGTCAACCTCAGATCCCTTTTGAAAATTCGGCCAACTTTCAGTCACTGCAACCATCTGACCACCATCTATGCGGTGGAAGGTGCGCGGGCCTTCAAGCCATGACTTCAGACCAAAGAATAGCACTGTTTGATTGTCTCTCTGAAGGGAAGGAAGCCTTGTAATCTTTTCAAGTGGAATCTGCGGTGCTTTAATGAAAAACAACATTTTTAAATGCTTTGAAGACTTTCTGTAGGCGCTGTGGCTTAGCTGGTGAAAGCGCCTGTCTTGTAAACAGGAGACCCTGGGTTCAAATCCCAACAATGCCTGCTTTATGACAGACGCATGGTTTGATCTTTTGCGTGCTTCGCACTGTCGGCCAAAGTCAAACAGAAGGTCACCAATTGGTTCTTGCCCTTGTTAATACCAGTGAGGTTCTTTCCCTTGTTAATACCATGCCTTACATATGAGGTACGCCGACAATGTAAACAGACCATGGCCGTGACTCAACGCTCATACTGCAAGCTATTTTGTTGGAATATAAATATGCAGGACGCTGCATGCATTGTTATGAAACAGTAAGACTTAAATCGCATGAAGTACATTAACTTTCTAGGATAAACTTTTGGTAATCAGAAGGCTGTATTAATAATCTGTCAAGGGCCATAAGAGGGTCATTTTCTCAGAATGCAGCGGTTTAGCGAAAAGAAGTGCTCCAGGTGAGGCTCGAACTCACAACCTCGGCATCGCTCTGCTACATACTGTTGTATAAGTACCACGCTCTAACCGATTGCGCCACAGGAGCCTTTTGTTTGGAAGGTCCTAATCATATAACTTTGTTGGAAATGATTCCAATAATACCCGTTCTCAAGGAGGCTCTGTACAGTATCGAGTGGCCCGGCTAGCTCAGTCGGTAGAGCATGAGACTCTTAATCTCAGGGTCGTGGGTTCGAGCCCCAAGTTGGGCGAAGGTTTTCTCCAAGCAAACTTGACTCTGCAAACTCCCGTCAACCTCAGATCCCTCTTGAAAATTCGGCCAGCTTTCAGTCACTGCAAACACCTGACCACTATCCATGCGGTGGAAGGTGCGTGGGCCTTCAAGCCCTGACTTCAGTCCAAAGAATAGCACTATTTGATTGTCTCTCTGAAGGGAAGGAAACTTGGAATCTTTTCAAGTGGAATCTGCGGTGCTTTAATGAAAAACAACATTTCTCAAATGCTTTGAAGACTTTCTGTAGGCGCTGTGGCTTAGCTGGTGAAAGCGCCTGTCTTGTAAACAGGAGACCCTGGGTTCAAATCCCAGCAGTGCCTGCTTTATGACAGACGCATGGTTTGATCTTTTGCGTGCTTCGCACTGTCGGCCAAAGTCAAACAGAAGGTCACCAATTGGTTCTTGCCCTTGTTAATACCAGTGAGGTTCTTTCCCTTGTTAATACCATGCCTTACATATGAGGTACGCCGACAATGTAAACAGACCATGGCCGTGACTCAACGTTCATACTGCAAGCTATTTTGTTGGAATATAAATATGCAGGACGCTGCATGCATTGTTATGAAACAGTAAGACTTAAATCACATGAAGTACATTAACTTTCTAGGATAAACTTTTGGTAATCAGAAGGCTGTATTAATAATCTGTCAAGGGCCATAAGAGGGTCATTTTCTCAGAATGCAGCGGTTTAGCGAAAAGAAGTGCACCAGGTGAGGCTCGAAATCACAACCTCGGCATCGCTCTGCTACATACTGTTGTATAAGTACCGCGCGCTAACCGATTGCGCTACAGGAGCCTTTTGTTTGGAAGGTCCTAATCATATAACTTTGTTGGAAATGATTCCAATAATACCCGGTCTCAAGGAGGCTCTGTACAGTATCGAGTGGCCGGGCCAACTCAGTCGGTAGAGCATGAGACTCTTAATGTCATGGTCGTGGGTTCGAGCCCCACGTTGGGCTAAGGTTTTCTCCAAGCAAACTTGACTCTGCAAACTCCCGTCAACCTCAGATCCCTTTTGAAAATTCGGCCAACTTTCAGTCACTGCAACCATCTGACCACCATCTATGCGGTGGAAGGTGCGCGGGCCTTCAAGCCATGACTTCAGTCCAAAGAATAGCACTGTTTGATTGTCTATCTGAAGGGAAGGAAGCCTTGTAATCTTTTCAAGTGGAATCTGCGGTGCTTTAATGAAAAACAACATTTTTAAATGCTTTGAAGACTTTCTGTAGGCGCTGTGGCTTAGCTGGTGAAAGCGCCTGTCTTGTAAACAGGAGACCCTGGGTTCAAATCCCAGCAGTGACTGCTTTATGACAGACGCATGGTTTGATCTTTTGCGTGCTTCGCACTGTCGGCCAAAGTCAAACAGAAGGTCACCAATTGGTTCTTGCCCTTGTTAATACCAGTGAGGTTCTTTCCCTTGTTAATACCATGCCTTACATATGAGGTACGCCGACAATGTAAACAGACCATGGCCGTGACTCAACGTTCATACTGCAAGCTATTTTGTTGGAATATAAATATGCAGGACGCTGCATGCATTGTTATGAAACAGTAAGACTTAAATCACATGAAGTACATTAACTTTCTAGGATAAACTTTTGGTAATCAGAAGGCTGTATTAATAATCTGTCAAGGGCCATAAGAGGGTCATTTTCTCAGAATGCAGCGGTTTAGCGAAAAGAAGTGCACCAGGTGAGGCTCGAAATCACAACCTCGGCATCGCTCTGCTACATACTGTTGTATAAGTACCGCGCGCTAACCGATTGCGCTACAGGAGCCTTTTGTTTGGAAGGTCCTAATCATATAACTTTGTTGGAAATGATTCCAATAATACCCGGTCTCAAGGAGGCTCTGTACAGTATCGAGTGGCCGGGCCAACTCAGTCGGTAGAGCATGAGACTCTTAATGTCATGGTCGTGGGTTCGAGCCCCACGTTGGGCTAAGGTTTTCTCCAAGCAAACTTGACTCTGCAAACTCCCGTCAACCTCAGATCCCTTTTGAAAATTCGGCCAACTTTCAGTCACTGCAACCATCTGACCACCATCTATGCGGTGGAAGGTGCGCGGGCCTTCAAGCCATGACTTCAGTCCAAAGAATAGCACTGTTTGATTGTCTCTCTGAAGGGAAGGAAGCCTTGTAATCTTTTCAAGTGGAATCTGCGGTGCTTTAATGAAAAACAACATTTTTAAATGCTTTGAAGACTTTCTGTAGGCGCTGTGGCTTAGCTGGTGAAAGCGCCTGTCTTGTAAACAGGAGACCCTGGGTTCAAATCCCAGCAATGCCTGCTTTATAACAGACGCATGGTTTGATATTTTGCGTGCTTCGCACTGTCGGCCAAAGTCAAACAGAAGGTCACCAATTGGTTCTTGCCCTTGTTAATACCAGTGAGGTTCTTTCCCTTGTTAATACCATGCCTTACATATGAGGTACGCCGACAATGTAAACAGACCATGGCCGTGACTCAACGTTCATACTGCAAGCTATTTTGTTGGAATATAAATATGCAGGACGCTGCATGCATTGTTATGAAACAGTAAGACTTAAATCACATGAAGTACATTAACTTTCTAGGATAAACTTTTGGTAATCAGAAGGCTGTATTAATAATCTGTCAAGGGCCATAAGAGGGTCATTTTCTCAGAATGCAGCGGTTTAGCGAAAAGAAGTGCTCCAGGTGAGGCTCGAAATCACAACCTCGGCATCGCTCTGCTACATACTGTTGTATAAGTACCGCGCGCTAACCGATTGCGCCACAGGAGCCTTTTGTTTGGAAGGTCCTAATCATATAACTTTGTTGGAAATGATTCCAATAATACCCGGTCTCAAGGAGGCTCTGTACAGTATCGAGTGGCCGGGCCAACTCAGTCGGTAGAGCATGAGACTCTTAATGTCATGGTCGTGGGTTCGAGCCCCACGTTGGGCTAAGGTTTTCTCCAAGCAAACTTGACTCTGCAAACTCCCGTCAACCTCAGATCCCTTTTGAAAATTCGGCCAACTTTCAGTCACTGCAACCATCTGACCACCATCTATGCGGTGGAAGGTGCGCGGGCCTTCAAGCCATGACTTCAGTCCAAAGAATAGCACTGTTTGATTGTCTCTCTGAAGGGAAGGAAGCCTTGTAATCTTTTCAAGTGGAATCTGCGGTGCTTTAATGAAAAACAACATTTTTAAATGCTTTGAAGACTTTCTGTAGGCGCTGTGGCTTAGCTGGTGAAAGCGCCTGTCTTGTAAACAGGAGACCCTGGGTTCAAATCCCAGCAATGCCTGCTTTATGACAGACGCATGGTTTGATCTTTTGCGTGCTTCGCACTGTCGGCCAAAGTCAAACAGAAGGTCACCAATTGGTTCTTGCCCTTGTTAATACCAGTGAGGTTCTTTCCCTTGTTAATACCATGCCTTACATATGAGGTACGCCGACAATGTAAACAGACCATGGCCGTGACTCAACGTTCATACTGCAAGCTATTTTGTTGGAATATAAATATGCAGGACGCTGCATGCATTGTTATGAAACAGTAAGACTTAAATCACATGAAGTACATTAACTTTCTAGGATAAACTTTTGGTAATCAGAAGGCTGTATTAATAATCTGTCAAGGGCCATAAGAGGGTCATTTTCTCAGAATGCAGCGGTTTAGCGAAAAGAAGTGCACCAGGTGAGGCTCGAAATCACAACCTCGGCATCGCTCTGCTACATACTGTTGTATAAGTACCGCGCGCTAACCGATTGCGCTACAGGAGCCTTTTGTTTGGAAGGTCCTAATCATATAACTTTGTTGGAAATGATTCCAATAATACCCGGTCTCAAGGAGGCTCTGTACAGTATCGAGTGGCCGGGCCAACTCAGTCGGTAGAGCATGAGACTCTTAATGTCATGGTCGTGGGTTCGAGCCCCACGTTGGGCTAAGGTTTTCTCCAAGCAAACTTGACTCTGCAAACTCCCGTCAACCTCAGATCCCTTTTGAAAATTCGGCCAACTTTCAGTCACTGCAACCATCTGACCACCATCTATGCGGTGGAAGGTGCGCGGGCCTTCAAGCCATGACTTCAGTCCAAAGAATAGCACTGTTTGATTGTCTATCTGAAGGGAAGGAAGCCTTGTAATCTTTTCAAGTGGAATCTGCGGTGCTTTAATGAAAAACAACATTTTTAAATGCTTTGAAGACTTTCTGTAGGCGCTGTGGCTTAGCTGGTGAAAGCGCCTGTCTTGTAAACAGGAGACCCTGGGTTCAAATCCCAGCAGTGCCTGCTTTATGACAGACGCATGGTTTGATCTTTTGCGTGCTTCGCACTGTCGGCCAAAGTCAAACAGAAGGTCACCAATTGGTTCTTGCCCTTGTTAATACCAGTGAGGTTCTTTCCCTTGTTAATACCATGCCTTACATATGAGGTACGCCGACAATGTAAACAGACCATGGCCGTGACTCAACGTTCATACTGCAAGCTATTTTGTTGGAATATAAATATGCAGGACGCTGCATGCATTGTTATGAAACAGTAAGACTTAAATCACATGAAGTACATTAACTTTCTAGGATAAACTTTTGGTAATCAGAAGGCTGTATTAATAATCTGTCAAGGGCCATAAGAGGGTCATTTTCTCAGAATGCAGCGGTTTAGCGAAAAGAAGTGCTCCAGGTGAGGCTCGAAATCACAACCTCGGCATCGCTCTGCTACATACTGTTGTATAAGTACCACGCGCTAACCGATTGCGCCACAGGAGCCTTTTGTTTGGAAGGTCCTAATCATATAACTTTGTTGGAAATGATTCCAATAATACCCGGTCTCAAGGAGGCTCTGTACAGTATCGAGTGGCCGGGCCAACTCAGTCGGTAGAGCATGAGACTCTTAATGTCATGGTCGAGGGTTCGAGCCCCACGTTGGGCTAAGGTTTTCTCCAAGCAAACTTGACTCTGCAAACTCCCGTCAACCTCAGATCCCTTTTGAAAATTCGGCCAACTTTCAGTCACTGCAACCATCTGACCACCATCTATGCGGTGGAAGGTGCGCGGGCCTTCAAGCCATGACTTCAGTCCAAAGAATAGCACTGTTTGATTGTCTATCTGAAGGGAAGGAAGCCTTGTAATCTTTTCAAGTGGAATCTGCGGTGCTTCAATGAAAAACAACATTTTTAAATGCTTGGAAGACTTTCTGTAGGCGCTGTGGCTTAGCTGGTGAAAGCGCCTGTCTTGTAAACAGGAGACCCTGGGTTCAAATCCCAGCAGTGCCTGCTTTATGACAGACGCATGGTTTGATCTTTTGCGTGCTTCGCACTGTCGGCCAAAGTCAAACAGAAGGTCACCAATTGGTTCTTGCCCTTGTTAATACCAGTGAGGTTCTTTCCCTTGTTAATACCATGCCTTACATATGAGGTACGCCGACAATGTAAACAGACCATGGCCGTGACTCAACGTTCATACTGCAAGCTATTTTGTTGGAATATAAATATGCAGGACGCTGCATGCATTGTTATGAAACAGTAAGACTTAAATCACATGAAGTACATTAACTTTCTAGGATAAACTTTTGGTAATCAGAAGGCTGTATTAATAATCTGTCAAGGGCCATAAGAGGGTCATTTTCTCAGAATGCAGCGGTTTAGCGAAAAGAAGTGCTCCAGGTGAGGCTCGAAATCACAACCTCGGCATCGCTCTGCTACATACTGTTGTATAAGTACCACGCGCTAACCGATTGCGCCACAGGAGCCTTTTGTTTGGAAGGTCCTAATCATATAACTTTGTTGGAAATGATTCCAATAATACCCGGTCTCAAGGAGGCTCTGTACAGTATCGAGTGGCCGGGCCAACTCAGTCGGTAGAGCATGAGACTCTTAATGTCATGGTCGAGGGTTCGAGCCCCACGTTGGGCTAAGGTTTTCTCCAAGCAAACTTGACTCTGCAAACTCCCGTCAACCTCAGATCCCTTTTGAAAATTCGGCCAACTTTCAGTCACTGCAACCATCTGACCACCATCTATGCGGTGGAAGGTGCGCGGGCCTTCAAGCCATGACTTCAGTCCAAAGAATAGCACTGTTTGATTGTCTCTCTGAAGGGAAGGAAGCCTTGTAATCTTTTCAAGTGGAATCTGCGGTGCTTTAATGAAAAACAACATTTTTAAATGCTTTGAAGACTTTCTGTAGGCGCTGTGGCTTAGCTGGTGAAAGCGCCTGTCTTGTAAACAGGAGACCCTGGGTTCAAATCCCAGCAATGCCTGCTTTATGACAGACGCATGGTTTGATCTTTTGCGTGCTTCGCACTGTCGGCCAAAGTCAAACAGAAGGTCACCAATTGGTTCTTGCCCTTGTTAATACCAGTGAGGTTCTTTCCCTTGTTAATACCATGCCTTACATATGAGGTACGCCGACAATGTAAACAGACCATGGCCGTGACTCAACGTTCATACTGCAAGCTATTTTGTTGGAATATAAATATGCAGGACGCTGCATGCATTGTTATGAAACAGTAAGACTTAAATCACATGAAGTACATTAACTTTCTAGGATAAACTTTTGGTAATCAGAAGGCTGTATTAATAATCTGTCAAGGGCCATAAGAGGGTCATTTTCTCAGAATGCAGCGGTTTAGCGAAAAGAAGTGCACCAGGTGAGGCTCGAAATCACAACCTCGGCATCGCTCTGCTACATACTGTTGTATAAGTACCGCGCGCTAACCGATTGCGCTACAGGAGCCTTTTGTTTGGAAGGTCCTAATCATATAACTTTGTTGGAAATGATTCCAATAATACCCGGTCTCAAGGAGGCTCTGTACAGTATCGAGTGGCCGGGCCAACTCAGTCGGTAGAGCATGAGACTCTTAATGTCATGGTCGTGGGTTCGAGCCCCACGTTGGGCTAAGGTTTTCTCCAAGCAAACTTGACTCTGCAAACTCCCGTCAACCTCAGATCCCTTTTGAAAATTCGGCCAACTTTCAGTCACTGCAACCATCTGACCACCATCTATGCGGTGGAAGGTGCGCGGGCCTTCAAGCCATGACTTCAGTCCAAAGAATAGCACTGTTTGATTGTCTATCTGAAGGGAAGGAAGCCTTGTAATCTTTTCAAGTGGAATCTGCGGTGCTTCAATGAAAAACAACATTTTTAAATGCTTGGAAGACTTTCTGTAGGCGCTGTGGCTTAGCTGGTGAAAGCGCCTGTCTTGTAAACAGGAGACCCTGGGTTCAAATCCCAGCAGTGCCTGCTTTATGACAGACGCATGGTTTGATCTCTTGCGTGCTTCGCACTGTCGGCCAAAGTCAAACAGAAGGTCACCAATTGGTTCTTGCCCTTGTTAATACCAGTGAGGTTCTTTCCCTTGTTAATACCATGCCTTACATATGAGGTACGCCGACAATGTAAACAGACCATGGCCGTGACTCAACGTTCATACTGCAAGCTATTTTGTTGGAATATAAATATGCAGGACGCTGCATGCATTGTTATGAAACAGTAAGACTTAAATCACATGAAGTACATTAACTTTCTAGGATAAACTTTTGGTAATCAGAAGGCTGTATTAATAATCTGTCAAGGGCCATAAGAGGGTCATTTTCTCAGAATGCAGCGGTTTAGCGAAAAGAAGTGCTCCAGGTGAGGCTCGAAATCACAACCTCGGCATCGCTCTGCTACATACTGTTGTATAAGTACCGCGCGCTAACCGATTGCGCCACAGGAGCCTTTTGTTTGGAAGGTCCTAATCATATAACTTTGTTGGAAATGATTCCAATAATACCCGGTCTCAAGGAGGCTCTGTACAGTATCGAGTGGCCGGGCCAACTCAGTCGGTAGAGCATGAGACTCTTAATGTCATGGTCGAGGGTTCGAGCCCCACGTTGGGCTAAGGTTTTCTCCAAGCAAACTTGACTCTGCAAACTCCCGTCAACCTCAGATCCCTTTTGAAAATTCGGCCAACTTTCAGTCACTGCAACCATCTGACCACCATCTATGCGGTGGAAGGTGCGCGGGCCTTCAAGCCATGACTTCAGTCCAAAGAATAGCACTGTTTGATTGTCTCTCTGAAGGGAAGGAAGCCTTGTAATCTTTTCAAGTGGAATCTGCGGTGCTTTAATGAAAAACAACATTTTTAAATGCTTTGAAGACTTTCTGTAGGCGCTGTGGCTTAGCTGGTGAAAGCGCCTGTCTTGTAAACAGGAGACCCTGGGTTCAAATCCCAGCAATGCCTGCTTTATGACAGACGCATGGTTTGATCTTTTGCGTGCTTCGCACTGTCGGCCAAAGTCAAACAGAAGGTCACCAATTGGTTCTTGCCCTTGTTAATACCAGTGAGGTTCTTTCCCTTGTTAATACCATGCCTTACATATGAGGTACGCCGACAATGTAAACAGACCATGGCCGTGACTCAACGTTCATACTGCAAGCTATTTTGTTGGAATATAAATATGCAGGACGCTGCATGCATTGTTATGAAACAGTAAGACTTAAATCACATGAAGTACATTAACTTTCTAGGATAAACTTTTGGTAATCAGAAGGCTGTATTAATAATCTGTCAAGGGCCATAAGAGGGTCATTTTCTCAGAATGCAGCGGTTTAGCGAAAAGAAGTGCACCAGGTGAGGCTCGAAATCACAACCTCGGCATCGCTCTGCTACATACTGTTGTATAAGTACCGCGCGCTAACTGATTGCGCTACAGGAGCCTTTTGTTTGGAAGGTCCTAATCATATAACTTTGTTGGAAATGATTCCAATAATACCCGGTCTCAAGGAGGCTCTGTACAGTATCGAGTGGCCGGGCCAACTCAGTCGGTAGAGCATGAGACTCTTAATGTCATGGTCGTGGGTTCGAGCCCCACGTTGGGCTAAGGTTTTCTCCAAGCAAACTTGACTCTGCAAACTCCCGTCAACCTCAGATCCCTTTTGAAAATTCGGCCAACTTTCAGTCACTGCAACCATCTGACCACCATCTATGCGGTGGAAGGTGCGTGGGCCTTCAAGCCCTGACTTCAGTCCAAAGAATAGCACTATTTGATTGTCTCTCTGAAGGGAAGGAAACTTGGAATCTTTTCAAGTGGAATCTGCGGTGCTTTAATGAAAAACAACATTTTTAAATGCTTTGAAGACTTTCTGTAGGAGCTGTGGCTTAGCTGGTGAAAGCGCCTGTCTTGTAAACAGGAGACCCTGGGTTCAAATCCCAGCAGTGCCTGCTTTATGACAGCCGCATGGTTTGATATTTTGCGTGCTTCGCACTGTCGGCCAAAGTCAAACAGAAGTTCACCAATTGGTTCTTGCCCTTGTTAATACCAGTGAGGTTCTTTCCCTTGTTAATACCATGCCTTACATATGAGGTACGCCGACAATGTAAACAGACCATGGCCGTGACTCAACGCTCATACTGCAAGCTATTTTGTTGGAATATAAATATGCAGGACGCTGCATGCATTGTTATGAAACAGTAAGACTTAAATCGCATGAAGTACATTAACTTTCTAGGATAAACTTTTGGTAATCAGAAGGCTGTATTAATAATCTGTCAAGGGCCATAAGAGGGTCATTTTCTCAGAATGCAGCGGTTTAGCGAAAAGAAGTGCTCCAGGTGAGGCTCGAACTCACAACCTCGGCATCGCTCTGCTACGTACTGTTGTATAAGTACCACGCTCTAACCGATTGCGCCACAGGAGCCTTTTGTTTGGAAGGTCCTAATCATATAACTTTGTTGGAAATGATTCCAATAATACCCGGTCTCAAGGAGGCTCTGTACAGTATCGAGTGGCCCGGATAGCTCAGTCGGTAGAGCATGAGACTCTTAATCTCAGGGTCGTGGGTTTGAGCCCCACGTTGGGCGAAGGTTTTCTCCAAGCAAACTTGACTCTGCAAACTCCCGTCAACCTCAGATCCCTCTTGAAAATTCGGCCAGCTTTCAGTCACTGCAAACACCTGACCACTATCCATGCGGTGGAAGGTGCGTGGGCCTTCAAGCCCTGACTTCAGTCCAAAGAATAGCACTATTTGATTGTCTCTCTGAAGGGAAGGAAACTTGGAATCTTTTCAAGTGGAATCTGCGGTGCTTTAATGAAAAACAACATTTTTAAATGCTTTGAAGACTTTCTGTAGGAGCTGTGGCTTAGCTGGTGAAAGCGCCTGTCTTGTAAACAGGAGACCCTGGGTTCAAATCCCAGCAGTGCCTGCTTTATGACAGCCGGATGGTTTGATATTTTGCGTGCTTCGCACTGTCGGCCAAAGTCAAACAGAAGTTCACCAATTGGTTCTTGCCCTTGTTAATACCAGTGAGGTTCTTTCCCTTGTTAATACCATGCCTTACATATGAGGTACGCCGACAATGTAAACAGACCATGGCCGTGACTCAACGCTCATACTGCAAGCTATTTTGTTGGAATATAAATATGCAGGACGCTGCATGCATTGTTATGAAACAGTAAGACTTAAATCGCATGAAGTACATTAACTTTCTAGGATAAACTTTTGGTAATCAGAAGGCTGTATTAATAATCTGTCAAGGGCCATAAGAGGGTCATTTTCTCAGAATGCAGCGGTTTAGCGAAAAGAAGTACTCCAGGTGAGGCTCGAACTCACAACCTCGGCATCGCTCTGCTACATACTGTTGTATAAGTACCACGCTCTAACCGATTGCGCCACAGGAGCCTTTTGTTTGGAAGGTCCTAATCATATAACTTTGTTGGAAATGATTCCAATAATACCCGGTCTCAAGGAGGCTCTGTACAGTATCGAGTGGCCCGGCTAGCTCAGTCGGTAGAGCATGAGACTCTTAATCTCAGGGTCGTGGGTTTGAGCCCCACGTTGGGCGAAGGTTTTCTCCAAGCAAACTTGACTCTGCAAACTCCCGTCAACCTCAGATCCCTCTTGAAAATTCGGCCAGCTTTCAGTCACTGCAAACACCTGACCACTATCCATGCGGTGGAAGGTGCGTGGGCCTTCAAGCCCTGACTTCAGTCCAAAGAATAGCACTATTTGATTGTCTCTCTGAAGGGAAGGAAACTTGGAATCTTTTCAAGTGGAATCTGCGGTGCTTTAATGAAAAACAACATTTCTTAAATGCTTTGAAGACTTTCTGTAGGCGCTGTGGCTTAGCAGGTGAAAGCGCCTGTCTTGTAAACAGGAGACCCTGGGTTCAAATCCCAGCAGTGCCTGCTTTATGACAGACGCATGGTTTGATATTTTGCGTGCTTCGCACTGTCGGCCAAAGTCAAACAGAAGGTCACCAATTGGTTCTTGCCCTTGTTAATACCAGTGAGGTTCTTTCCCTTGTTAATACCATGCCTTACATATGAGGTACGCCGACAATGTAAACAGACCATGGCCGTGACTCAACGCTCATACTGCAAGCTATTTTGTTGGAATATAAATATGCAGGACGCTGCATGCATTGTTATGAAACAGTAAGACTTAAATCGCATGAAGTACATTAACTTTCTAGGATAAACTTTTGGTAATCAGAAGGCTGTATTAATAATCTGTCAAGGGCCATAAGAGGGTCATTTTCTCAGAATGCAGCGGTTTAGCGAAAAGAAGTGCTCCAGGTGAGGCTCGAACTCACAACCTCGGCATCGCTCTGCTACGTACTGTTGTATAAGTACCACGCTCTAACCGATTGCGCCACAGGAGCCTTTTGTTTGGAAGGTCCTAATCATATAACTTTGTTGGAAATGATTCCAATAATACCCGGTCTCAAGGAGGCTCTGTACAGTATCGAGTGGCCCGGATAGCTCAGTCGGTAGAGCATGAGACTCTTAATCTCAGGGTCGTGGGTTTGAGCCCCACGTTGGGCGAAGGTTTTCTCCAAGCAAACTTGACTCTGCAAACTCCCGTCAACCTCAGATCCCTCTTGAAAATTCGGCCAGCTTTCAGTCACTGCAAACACCTGACCACTATCCATGCGGTGGAAGGTGCGTGGGCCTTCAAGCCCTGACTTCAGTCCAAAGAATAGCACTATTTGATTGTCTCTCTGAAGGGAAGGAAACTTGGAATCTTTTCAAGTGGAATCTGCGGTGCTTTAATGAAAAACAACATTTTTAAATGCTTTGAAGACTTTCTGTAGGAGCTGTGGCTTAGCTGGTGAAAGCGCCTGTCTTGTAAACAGGAGACCCTGGGTTCAAATCCCAGCAGTGCCTGCTTTATGACAGCCGGATGGTTTGATATTTTGCGTGCTTCGCACTGTCGGCCAAAGTCAAACAGAAGTTCACCAATTGGTTCTTGCCCTTGTTAATACCAGTGAGGTTCTTTCCCTTGTTAATACCATGCCTTACATATGAGGTACGCCGACAATGTAAACAGACCATGGCCGTGACTCAACGCTCATACTGCAAGCTATTTTGTTGGAATATAAATATGCAGGACGCTGCATGCATTGTTATGAAACAGTAAGACTTAAATCGCATGAAGTACATTAACTTTCTAGGATAAACTTTTGGTAATCAGAAGGCTGTATTAATAATCTGTCAAGGGCCATAAGAGGGTCATTTTCTCAGAATGCAGCGGTTTAGCGAAAAGAAGTACTCCAGGTGAGGCTCGAACTCACAACCTCGGCATCGCTCTGCTACATACTGTTGTATAAGTACCACGCTCTAACCGATTGCGCCACAGGAGCCTTTTGTTTGGAAGGTCCTAATCATATAACTTTGTTGGAAATGATTCCAATAATACCCGGTCTCAAGGAGGCTCTGTACAGTATCGAGTGGCCCGGCTAGCTCAGTCGGTAGAGCATGAGACTCTTAATCTCAGGGTCGTGGGTTTGAGCCCCACGTTGGGCGAAGGTTTTCTCCAAGCAAACTTGACTCTGCAAACTCCCGTCAACCTCAGATCCCTCTTGAAAATTCGGCCAGCTTTCAGTCACTGCAAACACCTGACCACTATCCATGCGGTGGAAGGTGCGTGGGCCTTCAAGCCCTGACTTCAGTCCAAAGAATAGCACTATTTGATTGTCTCTCTGAAGGGAAGGAAACTTGGAATCTTTTCAAGTGGAATCTGCGGTGCTTTAATGAAAAACAACATTTCTTAAATGCTTTGAAGACTTTCTGTAGGCGCTGTGGCTTAGCAGGTGAAAGCGCCTGTCTTGTAAACAGGAGACCCTGGGTTCAAATCCCAGCAGTGCCTGCTTTATGACAGACGCATGGTTTGATATTTTGCGTGCTTCGCACTGTCGGCCAAAGTCAAACAGAAGGTCACCAATTGGTTCTTGCCCTTGTTAATACCAGTGAGGTTCTTTCCCTTGTTAATACCATGCCTTACATATGAGGTACGCCGACAATGTAAACAGACCATGGCCGTGACTCAACGCTCATACTGCAAGCTATTTTGTTGGAATATAAATATGCAGGACGCTGCATGCATTGTTATGAAACAGTAAGACTTAAATCGCATGAAGTACATTAATTTTCTAGGATAAACTTTTGGTAATCAGAAGGCTGTATTAATAATCTGTCAAGGGCCATAAGAGGGTCATTTTCTCAGAATGCAGCGGTTTAGCGAAAAGAAGTGCTCCAGGTGAGGCTCGAACTCACAACCTCGGCATCGCTCTGCTACATACTGTTGTATAAGTACCACGCTCTAACCGATTGCGCCACAGGAGCCTTTTGTTTGGAAGGTCCTAATCATATAACTTTGTTGGAAATGATTCCAATAATACCCGGTCTCAAGGAGGCTCTGTACAGTATCGAGTGGCCCGGCTAGCTCAGTCGGTAGAGCATGAGACTCTTAATCTCAGGGTCGTGGGTACGAGCCCCACGTTGGGTGAAGGTTTTCTCCAAGCAAACTTGACTCTGCAAACTCCCGTCAACCTCAGATCCCTCTTGAAAATTCGGCCAGCTTTCAGTCACTGCAAACACCTGACCACTATCCATGCGGTGGAAGGTGCGTGGGCCTTCAAGCCCTGACTTCAGTCCAAAGAATAGCACTATTTGATTGTCTCTCTGAAGGGAAGGAAACTTGGAATCTTTTCAAGTGGAATCTGCGGTGCTTTAATGAAAAACAACATTTCTTAAATGCTTTGAAGACTTTCTGTAGGCGCTGTGGCTTAGCTGGTGAAAGCGCCTGTCTTGTAAACAGGAGACCCTGGGTTCAAATCCCAGCAGTGCCTGCTTTATGACAGACGCATGGTTTGATATTTTGCGTGCTTCGCACTGTCGGCCAAAGTCAAACAGAAGGTCACCAATTGGTTCTTGCCCTTGTTAATACCAGTGAGGTTCTTTCCCTTGTTAATACCATGCCTTACATATGAGGTACACCGACAATGTAAACAGACCATGGCCGTGACTCAACGCTCATACTGCAAGCTATTTTGTTGGAATATAAATATGCAGGACGCTGCATGCATTGTTATGAAACAGTAAGACTTAAATCGCATGAAGTACATTAACTTTCTAGGATAAACTTTTGGTAATCAGAAGGCTGTATTAATAATCTGTCAAGGGCCATAAGAGGGTCATTTTCTCAGAATGCAGCGGTTTAGGGAAAAGAAGTGCTCCAGGTGAGGCTCGAACTCACAACCTCGGCATCGCTCTGCTACATACTGTTGTATAAGTACCACGCTCTAACCGATTGCGCCACAGGAGCCTTTTGTTTGGAAGGTCCTAATCATATAACTTTGTTGGAAATGATTCCAATAATACCCGGTCTCAAGGAGGCTCTGTACAGTATCGAGTGGCCCGGCTAGCTCAGTCGGTAGAGCATGAGACTCTTAATCTCAGGGTCGTGGGTTCGAGCCCCACGTTGGGCGAAGGTTTTCTCCAAGCAAACTTGACTCTGCAAACTCCCGTCAACCTCAGATCCCTCTTGAAAATTCGGCCAGCTTTCAGTCACTGCAAACACCTGACCACTATCCATGCGGTGGAAGGTGCGTGGGCCTTCAAGCCCTGACTTCAGTCCAAAGAATAGCACTGTTTGATTGTCTCTCTGAAGGGAAGGAAGCCTTGTAATCTTTTCAAGTGGAATCTGCGGTGCTTTAATGAAAAACAACATTTTTAAATGCTTTGAAGACTTTCTGTAGGCGCTGTGGCTTAGCTGGTGAAAGCGCCTGTCTTGTAAACAGGAGACCCTGGGTTCAAATCCCAGCAGTGCCTGCTTTATGACAGACGCATGGTTTGATCTTTTGCGTGCTTCGCACTGTCGGCCAAAGTCAAACAGAAGGTCACCAATTGGTTCTTGCCCTTGTTAATACCAGTGAGGTTCTTTCCCTTGTTAATACCATGCCTTACATATGAGGTACGCCAACAATGTAAACAGACCATGGCCGTGACTCAACGTTCATACTGCAAGCTATTTTGTTGGAATATAAATATGCAGGACGCTGCATGCATTGTTATGAAACAGTAAGACTTAAATCACATGAAGTACATTAACTTTCTAGGATAAACTTTTGGTAATCAGAAGGCTGTATTAATAATCTGTCAAGGGCCATAAGAGGGTCATTTTCTCAGAATGCAGCGGTTTAGCGAAAAGAAGTGCTCCAGGTGAGGCTCGAAATCACAACCTCGGCATCGCTCTGCTACATACTGTTGTATAAGTACCGCGCGCTAACCGATTGCGCCACAGGAGCCTTTTGTTTGGAAGGTCCTAATCATATAACTTTGTTGGAAATGATTCCAATAATACCCGGTCTCAAGGAGGCTCTGTACAGTATCGAGTGGCCGGGCCAACTCAGTCGGTAGAGCATGAGACTCTTAATGTCATGGTCGTGGGTTCGAGCCCCACGTTGGGCTAAGGTTTTCTCCAAGCAAACTTGACTCTGCAAACTCCCGTCAACCTCAGATCCCTTTTGAAAATTCGGCCAACTTTCAGTCACTGCAACCATCTGACCACCATCTATGCGGTGGAAGGTGCGCGGGCCTTCAAGCCATGACTTCAGTCCAAAGAATAGCACTGTTTGATTGTCTCTCTGAAGGGAAGGAAGCCTTGTAATCTTTTCAAGTGGAATCTGCGGTGCTTTAATGAAAAACAACATTTTTAAATGCTTTGAAGACTTTCTGTAGGCGCTGTGGCTTAGCTGGTGAAAGCGCCTGTCTTGTAAACAGGAGACCCTGGGTTCAAATCCCAGCAATGCCTGCTTTATGACAGACGCATGGTTTGATCTTTTGCGTGCTTCGCACTGTCGGCCAAAGTCAAACAGAAGGTCACCAATTGGTTCTTGCCCTTGTTAATACCAGTGAGGTTCTTTCCCTTGTTAATACCATGCCTTACATATGAGGTACGCCGACAATGTAAACAGACCATGGCCGTGACTCAACGTTCATACTGCAAGCTATTTTGTTGGAATATAAATATGCAGGACGCTGCATGCATTGTTATGAAACAGTAAGACTTAAATCACATGAAGTACATTAACTTTCTAGGATAAACTTTTGGTAATCAGAAGGCTGTATTAATAATCTGTCAAGGGCCATAAGAGGGTCATTTTCTCAGAATGCAGCGGTTTAGCGAAAAGAAGTGCTCCAGGTGAGGCTCGAAATCACAACCTCGGCATCGCTCTGCTACATACTGTTGTATAAGTACCTCGCGCTAACCGATTGCGCCACAGGAGCCTTTTGTTTGGAAGGTCCTAATCATATAACTTTGTTGGAAATGATTCCAATAATACCCGGTCTCAAGGAGGCTCTGTACAGTATCGAGTGGCCGGGCCAACTCAGTCGGTAGAGCCTGAGACTCTTAATGTCATGGTCGTGGGTTCGAGCCCCACGTTGGGCTAAGGTTTTCTCCAAGCAAACTTGACTCTGCAAACTCCCGTCAACCTCAGAACCTTTTTGAAAATTCGGCCAACTTTCAGTCACTGCAACCATCTGACCACCATCTATGCGGTGGAAGGTGCGCGGGCCTTCAAGCCATGACTTCAGTCCAAAGAATAGCACTGTTTGATTGTCTCTCTGAAGGGAAGGAAACTTGGAATCTTTTCAAGTGGAATCTGCGGTGCTTTAATGAAAAACAACATTTCTTAAATGCTTTGAAGACTTTCTGTAGGCGCTGTGGCTTAGCTGGTGAAAGCGCCTGTCTTGTAAACAGGAGACCCTGGGTTCAAATCCCAGCAGTGCCTGCTTTATGACAGACGCATGGTTTGATATTTTGCGTGCTTCGCACTGTCGGCCAAAGTCAAACAGAAGGTCACCAATTGGTTCTTGCCCTTGTTAATACCAGTGAGGTTCTTTCCCTTGTTAATACCATGCCTTACATATGAGGTACGCCGACAATGTAAACAGACCATGGCCGTGACTCAACGCTCATACTGCAAGCTATTTTGTTGGAATATAAATATGCAGGACGCTGCATGCATTGTTATGAAACAGTAAGACTTAAATCGCATGAAGTACATTAACTTTCTAGGATAAACTTTTGGTAATCAGAAGGCTGTATTAATAATCTGTCAAGGGCCATAAGAGGGTCATTTTCTCAGAATGCAGCGGTTTAGCGAAAAGAAGTACTCCAGGTGAGGCTCGAACTCACAACCTCGGCATCGCTCTGCTACATACTGTTGTATAAGTACCACGCTCTAACCAATTGCGCCACAGGAGCCTTTTGTTTGGAAGGTCCTAATCATATAACTTTGTTGGAAATGATTCCAATAATACCCGGTCTCAAGGAAGGTCTGTACAGTATCGAGTGGCCCGGCTAGCTCAGTCGGTAGAGCATGAGACTCTTAATCTCAGGGTCGTGGGTTCGAGCCCCACGTTGGGCGAAGGTTTTCTCCAAGCAAACTTGACTCTGCAAACTCCCGTCAACCTCAGATCCCTCATGAAAATTCGGCCAGCTTTCAGTCACTGCAAACACCTGACCACTATCCATGCGGTGGAAGGTGCGTGGGCCTTCAAGCCCTGACTTCAGTCCAAAGAATAGCACTATTTGATTGTCTCTCTGAAGGGAAGGAAACTTGGAATCTTTTCAAGTGGAATCTGCGGTGCTTTAATGAAAAACAACATTTCTTAAATGCTTTGAAGACTTTCTGTAGGCGCTGTGGCTTAGCTGGTGAAAGCGCCTGTCTTGTAAACAGGAGACCCTGGGTTCAAATCCCAGCAGTGCCTGCTTTATGACAGACGCATGGTTTGATATTTTGCGTGCTTCGCACTGTCGGCCAAAGTCAAACAGAAGGTCACCAATTGGTTCTTGCCCTTGTTAATACCAGTGAGGTTCTTTCCCTTGTTAATACCATGCCTTACATATGAGGTACGCCGACAATGTAAACAGACCATGGCCGTGACTCAACGCTCATACTGCAAGCTATTTTGTTGGAATATAAATATGCAGGACGCTGCATGCATTGTTATGAAACAGTAAGACTTAAATCGCATGAAGTACATTAACTTTCTAGGATAAACTTTTGGTAATCAGAAGGCTGTATTAATAATCTGTCAAGGGCCATAAGAGGGTAATTTTCTCAGAATGCAGCGGTTTAGCGAAAAGAAGTGCTCCAGGTGAGGCTCGAACTCACAACCTCGGCATCGCTCTGCTACATACTGTTGTATAAGTACCACGCTCTAACCAATTGCGCCACAGGAGCCTTTTGTTTGGAAGGTCCTAATCATATAACTTTGTTGGAAATGATTCCAATAATACCCGGTCTCAAGGAGGCTCTGTACAGTATCGAGTGGCCCGGCTAGCTCAGTCGGTAGAGCATGAGACTCTTAATCTCAGGGTCATGTGTTCGAGCCCCACGTTGGGCGAAGGTTTTCTCCAAGCAAACTTGACTCTGCAAACTCCCGTCATCCTCAAATCCCTCTTGAAAATTCGGCCAACTTTCAGTCACTGCAAACATCTGACCACCATCTATGCGGTGGAAGGTGCGCGGGCCTTCAAGCCATGACTTCAGTCCAAAGAATAGCACTGTTTGATTGTCTCTCTGAAGGGAAGGAAGCCTTGTAATCTTTTGAAGTGGAATCTGCGGTGCTTTAATGAAAAACAACATTTTTAAATGCTTTGAAGACTTTCTGTAGGCGCTGTGGCTTAGCTGGTGAAAGCGCCTGTCTTGTAAACTGGAGACCCTGGGTTCAAATCCCAGCAGTGCTTGCTTTATGACAGACGCATGGTTTGATCTTTTGCATGCTTCGCACTGTCGGCCAAAGTCAAACAGAAGGTCACCAATTGGTTCTTGCCCTTGTTAATACCAGTGAGGTTCTTTCCCTTGTTAATACCATGCCTTACATATGAGGTACGCCGACAATGTAAACAGACCATGGCCGTGACTCAACGTTCATACTGCAAGCTATTTTGTTGGAATATAAATATGCAGGACGCTGCATGCATTGTTATGAAACAGTAAGACTTAAATCGCATGAAGTACATTAACTTTCTAGGATAAACTTTTGGTAATCAGAAGGCTGTATTAATAATCTGTCAAGGGCCATAAGAGGGTCATTTTCTCAGAATGCAGCGGTTTAGCGAAAAGAAGTGCTCCAGGTGAGGCTCGAACTCACAACCTCGGCATCGCTCTGTTACATACTGTTGTATAAGTACCGCGCTCTAACCGATTGCGCCACAGGATCCTTTTGTTTGGAAGGTCCTAATCATATAACTTTGTTGGAAATGATTCCAATAATACCCGGTCTCAAGGAGGCTCTGTACAGTATCGAGTGGCCCGGCTAGCTCAGTCGGTAGAGCATGAGACTCTTAATCTCAGGGTCGTGTGTTCGAGCCCCACGTTGGGCGAAGGTTTTCTCCAAGCAAACTTGACTCTGCAAACTCCCGTCAACCTCAGATCCCTCATGAAAATTCGGCCAGCTTTCAGTCACTGCAAACACCTGACCACTATCCATGCGGTGGAAGGTGCGTGGGCCTTCAAGCCCTGACTTCAGTCAAAAGAATAGCACTATTTGATTGTCTCTCTGAAGGGAAGGAAACTTGGAATCTTTTCAAGTGGAATCTGCGGTGCTTTAATGAAAAACAACATTTCTTAAATGCTTTGAAGACTTTCTGTAGGCGCTGTGGCTTAGCTGGTGAAAGCGCCTGTCTTGTAAACAGGAGACCCTGGGTTCAAATCCCAGCAATGCCTGCTTTATGACAGACGCATGGTTTGATATTTTGCGTGCTTCGCACTGTCGGCCAAAGTCAAACAGAAGGTCACCAATTGGTTCTTGCCCTTGTTAATACCAGTGAGGTTCTTTCCCTTGTTAATACCATGCCTTACATATGAGGTACTCCGACAATGTAAACAGACCATGGCCGTGACTCAACGCTCATACTGCAAGCTATTTTGTTGGAATATAAATATGCAGGACGCTGCATGCATTGTTATGAAACAGTAAGACTTAAATCGCATGAAGTACATTAACTTTCTAGGATAAACTTTTGGTAATCAGAAGGCTGTATTAATAATCTGTCAAGGGCCATAAGAGGGTAATTTTCTCAGAATGCAGCGGTTTAGCGAAAAGAAGTGCTCCAGGTGAGGCTCGAACTCACAACCTCGGCATCGCTCTGGTACATACTGTTGTATAAGTACCGCGCGCTAACCGATTGCGCCACAGGAGCCTTTTGTTTGGAAGGTCCTAATCATATAACTTTGTTGGAAATGATTCCAATAATACCCGGTCTCAAGGAGGCTCTGTACAGTATCGAGTGGCCCGGCTAGCTCAGTCGGTAGAGCATGAGACTCTTAATCTCAGGGTCGTGGGTTCGAGCCCCACGTTGGGCGAAGGTTTTCTCCAAGCAATCTTGACTCTGCAAACTCCCGTCAACCTCAGATCCCTCTTGAAAATTCGGCCAGCTTTCAGTCACTGCAAACACCTTACCACTATCCATGCGGTGGAAGGTGCGTGGGCCTTCAAGCCCTGACTTCAGTCCAAAGAATAGCACTATTTGATTGTCTCTCTGAAGGGAAGGAAACTTGGAATCTTTTCAAGTGGAATCTGCGGTACTTTAATGAAAAACAACATTTTTAAATGCTTTGAAGACTTTCTGTAGGCGCTGTGGCTTAGCTGGTGAAAGCGCCTGTCTTGTAAACAGGAGACCCTGGGTTCAAATCCCAGCAGTGCTTGCTTTATGACAGACGCATGGTTTGATCTTTTGCGTGCTTCGCACTGTCGGCCAAAGTCAAACAGAAGGTCACCAATTGGTTCTTGCCCTTGTTAATACCAGTGAGGTTCTTTCCCTTGTTAATACCATGCCTTACATATGAGGTACGCCGACAATGTAAACAGACCATGGCCATGACTCAACGCTCATACTGCAAGCTATTTTGTTGGAATATAAATATGCAGGACGCTGCATGCATTGTTATGAAACAGTAAGACTTAAATCGCATGAAGTACATTAACTTTCTAGGATAAACTTTTGGTAATCAGAAGGCTGTATTAATAATCTGTCAAGGGCCATAAGAGGGTCATTTTCTCAGAATGCAGCGGTTTAGCGAAAAGAAGTGCTCCAGGTGAGGCTCGAACTCACAACCTCGGCATCGCTCTGGTACATACTGTTGTATAAGTACTGCGCGCTAACCGATTGCACCACAGGAGCCTTTTGTTTGGAAGGTCCTAATCATATAACTTTGTTGGAAATGATTCCAATAATACCCGGTCTCAAGGAGGCTCTGTACAGTATCGAGTGGCCCGGCTAGCTCAGTCGGTAGAGCATGAGACTCTTAATCTCAGGGTCGTGGGTTCGAGCCCCACGTTGGGCGAAGGTTTTCTCCAAGCAAACTTGACTCTGCAAACTCCCGTCAACCTCAGATCCCTCTTGAAAATTCGGCCAGCTTTCAGTCACTGCAAACATCTGACCACCATCTATGCGGTGGAAGGTGCGCGGGCCTTCAAGCCATGACTTCAGTCCAAAGAATAGCACTGTTTGATTGTCTCTCTGAAGGGAAGGAAGCCTTGTAATCTTTTCAAGTGGAATCTGCGGTGCTTTAATGAAAAACAACATTTTTAAATGCTTTGAAGACTTTCTGTAGGCGCTGTGGCTTAGCTGGTGAAAGCGCCTGTCTTGTAAACAGGAGACCCTGGGTTCAAATCCCAGCAGTGCCTGCTTTATGACAGACGCATGGTTTTATCTTTTTCGTGCTTCGCACTGTCGGCCAAAGTCAAACAGAAGGTCACCAATTGGTTCTTGCCCTTGTTAATACCAGTGAGGTTCTTTCCCTTGTTAATACCATGCCTTTCATATGAGGTACGCCGACAATGTGAACAGACCATGGCCGTGACTCAACGTTCATACTGCAAGCTATTTTGTTGGAATATAAATATGCAGGACGCTGCATGCATTGTTATGAAACAGTAAGACTTAAATCACATGAAGTACATTAACTTTCTAGGATAAACTTTTGGTAATCAGAAGGCTGTATTAATAATCTGTCAAGGGCCATAAGAGGGTCATTTTCTCAGAATGCAGCGGTTTAGCGAAAAGAAGTGCGCCAGGTGAGGCTCGAAATCACAACCTCGGCATCGCTCTGCTACATACTGTTGTATAAGTACCGCGCGCTAACCGATTGCGCCACAGGAGCCTTTTGTTTGGAAGGTCCTAATCATATAACTTTGTTGGAAATGATTCCAATAATACCCGGTCTCAAGGAGGCTCTGTACAGTATCGAGTGGCCGGGCCAACTCAGTCGGTAGGGCATGAGACTCTTAATGTCATGGTCGTGGGTTCGAGCCCCACGTTGGGCGAAGGTTTTCTCCAAGCAAACTTGACTCTGCAAACTCCCGTCAACCTCAGATCCCTCTTGAAAATTCGGCCAACTTTCAGTCACTGCAACCATCTGACCACCATCTATGCGGTGGAAGGTGCGCGGGCCGTCAAGCCATGACTTCAGTCCAAAGAATAGCACTGTTTGATTGTCTCTCTGAAGGGAAGGAAACCTTGTAATCTTTTCAAGTGGAATCTGCGGTGCTTTAATGAAAAACAACATTTTTAAATGCTTTGTTGACTTTCTGTAGGCGCTGTGGCTTAGCTGGTGAAAGCGCCTGTCTTGTAAACAGGAGACCCTGGGTTCAAATCCCAGCAGTGCCTGCTTTATGACAGACGCATGGTTTGATCTTTTTCGTGCTTCGCACTGTCGGCCAAAGTCAAACAGAAGGTCACCAATTGGTTCTTGCCCTTGTTAATACCAGTGAGGTTCTTTCCCTTGTTAATACCATGCCTTTCATATGAGGTACGCCGACAATGTAAACAGACCATGGCCGTGACTCAACGTTCATACTGCAAGCTATTTTGTTGGAATATAAATATGCAGGACGCTGCATGCATTGTTATGAAACAGTAAGACTTAAATCACATGAAGTACATTAACTTTCTAGGATAAACTTTTGGTAATCAGAAGGCTGTATTAATAATCTGTCAAGGGCTATAAGAGGGTCATTTTCTCAGAATGCAGCGGTTTAGCGAAAAGAAGTGCGCCAGGTGAGGCTCGAAATCACAACCTCGGCATCGCTCTGCTACATACTGTTGTATAAGTACCGCGCGCTAACCGATTGCGCCACAGGAGCCTTTTTTTATTTGGAAGGTCCTAATCATATAACTTTGTTGGAAATGATTCCAATAATACCCGGTCTCAAGGAGGCTCTGTACAGTATCGAGTGGCCCGGCTAGCTCAGTCGGTAGAGCATGAGACTCTTAATCTCAGGGTCGTGGGTTCGAGCCCCACGTTGGGCGAAGGTTTTCTCCAAGCAATCTTGACTCTGCAAACTCCCGTCAACCTCAGATCCCTCTTGAAAATTCGGCCAGCTTTCAGTCACTGCAAACACCTGACCACTATCCATGCGGTGGAAGGTGCGTGGGCCTTCAAGCCCTGACTTCAGTCCAAAGAATAGCACTGTTTGATTGTCTCTCTGAAGGGAAGGAAGCCTTGTAATCTTTTCAAGTGGAATCTGCGGTGCTTTAATGAAAAACAACATTTTTAAATGCTTTGAAGACTTTCTGTAGGCGCTGTGGCTTAGCTGGTGAAAGCGCCTGTCTTGTAAACAGGAGACCCTGGGTTCAAATCCCAGCAGTGCCTGCTTTATGACAGACGCATGGTTTTATCTTTTTCGTGCTTCGCACTGTCGGCCAAAGTCAAACAGAAGGTCACCAATTGGTTCTTGCCCTTGTTAATACCAGTGAGGTTCTTTCCCTTGTTAATACCATGCCTTTCATATGAGGTACGCCGACAATGTGAACAGACCATGGCCGTGACTCAACGTTCATACTGCAAGCTATTTTGTTGGAATATAAATATGCAGGACGCTGCATGCATTGTTATGAAACAGTAAGACTTAAATCACATGAAGTACATTAACTTTCTAGGATAAACTTTTGGTAATCAGAAGGCTGTATTAATAATCTGTCAAGGGCCATAAGAGGGTCATTTTCTCAGAATGCAGCGGTTTAGCGAAAAGAAGTGCGCCAGGTGAGGCTCGAAATCACAACCTCGGCATCGCTCTGCTACATACTGTTGTATAAGTACCGCGCGCTAACCGATTGCGCCACAGGAGCCTTTTGTTTGGAAGGTCCTAATCATATAACTTTGTTGGAAATGATTCCAATAATACCCGGTCTCAAGGAGGCTCTGTACAGTATCGAGTGGCCGGGCCAACTCAGTCGGTAGGGCATGAGACTCTTAATGTCATGGTCGTGGGTTCGAGCCCCACGTTGGGCGAAGGTTTTCTCCAAGCAAACTTGACTCTGCAAACTCCCGTCAACCTCAGATCCCTCTTGAAAATTCGGCCAACTTTCAGTCACTGCAACCATCTGACCACCATCTATGCGGTGGAAGGTGCGCGGGCCGTCAAGCCATGACTTCAGTCCAAAGAATAGCACTGTTTGATTGTCTCTCTGAAGGGAAGGAAACCTTGTAATCTTTTCAAGTGGAATCTGCGGTGCTTTAATGAAAAACAACATTTTTAAATGCTTTGTTGACTTTCTGTAGGCGCTGTGGCTTAGCTGGTGAAAGCGCCTGTCTTGTAAACAGGAGACCCTGGGTTCAAATCCCAGCAGTGCCTGCTTTATGACAGACGCATGGTTTGATCTTTTTCGTGCTTCGCACTGTCGGCCAAAGTCAAACAGAAGGTCACCAATTGGTTCTTGCCCTTGTTAATACCAGTGAGGTTCTTTCCCTTGTTAATACCATGCCTTTCATATGAGGTACGCCGACAATGTAAACAGACCATGGCCGTGACTCAACGTTCATACTGCAAGCTATTTTGTTGGAATATAAATATGCAGGACGCTGCATGCATTGTTATGAAACAGTAAGACTTAAATCACATGAAGTACATTAACTTTCTAGGATAAACTTTTGGTAATCAGAAGGCTGTATTAATAATCTGTCAAGGGCTATAAGAGGGTCATTTTCTCAGAATGCAGCGGTTTAGCGAAAAGAAGTGCGCCAGGTGAGGCTCGAAATCACAACCTCGGCATCGCTCTGCTACATACTGTTGTATAAGTACCGCGCGCTAACCGATTGCGCCACAGGAGCCTTTTTTTATTTGGAAGGTCCTAATCATATAACTTTGTTGGAAATGATTCCAATAATACCCGGTCTCAAGGAGGCTCTGTACAGTATCGAGTGGCCCGGCTAGCTCAGTCGGTAGAGCATGAGACTCTTAATCTCAGGGTCGTGGGTTCGAGCCCCACGTTGGGCGAAGGTTTTCTCCAAGCAATCTTGACTCTGCAAACTCCCGTCAACCTCAGATCCCTCTTGAAAATTCGGCCAGCTTTCAGTCACTGCAAACACCTGACCACTATCCATGCGGTGGAAGGTGCGTGGGCCTTCAAGCCCTGACTTCAGTCCAAAGAATAGCACTGTTTGATTGTCTCTCTGAAGGGAAGGAAGCCTTGTAATCTTTTCAAGTGGAATCTGCGGTGCTTTAATGAAAAACAACATTTTTAAATGCTTTGAAGACTTTCTGTAGGCGCTGTGGCTTAGCTGGTGAAAGCGCCTGTCTTGTCAACAGGAGACCCTGGGTTCAAATCCCAGCAGTGCCTGCTTTATGACAGACGCATGGTTTTATCTTTTTCGTGCTTCGCACTGTCGGCCAAAGTCAAACAGAAGGTCACCAATTGGTTCTTGCCCTTGTTAATACCAGTGAGGTTCTTTCCCTTGTTAATACCATGCCTTTCATATGAGGTACGCCGACAATGTAAACAAACCATGGCCGTGACTCAACGTTCATACTGCAAGCTATTTTGTTGGAATATAAATATGCAGGACGCTGCATGCATTGTTATGAAACAGTAAGACTTAAATCACATGAAGTACATTAACTTTCTAGGATAAACTTTTGGTAATCAGAAGGCTGTATTAATAATCTGTCAAGGGCCATAAGAGGGTCATTTTCTCAGAATGCAGCGGTTTAGCGAAAAGAAGTGCGCCAGGTGAGGCTCGAAATCACAACCTCGGCATCGCTCTGCTACATACTGTTGTATAAGTACCGCGCGCTAACCGATTGCGCCACAGGAGCCTTTTGTTTGGAAGGTCCTAATCATATAACTTTGTTGGAAATGATTCCAATAATACCCGGTCTCAAGGAGGCTCTGTACAGTATCGAGTGGCCGGGCCAACTCAGTCGGTAGGGCATGAGACTCTTAATGTCATGGTCGTGGGTTCGAGCCCCACGTTGGGCGAAGGTTTTCTCCAAGCAAACTTGACTCTGCAAACTCCCGTCAACCTCAGATCCCTCTTGAAAATTCGGCCAACTTTCAGTCACTGCAACCATCTGACCACCATCTATGCGGTGGAAGGTGCGCGGGCCGTCAAGCCATGACTTCAGTCCAAAGAATAGCACTGTTTGATTGTCTCTCTGAAGGGAAGGAAACCTTGTAATCTTTTCAAGTGGAATCTGCGGTGCTTTAATGAAAAACAACATTTTTAAATGCTTTGAAGACTTTCTGTAGGCGCTGTGGCTTAGCTGGTGAAAGTGCCTGTCTTGTAAACAGGAGACCCTGGGTTCAAATCCCAGCAGTGCCTGCTTTATGACAGACGCATGGTTTGATATTTTGCGTGCTTCGCACTGTCGGCCAAAGTCAAACAGAAGGTCACCAATTGGTTCTTGCCCTTGTTAATACCAGTGAGGTTCTTTCCTTTGTTAATACCATGCCTTACATATGAGGTACGCCGACAATGTAAACAGACCATGGCCGTGACTCAACGTTCATACTGCAAGCTATTTTGTTGGAATATAAATATGCAGGACGCTGCATGCATTGTTATGAAACAGTAAGACTTAAATCACATGAAGTACATTAACTTTCTAGGATAAACTTTTGGTAATCAGAAGGCTGTATTAATAATCTGTCAAGGGCCATAAGAGGGTCATTGTGGGGGGACATGCAGCGTTCGGCCTGTAGAGGGAGCTACAGGACCGTGGCCGGGGTTGTGTCGGCGAGACTTTTGTTGCACACCTGCTGCGAATTAAGTCTCGCCGGCGAATGTTTAAGATGGGTGTGCTTCTGCCATTTCAGTAAGGGAGCTAAGCTGGAGAAGCAGGCGGCGAGAGCAAAGGAGAGCCGAGCCGAGCACAGCCGAGCACAGGACCAAAGGGCAAAAAGAAAGACTTTGAACGAGGCTGGAAAGCCGAGCCGTGCCAGCGGACCCCTTTGTCAAAATAAACGGGAGAAAATCCCTTACCACTATACTGCGTCTGCCTCTGTGTACAACCGGACATTGCTACATTGGCGCCCAACCTGGGACACAGAGGCTAGATGGACGCGCTAACAGTGGCAATCGCGAGGATAACGCTCGTTTTAGAGCAACAGACAGCCCTGCAGCAGACCCAGCAGGCGACCCTAACGGAGCTGACGGCGGCGAGGCTCGCGGGCGGGGCCGGCGGGCCGGCGCCGGGGACCGGAGCGGCACCAGGTCCCCCTAAGGTCCAGCTGCAGAAGATGGGGGACCTGGACGACCCAGAGGCGTTCCTCGCGGTGTTCGAGGGGACGGCGAGGATCTCGGGGTGGCCGGACCGAGAGTGGGCCTACCATCTGCTGCCCCTCCTGTCAGGGGAGGCGCAGCTCGCGGCCCACAGTTTGCCGGCGGCCGCCCAACGGGATTACCAGTCCCTGGCCCGGGCGATTCGGGACCGCCTGGGCCTGACACCGGAGGAACACCGACGCCGGTTCCGGGCCATGACCATGGAGGAGGGGTGCCGGCCCTTCGCCTTCGCCCAGCGGCTGGGGGACAGCGCATGGCGGTGGCTGGACCCCGAGAACAACTCGGCGGTGGAGGTCGGGAACCGGGTGGTATTGGAGCAGTTCCTCGCGGGGCTCCCGGCCCGCACCGCCGCCTGGGTCCAGTACCACCGCCCCCAGGACCTAAAGACCGCCGTGGGTCTGGCGGAGGACCATCTCTCCCTCCCACCGCGAGGGCCACAACGACCAACCCCGGCCCCGCGGCAAGGGGGGGGGGGACAACGCCCAGGAGGAGCCGGGGGAGCAGAAGGAGGGAGGCCGGCGCCCGCCCCGAGAACGAGATGGCAGGAGCGCGCCGATCCGGAACCAGCCCCGGCCCCGCAGAGAGAACCTCGAGCGACAGGGGGGGTGTGTTGGCGGTGCGGACGGCCGGGCCACGTGCAGGCCGAGTGTCGGGCGATGGACGTGGGGCAGGTCGTCCGCATCGGCGACATACCGGGCCCTCCCCCCGGACCAGGAGCGGCGTATCGTATTCCGGTAAGGATACAACGTGATACGCACCAGGCGTTCTTGGATTCGGGCTGTATGCAGTCCATGATCCAGGAGCGCCTGGTTCGACCGGGGGCACTGTTGAAGGCATCGAGGGTGCGGGTGAGGTGTGTGCATGGGGACATTCACGAATATCCGCTGGTCGCTATCGAAATTCATTTTGAGGGGAAAAACCATAGGGTACAGGCGGCGGTTAGCCCACGCCTCACGCATCCCCTGATTCTAGGTGTGGATTGGGAGGGGTTTCCTCAAGCGGTAAAGAGGGCTACCGGGATGCGTGCACGACAGCTAGGGAGGTGTTTGGCGTGTAATGTGCTCTGTGCCGAGGCGGCGCCTCGCGACACTGCCGGGGAGCCGGAGCCGGCGGGGGCGCCTCACCCCGAGACTTCCTCGCCGAACTATCCGCTGCTAGGCGACTTCCCCCTCGAGCAGTCTCGTGATGAGACCCTCAGATCAGCCTTTGACCAAGTGATAGCAATTGATGGTACTTTGATACGGCCAGACACAGTGCGCGCCCACCCCTATTTCGCGATTATCAGCGACAGGTTATACCGAGTAAGTCGTGACTCACATAGTCAGGAGGAAGTAACCCAGTTGCTGGTTCCCCGCAGCCGCCGCGAAATGGTCTTCCAGGCGGCTCATTTCAACCCCATGGCGGGCCATCTAGGGTATGACAAAACACTGCACCGTATAATGGCTCGATTTTATTGGCCGGGGATTCGGGCAGAGGTGCGTAGGTGGTGCGCATCCTGTCGGGAATGTCAGTTAGTAAATCCCCCGGCCATCCCACGGGCCCCCTTGCGGCCCTTACCATTGGTCGAGAACCCATTCGACCGCATTGCGATGGATATTATCGGGCCATTTGAGCGGAGCACACAGGGTTATCGATTTGTGTTGGTCTTGATAGATTACGCCACCCGATACCCCGAGGCAATACCTCTGCGCAATATCTCTGCCAGGAGTGTAGCGCAAGCATTGTTTCAAGTCATCTCCCGCGTGGGAATCCCGAAAGAGATTCTCACCGATCAGGGCACTAATTTTATGTCACGCACCCTCAAGGAACTGTATGGCTTGCTGAACATCAAGGCGATTCGAACCAGTGTTTACCACCCGGCCACGGACGGCCTTTGTGAGCGGTTCAATCGGACCTTGAAGTCAATGATCCGGAAGTTTGTCCACGAGGATAGTCGGAATTGGCATAA
Organism: Argentina silus; assembly: GCF_951799395.1. Lineage (NCBI taxonomy): Eukaryota > Metazoa > Chordata > Actinopteri > Argentiniformes > Argentinidae > Argentina > Argentina silus. The sequence goes on along the minus strand of NC_139675.1, from coordinate 14,346,504 downwards.
ATGGCTAGATCCCCTGTTGTTTGCGGTGCGGGAAGTTCCCCAAGCTTCCACCGGGTTTTCCCCGTTTGAATTACTCTACGGCCGTAAGCCCCGGGGTGTCCTAGACCTGTTTAAAGAAAATTGGGAGGAAGGGTCTAGCGACAGTAAGAATGAGATCCAGTACGTCCTCGACTTGCGCACAAAGCTCCACGCCCTAGGGGCTATCTCACGTGAGCATTTGCTGCAAGCCCAGGAGCGTCAGAAACGCCTGTATGACAGGGGGGCTACCCTACGAGAGTTTACACCGGGAGACAAGGTGCTCGTACTGTTACCCACCTCCAGCACGAAATTACTCGCGAAGTGGCAAGGGCCGTTTGTGGTCACACGTCGCATGGGGGACGTGGATTATGAGGTTATACACTCGGACCGGGGGGATAGCTTGCAGGTGTATCACGTCAATCTCCTAAAAAAATGGAATGACGTGGTCACTGTTGCTCTGGCTACGATAGTTCCAGAGAGAGAGGAGTTCGGTCCGGAAGTCCCAAAATCGAAAGGTAGCACTCCGGTCGATATTGATAACCATCTCTCTGCTAGCCAGGCCGCGGACGTTGCAGATTTGCAGCTTAAGTTCGCCAACGTGTTCTCTCCCCTGCCCGGTCGGACTACGCTCATCGACCACCATATAGAAACGCAGCCGGGTTTAACGGTGCGCACGCGTCCCTATAGGTTGCCGGTGCACAAACGAGACGTTGTGTGCCGGGAGTTGGAAGCCATGCTGGAGCTGGGTGTGGTCGAGGAGTCCCGCAGTGATTGGTGTAGCCCCATCGTGCTTGTCAACAAGCCAGATGGGACTATACGGTTCTGTGTGGATTATAGACGGGTTAATGCGGTCTCCAAGTTCGATGCATATCCGATGCCCCGGGTCGACGAGCTCTTGGACCGGCTTGGTACGGCCAGGTACTTCACGACATTGGATTGCACGAAGGGATACTGGCAGATTCCACTCTCGCCAGTGTCCCGGGAGAAAACGGCATTCTCCACTCCGCTCGGGTTATTCCAGTTCACCGTGCTCCCTTTCGGGTTGTTCGGAGCCCCAGCCACTTTTCAGCGCCTCATGGACCGTATTCTGCGGCCGCACGCCGCCTATGCTGCGGCCTACCTAGACGACATTGTCGTCCACAGTGACACCTGGCCGCAGCATGTGCGGAGGGTGGCTGCTGTTCTGCGGTCCCTGAGACAGGCGGGGCTAACGGCCAACCCGAAAAAGTGCGTGATCGGGCGGAGGGAGATCCGGTATCTGGGGTACCACTTGGGACGGGGGGAGGTGCGACCGCAGATTGAAAAGACTGCGGCCATCGCCGCCTCTCCCCGGCCCAAGACAAAGAAGGAGGTGAGGGCCTTCCTGGGGCTGGCGGGATATTACCGCCAGTTCGTACCGGGGTTTTCAGAGCTGGCCAGTCCCTTGACGGACCTCACCCGGAAGGGGGCCCCGGATCCGGTCCAATGGTCGGGCCAGTGCCAGGGGTCGTTCGAGGCCCTTAAGGGGGCTCTTTGTGGAGAAACGGTCCTGTATGCGCCTGATTTTAACCTCCCTTTCTCCCTACAGACGGACGCGTCGGATAGAGGGCTGGGAGCAGTGCTGACCCAGCGAGTGGAGGGGGCCGACCGGCCGGTGCTGTACCTGAGCCGTAAGCTGTCGGAGAGGGAGGGCCGGTACAGCACCGTGGAGAAGGAGTGCCTGGCCATCAAGTGGGCGGTCGGCACCCTCCGCTACTACCTGCTGGGTCGCGCCTTCACCCTCTACTCCGACCATGCCCCCCTCCAGTGGCTCCACCGCATGAAGGATGTAAACGCGAGGATCACCCGGTGGTACCTCGCGTTGCAGCCCTTCAACTTTTCCGTCGTGCACAGACCGGGGGCGCAGATGGTCGTGGCAGACTTCCTCTCCCGGGCAGGGGGGGGGGAGTAGGTCGTCGGCCGTCGGGTCCCCGGCCTGTGTCGGGCGGTGGGGGTATGTGGGGGGACATGCAGCGTTCGGCCTGTAGAGGGAGCTACAGGACCGTGGCCGGGGTTGTGTCGGCGAGACTTTTGTTGCACACCTGCTGCGAATTAAGTCTCGCCGGCGAATGTTTAAGATGGGTGTGCTTCTGCCATTTCAGTAAGGGAGCTAAGCTGGAGAAGCAGGCGGCGAGAGCAAAGGAGAGCCGAGCCGAGCACAGCCGAGCACAGGACCAAAGGGCAAAAAGAAAGACTTTGAACGAGGCTGGAAAGCCGAGCCGTGCCAGCGGACCCCTTTGTCAAAATAAACGGGAGAAAATCCCTTACCACTATACTGCGTCTGCCTCTGTGTACAACCGGACATTGCTACAGTCATTTTCTCAGAATGCAGCGGTTTAGCGAAAAGAAGTGCGCCAGGTGAGGCTCGAAATCACAACCTCGGCATCGCTCTGCTACATACTGTTGTATAAGTACCGTGCGATAACCGATTGCGCCACAGGAGCCTTTGGTTTGGAAGGTCCTAATCATATAACTTTGTTGGAAATGATTCCAATAATACCCGGTCTCAAGGAGGCTCAGTACAGTATCGAGTGGCCGGGCCAACTCAGTCGGTAGGGCATGAGACTCTTAATGTCATGGTCGTGGGTTCGAGCCCCACGTTGGGCGAAGGTTTTCTCCAAGCAAACTTGACTCTGCAAACTCCCGTCAACCTCAGATCCCTCTTGAAAATTCGGCCAACTTTCAGTCACTGCAACCATCTGACCACCATCTATGCGGTGGAAGGTGCGCGGGCCGTCAAGCCATGACTTCAGTCCAAAGAATAGCACTGTTTGATTGTCTCTCTGAAGGGAAGGAAACCTTGTAATCTTTTCAAGTGGAATCTGCGGTGCTTTAATGAAAAACAACATTTTTAAATGCTTTGTTGACTTTCTGTAGGCGCTGTGGCTTAGCTGGTGAAAGCGCCTGTCTTGTAAACAGGAGACCCTGGGTTCAAATCCCAGCAATGCCTGCTTTATGACAGACGCATGGTTTGATCTTTTGCGTGCTTCGCATTGTCGGCCAAAGTCAAACAGAAGGTCACCAATTGGTTCTTGCCCTTGTTAATACCAGTGAGGTTCTTTCCCTTGTTAATACCATGCCTTACATATGAGGTACGCCGACAATGTAAACAGACCATGGCCGTGACTCAACGTTCATACTGCAAGCTATTTTGTTGGAATATAAATATGCAGGACGCTGCATGCATTGTTATGAAACAGTAAGACTTAAATCACATGAAGTACATTAACTTTCTAGGATAAACTTTTGGTAATCAGAAGGCTGTATTAATAATCTGTCAAGGGCCATAAGAGGGTCATTTTCTCAGAATGCAGCGGTTTAGCGAAAAGAAGTGCTCCAGGTGAGGTTCGAACTCACAACCTCGGCATCGCTCTGCTACATACTGTTGTATAAGTACCGCACGCTAACCGATTGCGCCACAGGAGCCTTTTGTTTGGAAGGTCCTAATCATATAACTTTGTTGGAAATGATTCCAATAATACCCGGTCTCAAGGAGGCTCTGTACAGTATCGAGTGGCCCGGCTAGCTCAGTCGGTAGAGCATGAGACTCTTAATCTCAGGGTCGTGGGTTCGAGCCCCACGTTGGGCGAAGGTTTTCTCCAAGCAAACTTGACTCTGCAAACTCCCGTCAACCTCAGATCCCTCTTGAAAATTCGGCCAACTTTCAGTCACTGCAACCATCTGACCACCATCTATGCGGTGGAAGGTGCGCGGGCCGTCAAGCCATGACTTCAGTCCAAAGAATAGCACTGTTTGATTGTCTCTCTGAAGGGAAGGAAACCTTGTAATCTTTTCAAGTGGAATCTGCGGTGCTTTAATGAAAAACAACATTTTTAAATGCTTTGTTGACTTTCTGTAGGCGCTGTGGCTTAGCTGGTGAAAGCGCCTGTCTTGTAAACAGGAGACCCTGGGTTCAAATCCCAGCAGTGCCTGCTTTATGACAGACGCATGGTTTGATCTTTTGCGTGCTTCGCACTGTCGGCCAAAGTCAAACAGAAGGTCACCAATTGGTTCTTGCCCTTGTTAATAACAGTGAGGTTCTTTCCCTTGTTAATACCATGCCTTACATATGAGGTACGCCGACAATGTAAACAGACCATGGCCGTGACTCAACGTTCATACTGCAAGCTATTTTGTTGGAATATAAATATGCAGGACGCTGCATGCATTGTTATGAAACAGTAAGACTTAAATCACATGAAGTACATTAACTTTCTAGGATAAACTTTTGGTAATCAGAAGGCTGTATTAATAATCTGTCAAGGGCCATAAGAGGGTCATTTTCTCAGAATGCAGCGGTTTAGCGAAAAGAAGTGCTCCAGGTGAGGTTCGAACTCACAACCTCGGCATCGCTCTGCTACATACTGTTGTATAAGTACCGCACGCTAACCGATTGCGCCACAGGAGCCTTTTGTTTGGAAGGTCCTAATCATATAACTTTGTTGGAAATGATTCCAATAATACCCGGTCTCAAGGAGGCTCTGTACAGTATCGAGTGGCCCGGCTAGCTCAGTCGGTAGAGCATGAGACTCTTAATCTCAGGGTTGTGGGTTCGAGCCCCACGTTGGGCGAAGGTTTTCTCCAAGCAAACTTGACTCTGCAAACTCCCGTCAACCTCAGATCCCTCTTGAAAATTCGGCCAACTTTCAGTCACTGCAAACATCTGACCACCATCTATGCGGTGGAAGGTGCGCGGGCCTTCAAGCCATGACTTCAGTCCAAAGAATAGCACTATTTGATTGTCTCTCTGAAGGGAAGGAAGCCTTGGAATCTTTTCAAGTGGAATCTGCGGTGCTTTAATGAAAAACAACATTTTTAAATGCTTTGAAGACTTTCTGTAGGCGCTGTGGCTTAGCTGGTGAAAGCGCCTGTCTTGTAAACAGGAGACCCTGGGTTCAAATCCCAGCAGTGCCTGCTTTATGACAGACGCATGGTTTGATCTTTTGCGTGCTTCGCACTGTCGGCCAAAGTCAAACAGAAGGTCACCAATTGGTTCGTGCCCTTGTTAATACCAGTGAGGTTCTTTCCCTTGTTAATACCATGCCTTACATATGAGGTACGCCGACAATGTAAACAGACCATGGCCGTGACTCAACGTTCATACTGCAAGCTATTTTGTTGGAATATAAATATGCAGGACGCTGCATGCATTGTTATGAAACAGTAAGACTTAAATCGCATGAAGTACATTAACTTTCTAGGATAAACTTTTGGTAATCAGAAGGCTGACTCTTAATCTCAGGGTCGTGGGTTTGAGCCCCACGTTGGGCGAAGGTTTTCTCCAAGCAAACGTGACTCTGCAAACTGCCACAGGAGCCTCTTGCATGGAAAGTCCTGATCATATGACTTTGTCGGAAATAATTCCAATAATCCCTGGTCTTAAGGAGGCTCTGTACAATTTCAAGTGGCCCTGCTAGCTCAGTCGGTAGAGCATGAGACTCTCAATCTCACGGTCATGGGTTTGTATCACTCTCTTCAATTCAGTCGTTCTCTGTCTCTCTCTTTGCTCTCCTTCCTGCAGATCTCTTTTTCTTTTCATATTGTGGGGGGACATGCAGCGTTCGGCCTGTAGAGGGAGGTACAGGACCGTGGCCAGGGTCGGAGGCGAGGCTGATTGCGCACCTGTTGCGAATGAAGCCTCGCTAACGAAAGGGTTTAAGATGTGTGTGCCTCTGCTTTCAGAAGGAGAACGGCGACTTTCCAGTCGCAGAGTGTTTTGAAGGGCTGGAAAGCGGGGACTGGAAGGTCCCAACGAACATTGAAACAAACATTGAAACAAACATTCTGAATAAACGGGAGATTTTCCCTATCACCGACACCGACTCCGCCTCTGTGTTTAGGACTTGTTTACAGATATACTTCCTTCATTTGTTGCATGACATTTTTAAAGGACATTTTAAGCGTCCTATCCTCCCTCTCTCTTCTCCTTTCCTTACTCTGTCCATCATGCAGACAGAGTTTCTTCATTAGCATCTTCTTTGCTGCTTTCTCTCTTCTTTTTCCTTCCATTCTTTTCTCTACCTTCTTCGATAATTTTTCCTTCAGACTTTCTCTCTGTGCCCTGGTCCAGTCTTGCCACCGCCCTACATCCCTCCTCCCTGATCTTTCCATCTTGTACATCTCCTTTTTCCTCCTCTGGATCACCATCAGTTTCTGAATACTCTCCCTCTCCTCCTCCAGCTCTCTCTCTCCATCTCTCATTTTCATCTCGTCCGCCATCAATTCACCTCTCTCCATCTCCCAGCTGTCCTCCTTCTGCCCTTTCTCTTTCTTCCCCCCTTCCCCCACCGTATCTATTCTCTTCCTCTCCTCTCTCTCATTTATTTCCCACTCCTCCTCTGTCCTCCACTGATTCAGTGACAGTCTATTCACCTCCGTCTTCATCTTTTCTCCCTTAGTCTTCCCCTCCTCCTCTTCCAGCCTCATATATCCCTTCTCTCTACCTCTCTCTCCATTTCTCCTCATCACTAAGAGCCGGATCTTGAGTGGTGCTTTCTTTGTCAACAGTTTGCATATTTTTTCTAGCTTTGTTTTCTTCTGCTGTATCAGGGCAACTTCATCCCCAAAACACCAGTCTTCCTGACCAACACGACTCAATCCCTCCATAGTGACTGCTCTCGAGACAGAGTTTTTGGATGTAAACTAGCCTATATGATGCTGGCTGGAAATCCAGTGCAGATGCTCCAAGAAAATGGAAAAACAGACATAAAGTGTAACTGTTAAACAAAAAAACAACAACTATTTAATCAGAAAAAAGACTGATCATATTTATACTTTTTTCGGCCGTATACATATGAAAACATTAAAAGATATCTTACTTACTGATCTAACCTCTTCACAACAACGTCTCAGTGCTAACTGCTCAACCTCCTAGAATATCACCTAGCTGGCATTAAATTGGACTAGAAGAAGTTTATTTTTCCAGGAGGTACTTTGTTTATGGTGTCAGGTGCATAAAGGCAATATTAATCAGACACATTTAAGTACATTAACATTGCATACAGTAACAGTATGTTACATTTCCAAAATACAGTACATAGTTAAAAGTCATACAATTACATCAACCCACTACAATAAAGTAGCTAGATAATAAAGAGTTTGACCTGCAACTCACTCCACGAGCACCATTGAACTGATGATCAGCTCAGAATGTGTGGAAAATATGTAGGCCTACATTCCATGCATTTGGCCAGTACCTTTTCTCTCATGTTAGATTTGGAAATATGACTTTCAATGTCACAATTTACATCTCCAATAACAGCTTATTCCCTACAGTATAATAGTGAACTGCATGTGTAAAAGCAGTCTGCTATATGTGTTATGCCATTTGAGATTTGACCTAGAGTAGGTTACCATGGTAGCCAGCGTCAAATATGGTTCTGAGCCTTCTTGTGTCACCACTCGTGTGATATCACTGTGTTACAACATATTCTGGTTGTACTGTACATTGCATCTCCAAGCAATAATAACCATGGCACCTCTGATGATGTCACTGTGACATCATGTAATGTAACAATGGCAACCAGGTTCATTCCACGCTGAACATTTTAAATTACTATAGACATGTATACAACCATGCACTCGGCTGGGCCTGCATAGGCCTTCAATGAAACCACCAACAATGCCCTCAATAATGCTGACATTTTAGTGGCAAACACATATTGATAGATCTTTTACCATAAGACAGCCCAAAACAAACACATATCCTCACTAAAACTATCTGTTAGCAAACACTTTTCCAGCCTTCTCTTTATTCTTCCAATGTATTAAAAAGCAAACAACATGTTCATGGAACACTTCTGAGTCTTTTTAGAGATACTTTTTGCCAAAAAACAATCAATGCAAGTTGTTCAGAAACAATTATTACAAATTCCAGATTGCATCAAATCTAACAAGGGAAATACATGCTTCTTACCAATTAATTGATTTGTTAATGTTAATTCACACCAAGACAAAACTTGAATATTTCCTGTACACAATACTGTTCAAATTAGCAGGACATTATATCATTTTGATAACAATCATTGCCTTTTCAATGAAACATTTGGAACATTTGGTAGAGAGGACTTACCAATGGTCAGTCTTTCTCCAACGACCTGACTCCCAGAATGTTCACATACCCAAGACTCTGTCCCTATGGCATTGTTTGTGACATCACATCATTGTGACATCACAACTGTACTTGTGCCTGTGAAGATGCAGTTTGGGTATTTTCTCTCTAGTTACTGGAACTGTATTAATCCAAGGGCTGAGTTTGGTGGAGCTCACATTGCAGTATTTACACACAAGCTCTTTTTCACATTTGTAAATTAAATCTAAGAGTTGTTTTGGGTACTGTAGAAACCATTTACCACTGACATTAGACTCCCCTCACAGGTTGATGATTTCAGTTGTCATAATTTGTGACAAATAAAGTGGTAAATACACCAAAGAAATACTCCACTCGTAAAATATACCACTCGTCCTGATATCGTGCTATCTCAAACTAAGACGTGTTAATCCTTTGATTGCTTTTGATTGAATTAGTAGATGGTTGAATAGTGTGTCATTTTTTTTTTTTCAAATTCACGCATATTACCCAAACCTAAAAACAAGACAAATACATGTTTCTCACCATTAATTACTTATGGAAATTCACACTAAAGGCAATATTTTCTGTGCACAATACTGTTAAAATGAGTATGAAGTTATATCTTTTTTTTTTTTAACAATTAAGGCCTTTTGACGGAAACATTTGTAAAATGTTGAACAGAGGACTTACCAATGCTGAGTCTTTCTCCAACTACCTGACTCCCAGAAAGTTCACATACCCAATACTCTATCCCTATGGCAACCCCTGTATGATGTCATCGTATGGAACATCACATCATTGTGACATCATATCAAGATGTCACATGTGTTTGAGCCTATGGGGTTGTGTTGATTTTCTCTCTAGTTAGTAATGCAAGGGCTGCATTTGATGGATATGTGTTCAAAGTAGCTCTTTTTCACATGTTAAAATAAAATAAAATATATAATCAAAACAAAGGTTTGGGGTACAGTCAAAACAAACTTCCACTGTGATTAGACTCCCCTCAGGTATATGATTCCAGTTCTCAGAATGAGCCATGAGTCAGGAAATGTGGTGTTTTACAGGAGGGACAATGTTCCTAATATCGATTCCATAAACCTGAAGTTAATCTTAATGCTGACTCAAGCGTCTCCTTCTCTCTCTCTCTCTCTTTCTCTCTCTCCTCCTTGCCCCCCTCCCTCTCAATGGCTCCCTCCTTTTCAATACCCTGCCCTCTGCTGGTGAAAATAAGACAGTACAACACAGATATCAGACAAGAATGTGCAATCTGGGAAAGTTTGTAAATGGAAACTTGATGAAACACAAACACAAATTAATGGTGTGCGTGCGTGCGTGTGTGTCTGTGTCTGTGTGTCTGTGTCTGTGTCTTTTTTCCACTTTATGAACCCTTTGTGTAATGGCCGATGTCTTATCTTGATTGTTACATTCCTTTACAGTTTAGTCTTCTTATCGTTGGCACTGTCGGCCATCATGCTTTATGCTAACATGTATAGTTTAGGGAAATTCTATTCTCCCATGGACCAACCACAACAATTCTCTACAATTATATCATTAAACTGATGCTTGATTTTAGCTATTAACTATTGATGCAGTGTTTTTCCATCACTCCGTGTTGGAGACATGACCCTGACCACAGAGCTAAAGATGAATGGTTCCTGAATAGGGTTCCTGAATAGGGTAGAATAGTCTCAGTTAGTAAAGAGCCTCTGCCATATCTGGACCAAGTGTCTGTCTACTCTTGACTGTGTCACATTACTGATTAGAACCAACTGCCAGAACGGATGTCAAACCTCCTCCAAGTCAATAGGGGGCTCCACCTCCTACCGCCTGCCGCCTACATTGGGGACTGAGTGAGGGCTAATGGGAACATGGAGAGCTGGGTTTCAACAACTAGAACTACAGATAATTCTAGGCCTACAGATAATGCTTTGATGACAGATAAAACAACGAATACAGATAAAACTAGGACTACAGATAATACTCGGACAACAGATACAACTAGGACTACAGATAATACTCGGACAACAGATACAACTAGGACTACAGATAATACTCAGACTATAGATAAAACTAGGACTACAGATAATATTCGGACAACAGATACAACTAGGACTACAGATAATACTCTGACTATAGATAAATCTAGGACTACAGATAATACTCTGACTATAGATAAATCTAGGACTACAGATAAAACTAGGACTACAGATAAAACTAGATATACAGATACAACTAGGACTACAGATTAAACTCGGACTACAGATACAACTAGGACGACAGATAAAACGAGGACTACAGATACAACTAGATATACAGATACAACTAAGACTACATATACAACAAGGACTACAGATTAAACTTGGACTACAGATACAACTAGGACTACAGATAAAACTGCGGGTGTGTGTGGCTATGCCTTGCTCACATAAGAGAATGAAGCTGGGGGGGGGAGGAGGGGGATCAGGGTTAGGGTTCAGCACAGAGATCTGGACTGGATACATATTTAACTGTGATGATTTCCTTTACTTCATTCAAGCTTCTTCAGTTAATCATCATAGTTTTCCTTTTTTCTACTTTATGATCTGATTCCTTGGTGCTCCAAGCTACATGATGGGTGATAAGGAAGTAGAACTGTTGGTGGGTTTGGCTACGTCTTGCTCACATGAGAGAATTGAGTTACTGCCAGTTTCCCTGCCTTCTGCAACCTGACACCACCTCAGAATTGTTGAGACACACTATCATTTAATTGGATAAGAAATATCTTGCCCCACCCCTCCCATGGTCACAAATTCACAGGTAACTCACCTGATCTGTCCTCTGTGTCAATCAGTAGAGAAGTTCAGTCTCAGACTAACCTCTCAGTCAGACAGCAGCCATCAGACTGTCTTTAGTCCTGACTGACGGACAGAGTGGAGAACTGCAGACGACCAATCTAAAACTACCAGAAAGATAAGTTAGGCAGCAAAGCTCTGTTTTCTCTTTATTCTGGAGATGATGGCTGGTGTTGGAGACTGCGGAGTCGAGTATCAAGTCTCTAAGGGGTGACTGGGAATCATTGAGCAGGGACACTCTCCTCTGTAACAGCTAAGGGATGAGCTCCAACTTGTTTCCACAATCAAGCCAGAAGAAGAGAAACGTAAGTAAACTCTCTTGTTGATTAATCATCATATTTAACAAGACTGAACTCTGATGGAAATCACTGATGGTTCACTGTGAATGTTGTGTTGATACTGAGCAGTACAAATCATATGACTGTTTATGGTTCTTGTTGATAATTAACCAGGAAGAGTGTGCTCTGCTGGAAATGTGTACTTGTGTTGTGTACTGTTGTGTTGTGTTGTGAAGTGTGAGCTATGATACTGAGCAGTAAAAGTTGTGTAACTGTATATGTTTCTTGTTGATAATTAACCAGGAATAGAGGGTATTATGATTATGATGTATCATATGAAATAAACAGTGATGGTCCAGTACATTCGAATTTACCTTCCTCATAGTTTCCGTTAAAATGAGTCTCTCTGGGGAGAGAGAGGAGGGGACCACTGCCTCTAAAATGAGTCTCTCTGGGGGGAGAGAAGAGGGGACCACTGCCTCTAAAATGAACCCTTGTATGAAAAATACATTTAAGAGGTGAGAACAGAGTTGTTTTTTTGGCAGATTTTCACTTCAGATTTGACTTTTTGAATTCATCCCTAAAAGATCCCTTTTTACAATTCCACCATCATGTGACTGTTTGAATCAAGGCAGGAAAGCCCAATCCAACAGGAGAGACCAGCCTCACCTGTACCCAGCTGTGTGTCTATGAAGAGTGACCACTCTATGATAGAGCCAATCACATTCAGAGGAAGACCTCCTCATTCTGGTCAAAGGTGAGTTTGATGTTTATTCCTCATATCCTGACAACACACAGATACACACTCATGAACATGTGGTGTCCACTATCTACTGTTAAACCTGTGAGAGTGTTTGTGTCATTGTATTTGACAGGGTCCAGCAGGAGAGACCAGCCTCACCTGTACCCAGCTGTTTGTCCATGAAGAGTATGTTAGAGCCAATAACATTCAGGGATGGAGTCTTTAACACTGAACAAGGGTACGAACTTTGTATATTGGAGGAACTGTGATTCATTCACACTTCTCTGGATTAAGACATCTGCTTATTTCTTGTTCTTACCCAGTGACCAGGTGGAGAGACCAGAGTCAGAGATTCCCAGTGGTCAGTCTGTCCAGAGTCAAACTGACCTGGCCTCTATATTCAGGGTGAGCTGTCTTAATTTGCTTGTATGAAATGGACAATACCTTTGATTGACACTTACATTCTTACTGCATTAAAGGTACAATCTGTAATTCAAACAACAACAAAGTGGACTCCCTGCCACTTTGTTGATAAACAGCTGAGGAATGGGGAAATGTTACCACTCTCAATTTCATAGACAAAGCTATCAAGGACTGACCATCCATGAGATAAACAATATTGGTTTAATCATGTTTTGAAGCTATTCAGTGTTTGTTTACAATTTCATAGTTTACAATGGTGAAAAACAAGCTTATGTGTTGGTTATATTGGGGTAAGACCATTGAATAAACCTCATGAGGCAGGTATAGGTTATATTCTTCAATAATCAATGGCTATATATCATTAAGGTAAAAGTCCAAAAATTGATGTACCAATTACAGACTGGCTAACCCTACCCTAACCCTTTTCAGGGGAAGGCTCACAAAAAGGTCTTAGTTTTTTGTAATATTCATCCAACCAGCCATATTTAACTTTAATAATTTAGTTACCATGGCCTAAAAAACACAATTGGGTTTCAGTATACCTCAGTCAGTATAATTTGAATCTCATGATAAAATACACCCAAAGTACTTTCAAACTAAATGTGTGAATGTATTCCTTCTATTGTGTGCCGTAACACAATAAACAGCCTTAATAACTTCTATTTCTTTGTAATTGTTTGTTTCAGTTGCTTGAAGACAATGTCATCACTTTAGTGAGAAATGAGCTGAAGAGTTTCAAGAGGCTTATTTCTCAAGACTACCCAGAGTGCTTTGAGAGTCAGGGGGAGGAAGAGGAAGTAGTGGATGATGAAGAAGAGAAGCAGGAGAGCAGTGCCAGAGAGGGCGCTCTGAAGATCACACTGCACGTCCTGAGGAACATGAATCAGAAGGAGCTCGCTGACACACTGGAGAAACGTAAGAGACCACAGATTAGTGTTACTGGGCAGAAATATGATTGGACATGTAAATATCACTAACTGTAATGATTAAGAGTTTCCCTATTTGGTCACTCTTTATATTATGTTGCCTCTATATTATAATTGCCTCTATATATAATTGCATCGTAACAGGGTTGGACAGTTTCCTATAACACAGGTGGAATAAGGACTGTTCTTTCCTACACTTGTAGTAATTTATCGTTCAACAACACTACATACTATTTAATTCATTACTATGAAACAACGTGTGATACAACATGTAATTACGGTTACTGAAGGTATTGGGTCAGCTTAATGTAAAGTGAGCCAGGAATATTTTGTTAATTGTTTTGTCATTCAGATGAGCTTGCTGTGGTGTGCCAACGTGAACTCAAGTCCGCCCTGAAGAAGAAGTTTCAGTATGTGTTTGAGGGAATAGCTGAGCAAGGCAACGCAACACTTCTCGATAACGTCTACACAGAGGTCTACATCACAGAGGGTGGAAGTGGAGAGGTCAATAACGAACATGAGGTCAGACAGATTGAGACAGCATCCAGGAGACCAGCAACACAGGAGACACCAATCAAATGCAACGACATCTTCAAGCCTTTACCTGGACAAGACAAACCAATGAGAAATGTGCTAACAAAGGGAGTCGCTGGCATTGGAAAAACAGTCTCTACTCAGAAGTTCATTACGGACTGGGCTGAAGGAAAAGCCAATCAGGATGTCCAGTTCATATTTCCACTTCCTTTTCGGGAGCTGAATTTAATGAAAGAGAAGAAATGCAGTTTGAATGAACTTCTTGGTCATTTCTTCATTGAAATAAAAGAATCAGGAATCTCCAACTTTGACAAGTATAAAGTTCTGTTCATCTTTGATGGTCTGGATGAGTGTCGACTTCCTCTAGACTTCCATAACAACGAGACATGTTGTGATGCCACAGAGTCAACCTCAGTGGACGTGCTGCTGACAAACCTCATCAAGGGGAATCTGCTTCCCTCTGCTCTCCTCTGGATAACCTCCCGACCTGCAGCAGCCAATCAGATCCCTCCTGAGTGTGTTGACCAGGTGACAGAGGTACGAGGGTTCAACAACCCACAGAAGGAGGAGTACTTCAGGAAGAGATTCAGTGATGAGAACCTTGCCAGCAGAATCAACACACACATTAAGTCATCAAGGAGCCTCCACATCATGTGCCACATGCCAGTGTTCTGTTGGCTCTCAGCCAGTGTTCTCGAGAGACTGTTGGGTGGAGCAGAGAGAGGAGAGATGCCCAAGACTCTAACACAGATGTACACACACTTCCTGGTATTCCAGACCAAACAGAGGAATGTGAAGTATCTTGGAGACCATGACAGAGATCCACACTGGGATAAAGAGCTAATTCTGTCACTGGGAAAACTGGCCTTCCAACAGCTGAAAAAGGGCAATCTGATCTTCTATGAGGAAGACCTGAGAGAGTGTGGCATTGATGTCACAGAAGCCTCAGTGTACTCGGGAGTGTGCACTCAGATCTTCAGAGAGGAGTGTGGGCTGCACAAAGTGTTCAGCTTTGTGCATCTGACCATCCAGGAGTTTCTAGCTGCTTTATATGTGTTCCTTACATTCAACAACAGCAATGAGATCAAACTGAAATCCTCATCCAGGAACCGTTTGTCATCACTCAGACGCAAACCTCTTGTTGGCTTACACAAGATTGCTGTGGACAAGGCCTTACAGAGTACGAATGGACACCTGGACCTGTTCTTGCGCTTCCTTCTGGGCCTCTCACTGGAGTCCAATCAGAATCTCCTACGAGGCCTTCTGACTCAGACAGGAAGCAGCTTACAGACCAGTGAGGAAACAGTCAAGTATATCAAGGAGAAGATCAGGGAGAATCCCTCTCCAGAGAGGTGCATCAATCTGTTCCACTGTCTGAATGAGATGAATGACCATTCTCTAGTGGAGGAGATCCAAAGCTACCTGAGCTCAGGATGTCTCTCAGAAGCCCAACTCTCACCTGCACAGTGGTCAGCTCTCGTCTTTGTGTTGCTGACTTCAGAAGAAGAGCTGGATGTGTTTGACCTGAAGAAATACTCCAGATCAGAGGAGGGTCTTTTGAGGCTGCTGCCAGTGGTCAAAGCCTCTAAGACGGCACTGTAAGTCGATGGATAAAATACTACTACTAATATGAATACTTGGGTGATGAATGGAGTATGTGATCACTTTTTATGATTTAAGGATTAAATGGAAGAAATATAATTATTGAGCACATGGTCAAAAGTAATGTTAATTAATTGATTGCATACTTTCACTTTTGCCCCTAAACATATTTTGAGTTCTGAGGACTGTTGAAAAGTTTCATTTCAGCTTTCTAACTATGCCAGATGTGTGTGTCTCAACTTCCAATAATGAGGTAGAAAGAGCCAGTTAAAGTCAGTGTACTGAACACTGGTTTGGAGAAATCCACTCCTGACGTTTACTTTGTTTTTAACGTAATGGCTATCGCATTCCACCATGGATACTCACACCACCGCTCAAATAAAGACTTTTTGTCTGACATTAAGCAAATAACATAGCTAGCTGGCTGGCTGGCTGGCTGTGTTCACAGTTCAGCTAATGAGTTTGTCAGCTTTGTTTTAGTGAAAGTGTAATGAGTCAGTTCGCTTCCCAGTGAATTTGGTGCACTTTTAAGGAGCTAGCCACTCATTTCGAACCGAAAGCTCTATCCACCATTTAAGGCATGAAAAGTATGGATACATTATGATTTCACCTTTAAAACGAAGTGAAATGATAAGAAAACTTGTTGAATGTTAAAATACCAAAACAGCCCCTGTAAGGGTTCTTGACGAAAATTTCATTATATGCTAATTAGGTGCGGCGACATGCAACTGGAAATGATAGAACACATCACATCTGTAAATTTTTCTTTGAGTCAAAATGACTTAATGCTTGTATTTATTCCTTATTCAGGCTGAATAGATGCCACCTCACAGAGAGATGCTGTGAAGCATTGGCCTCAGCTCTTAGCTCAGACTCTTGCCACCTGAGAGAGCTGGACCTCAGTAATAGTGATCTTGGTGACGGGGGGGTGAAGCTGCTCTCTGCTAGACTGGGGAGTCCACACTGTAAACTACAGACACTGAGGTGAGGTCTGAGACTATTCTTGTTGTCAGACACATCATTCCTAAGTATCTGTTACACAATCATTCGATGAAATCAATGATACTTGCACTGCAAGTGTGTGTGTGTGTGTGTGTGTGTGTGTGTGTGTGTGTGTGTGTGTGTGTGTGTGTGTGTGTGTGTGTGTGTGTGAGTGAGTGAGTATGAGTGTGAGTGTGAGTTTGAGAGTGTGTGTGTGTGTGTGGCCTTAGATCAGATCATGGCCATTCTGTCCTAACAAATGGCTAGTAAATAAAACACACGAAAACATAAAAACCTATCCATGGTTGGCTTGCTCCCCTGTTAAGAGATTCACTCATGAATTCTTGCACCACAGTGATCGTTTGACTAAATGTATTTATTTGTATTACTCATTCAGGCTGAATGGATGTCACCTCACAGAGAGATGCTGTGAAGCTTTGGTCTCAGCTCTCAGCTCAGACTCCTCCCACCTGAGAGAGCTGGACCTCAGTAATAATGAGCTACGTGACGGGGGGGTGAAGCTGCTCTCTGCTGGACTGGGGAGTCGATACTGTAAACTAGAGACACTGAGGTGAGGTCTTTTGAGGTGTAGAAGCATGAGTATCTAGGGCCATTATAATGCACTAGTTTTAATGTTCTTTCCATAACTAATTTGTGTGTAGTCTTTCAACTGCTAAATAAAGAGGATTTAAAGCTGTACATGTACATTAGAGAGGAATAATCAGATTCTTGATATCAGATGGAGTGAAACTATTTCCCCAGGTTGTCAGGCTGTGGAGTCCCAGAGGAAGGCTGTGCTTTTCTGGCTTCAGCTCTGAGGTCTAACCCCTCCCACCTGAGAGAGCTGGACCTCAGCTACAATTACCCAGGAGACTCAGGACAGGCGCTGCTCTCTGCTGTACAGAAAGATCCACTCTGTAAACTACAGACACTCAGGTAAAGGCTGAATATGTGGCTGGACGTATCAATGGGATTAATGCACAGTATCTATTTCCCACATGATTGTAAGTGTGTCATTCAACCACTGTGTGTTCTTCTGTGGTTGATATAGTGTGGACCATGGTGGAGAGTGCAGGCTCAAACCTGGGCTGATCAAATGTAAGTCACCAACACTGTAGAGAATAGGACTGTGATATTACTCAAAAATCAGGGTACAGTAGACTTCAAACAGAGCACCAGTACGGTATTCATATATAAATCTAAAATATTAGTAAATGTGAATTAGTTGTATCCATTGAAAAGCATTTTAAATTAAAAAGTAATATTTTGTGAAAAAAGAATGTTACCATAACAAGATCACATTGTGAATATTGTAATTTATTGAATGATTATTTTTGCCCTCTCAATCAGATGCCTGTGAGCTCACACTGGACCCAAACACAGCGCACAGAAACCTCTCTCTGTCTGAGGAGAACAGAAAGGTGACATGTAGCTGGTGGGAGAAGGAGTCGAATCCTGATCACCCAGAAATATTTGAGGACTGTCCACAGGTGCTGTGTAGAGAGGGTCTGACTGGGCGCTGTTACTGGGAGGTAGAGTGGAGTGGGAGAGTAACTAATATAGGAATGACATATCAAGGAATCAGCAGGAGGAGAGGATGGGGTAAAGACTGTGGGTTGGGACTCAATGACAAATCCTGGTGTCTGTTTTGTTCTGCTGAAAGGTACACTGTCTGGCACAGTAGTAAGAACACTGACATACCTGTCCCCTCCTCTGGCTCCCACAGACTAGGAGTGTATCTGGACTGGCTGGCCGGCACTCTGTCCTTCTACAGTGTCTCCTCTGACACACGGATCCTCCTGCACACATTCCACTCCACATTCACTGAGCCCCTCTACCCAGGGTTTAGGATTTCTTATGGCTCTTCAGTGACCCTGTGTAATCTCATCTCAGGGAGATCACACTGAACACCAAAGGCTCAAAGATGATGTCATGATGTAGTTTTACAATCACATCAAGCCTCATACACTCAAACTCAAAGGTTGTGAATGGCTGCAATCGGATCGGCTCCTGCTCATATTTGCCATTTTCTTACTATTTAGCAACTTATTACTGCCTTTTGTGTGCAGCATGTTGCTGCTCTTA
Source organism: Argentina silus (assembly GCF_951799395.1). Classification (NCBI taxonomy): domain Eukaryota; kingdom Metazoa; phylum Chordata; class Actinopteri; order Argentiniformes; family Argentinidae; genus Argentina; species Argentina silus. The sequence continues at coordinate 14,327,995 of NC_139675.1, read as the reverse complement.
TTTCCTATGACCGCCAAGCTCTAAGCCCTAGCCCTAACCCTAAACCTAACCCTACTGCACACGGATCCCATCGCTACGTCTCTCGCTGACCTACAGGGCCTTTCTTTTCCTGGCGGGCGCTGGCGAAAGAAACGTCGCAGCAAGAACTGTCCTCCTGGCGGACTGGTGCCAGGACAACAACCTCTCCCTGAACATCAGCAAAACCAAGGAGCTGATCGTGGACTTCAGGAGGAAGAAGGGGCTGCAGTGGAGAGAGTCCACATCACCGAGGACTTAACATGGTCACACCACACCGACGCTGTGATCAAGACGGCGCTCCAGCACCTGTTTTTCCTCAGGCGGCTGAGGAAATTCTGTATGGACCCCAAGATCCTTACAAACTTTTAGAGATGCACCACATCCTGACCGGCTGTATCACCGCCTGGTACGGCAGCTGCACCGCCCTCGACCGTAAGGCTCTTCAGAAGGTGGTGTAAATGGCCCAGTACACCACAGGCCGCAAGCTACCAGCCATTCAGGACTTCTACTCTGACAGGTGCAAGAGGAAGGCTGGGAAGATCATCAGGGACCCCAGCCACGCCCTGTTCTCTCTGCTGCCTTCTGGCAAAAGGTACCGGAGCATACAGACCTGAACCAACAGGCTCCGGAACAGTTTCTACCCCCAGGCCATAAGACTGCGAACCCCCCCCCCCCCACCCCTCCACTCAACCGTCTCTACGTCAAGCCCCCTCCCCCTCGCCCTGAACTCAAGCTCTATAATAACCGCCCCCTTTGATCAGAAGACATCTGACATTATTGCACTTGTACTATTGTCACTTTTTGTCACTTTTTATTACTTATTATTAAATTATTGTTGCTGCTGTTGTTGAGCGTGGAGTAAGATCCCAAAACATTTCTCTTTGTCAATTACAACTGTATGTAAGTGACAAATAACATTTTATTTTGATTTTATTTTTTTAGTTGCATAGTGCTGTGTTTTCCCTGAGATGTTGGATGTACAGATGTTCCCTCTCCCGTGTGTGTAGTGTGTAGTGTCAGTGTAGCTCTCGTGATGAGTTGCCCTGCCTGAGACCTGTCAGCCCAAATGTTTTCCTCGGACCACAAGGATGTCCTCTTGGTTTAATGGTAGAATCTTGGGTCATCCACAGGAGAGGTCACCAGTTTGAGCCCTGGGTAGCAGTATATGTACATAAAAAATAGTCACATTGGATATTTGAGCTATGATGCTGTATTACGTAGCGATGTGTCCTCTATGTGTGTAGTGTCAGTCCCACACTGACCACTAGAGGGCAGCAGTACAGGTCCTGTGAGATGGAGGAGTCTCTAACTGTAAAGTCTTCAGGACTGTGTAGGTTTATACTTCTGCCTCAGATCTTATCTACAGCAGTTGATGAAACCATCCAGATAAATCATTAGATAATCAGATAAGACTGATGATGAACTCTGAGAATAACACAGGAGAAAGTGTATATATATAAGAGTTTAAGATTGGGTGTTTATATAAGGGTAAGATTGGGTGTTTGAGTTCTGATGCTGTATTGTGTAGCTGTGTGTAAGATAGCAGGGTGTGGATGTGAAGACAGCTCTCCTTCTCTGTCAATACAACATGTACATGTTCTGTAATTCACTTTCCATTTATTCCTTCACCTGTCTTTCTATCCAAAGTACAAGTTGTTCCCTCTCATGTGTGTGTGGGTATGGGTGTGGGTGTGTGTGTGGGTGGGTCTGTGTCTTTTGTTCCACTTTATGATCTAATCCCTTCGTGCAATGGCCGATGTGTAATCTTGATTGTTACATTCCTTTACAGTACAGGCCATCATGCTTCATGTTAACATGTATAGTTTATTTCCTTCTTCTATTCTCCCATTGACCAACCACAACTACCACCTAATTTCCTAAATCACCTAAAGTGTTTTAGCTGTAATTATTACAATAACTGTATCACCTTCTGCCTCCTCCTTCTCATTCTGACAGAGGCGCTAGCCTGAATTAGCCCTATAATGAAGTTCCTTCATTTTACTATAATGATGATGATGATGATGATAACTGCGTCAATATCAATAAAGTATTTGTTAAACAAACAACTGTGTGACCTCATGATGACTCGACACATGTCAGAGAGGCAGGTCTTGTTCTATGTGATGTATTTCTATCTGAACTCAGCCCTGTGCAGGACCATGGACAGTGTGTCTTGTTGTGTCTACTGGAGAGTATTGGCTCCAATGGAGACGATTAAGTTGATTAGAAAACAAATGTGTGATCAGCAGCCTGCTTGTCATTAGTGAATATTAGTCTCCATATTAGCCTGGAAGTCGTCCCCTAGTAATAAACGGGTATTATTGACTGATATAACACGGGTATTATTGAATGACATAACACGGGTATTATTGACTAATATAACACGGGTATTATTGACTGATAACACGGGTATTATTAACTAATATAACACGGGTATTATTGATATAACGGGTATTATAATACCCGTTATATCAATAATACTCGTGTTATATTATTCATATATATTATATATTATTATTAATACAACACGGGTATTATTGACTGATATAACACGGGTATTATTGACTAATATAACACGGATATTATTGACTGATATAACAAGGGTATTATAGTTAGTTATACAACTCGGGTTTCGGTGTTGATTTCGGCCAAGTTTCGCTATTAAATTATGCTGCATAACAGACTTCACTCATCTTGTTTACTCCACTGAACCGCTGCGATTGGCTGGTTTCTGTTGTTTGAAACAAAGAAACAGGAAGCTGTGACGGTGCGGTGTGCAGCTGCTAAACATCGGAAACCAGTGTTAAACAAAGCTCGATAACAACCTCACATCTGAACGGAAGTTTTCAGTCGACCAAACATTTATTTGTAGCTAGGTTGTTCAAAAGCACATAATGTCGTCTGCAGCAAACGACGTGAGAGCGGCAGGGGACAGCATTGACGCCAGGCGGGGCGACGGGGAAGAGTAAGATCGTCCCTTTGGTGTCTGCATGATGCCCGACTAGTAAAAGATACGGTGTATTATGAGTCAAATATGCTCATCCCATGATGATACAATGACTGCTTATCATAGAGAGAGAGAGAGAGAGAGAGAGTGAGTGAGTGAGTGAGTGAGCGAGCGTGCGAGAGACAGTGTGAGTGTGTGTTTGCGTGCGTCCGTGTGTCCATATAGAACATGACTGCTTTTCATTTCGAGAGAGAGAGAGAGAGAGATGGGAGTATCTGATGATGCCTTTATTAGTTCAACCCAGGGACAGCGCTGCACCGTTCATGACAGAGAAGTTGGTTGAATGGGAGGAAAGTTACAGTGACAGACTGCTTCCCACTCAGGTTGCACAGACATACAGAGGCCTGGACAAAACCAGAAAAACACACCGCCGCACTCTATCGTAGAATAACAAGAGGCTTGAAAGATGTCCTACTTGTTTGTTGTGGAATGTGGAAATAAGTTAACAGTAACCAGAAGAGTACACCACTAACATCGGCATCACTACCTGGTGTTGTTAACTAGCTTGTGTTGGAGTTGTTAACTAGCTGGTGTTGATGTTGTTAACTAGCTGGTGTTGTTAACCAGCTGGTGTTGGTGTTGTTATAAAGCTGGTGTTGCTGTGGTCTGTGCAGGTCTGAGGGGTCCTCCTCCATCTCTGGGTCTGTGGAGGTGGACGCCAAGCCCAAGCCCCAGAGTCACGACTTCAGGTACAGCCTCTCCTACCCCTGCCTCGGCCAGTGTATCATCATCAACAACAAGAACTTTGACAAGAGAACAGGTACCGGCTCCATCTGTTCATAGTAGACATGATGCTCTGGGTGTGTCTGATCTGGGTGGGGGAACAGGATGCTGTCATGACTGAGAATGGAATGGAGGATTGTTGATGAAACATAAGGTGTCTTTCAAATGAATAATAACTGATAATGACATCATTTTATTTGTACAGCACTTTTCCAAAGAAAGCAAGTTACAAAGTGACAGCCTAAGTGGAGACCAATAATAATAATAAACTTTATCTATATAGCATCTTTTTAAAACAGTGTTACAAGGTGCTTTACAAATGTACAGATAAAACAGATATACAAATAAAAACAAAAATAAAATGAGGAAAACAGTAAAACAACACAATGAATAGGGCAGCATCAATTAAAGGCTTGTCTATAAAAATGAGTTTTAACCTTCTGAACCCCACAACCCGCCAGCGGGTTTGAAAGGCATGTTGTCTTTAAAAAATCGGCAAAATTACACCATTGATCATAGCCAGAAACTGGAAGGGCCCTGCCTGAGGATCTTAGGCTGCTCTGAGACTCGTAGGGGATTAAAATGTCAGAAATATAGTCTGGTGCCATGAAAGTGATCAGTAAAATCTTAAAATCTGTTCTAAAAGTAACAGGTAACCAGTGTTGGGAGGCTGGCATTGGGGTGATGTGGTCTATTCGAGTTCTTGTTAAAAGCCTAGCTGCTGCATTTTGGACTATCTGTAACCGTGAGAGGGACTTTTTACTGAGGAAAGAATAGAGGAAGTTGCAATAATCCAAACGAGATGAGATGAATGCATGGATGACTTTTTCTAGATCGGCAAATGACAAGAAAGGCTGTATTTTTAAAATGTTTCTATATATATGCCATTTAGCTGACGCTTTTATCCAAAGCGACTTACATTGCAGTGAGTGCATACATTTTTCAGTATATATGGTCCCAGTGGGAATCAAACCCACAACCTAAGCGTTGTTAGCGCCATGCTCTACCGACTGAGCCATAGAGGACCAACTGATAAAAACATGACCACCCTGTATTGCTACCGTGGAGCAAGGAGGGCCAAATATTACCACCTCAGGTTTACTGTCATTCAATTGTAAAAAGTTCTGGGACATCCAACATTGAATATTTTTCAAGCAATCAATAAGAGAAGCTAAACTGGATAAATTATGGGGTTTAATGGGAAGATACAACTGGGTGTCGTCCGCATAACAGTCAAAGGAAATATTGTGTGTGTTATATTCTGCGTAATCCAGATATGAATATTATTACTATGTTGACACATCCGTGCAGACTCTGTGTTTGTTGGATGCACCTGTGCGCTCTTTGAGGTTGTTCTTGCAATCAAAAGCTCTTATTATAAAGTTATTATTATTATTATTAAGTTGACATCCATGCTGATGGATATGTATGTGTGTTGTTTGTCCAGGTATGAACCAGAGAAACGGGACGGACGTGGATGCTGCCAACGTGATGAAGGTGTTTGGCAAACTGGGCTACAGACTCAAGGTCTACAATGACCAGACGGTGGACCAGATCAGACAGGTTCTCACAGCAGGTACACACAAGTTCAGACCGGATCAGACCAGTTCTAACACTAGATCAGACCAGATCAGTCCGGTTCTAACACCAGATCAGACTGGTTCTAACTCCAGACCTAGACCAGATCAGACCGATTCTAACACCAGACATAGACTGGATCAGACCGGTTTTAACTCCAGACCTAGACCAGATCAGACCGGTTTTAACTCCAGATCTGACTGGGCTGGGCTGTACTGGGCTGGGCTGTTTATGCATCCATCATAGTTGCTGAAAGAGTGCAGGAAAGGACATAAAAAATTAATCATCCGAGCCAGCACAGAATGGTTTGTGTCAGCCCAGTAGTGTGTAAAGCCCCCTAAAGGGTTGAGAGCCCAAAGACCAACCTCACTGAGCTGACCAGTACCACCTGTAACTCCTCCCCTCAGACCCACTACCACCTGTAGCTCCTCCCCTCAGGCCCACGACCACCTGTAGCTCCTCCCCTCAGGGCCAGTACGGTTTCAGTGGACATAAATGTCTTTATTGTTCTAAAACAGAATGTAAAGTTACGATGGTTGAGTGTGTTCATTCTCCATGGTAACATTACATTGCTGTGTGTGTGCTTGTGTGTGTGTGCGCGCGCGTGTGTGTGTGTGTTCAGTCTCCAAGGAAGACCACAGCAGTGCGGCGTCGTTGGTGTGTGTGATGCTGAGTCATGGGGACGAGGGCGTGTTCTTCGGGACGGACGCTGCCATGGAGCTAAAGACCCTCACGGGCCTGTTCAGGGGCGACCGCTGCACCTCGCTGGTCGGCAAGCCCAAACTGTTCTTCATACAGGTGTGTGTGTGCGAGAGAGAGAGTTCTTACTGTTTGTCCCTTAAAGCTTCTGGCTCCTTCTCCTCTACAACTGCATAATTTACTCTGTGTGTGTGTCTGTGTGTGTGGAGCAGGCTTGTCGAGGTACTGATCTGGACAGCGGTATCGAGGCTGACAGCCCCTCTGACGGAACAACAAGGATCCCTGTGGAAGCAGACTTCCTCTACGCCTACTCTACAGCCCCAGGTACGTACACACACACACACACACCTCTTCATGTTCACCTTGGACCAGCTGTGTCTCATTCTGACCCCCAAGGTACACACACACACACACACACACACACACACACCTCTTCATGTTCACCTTGGACCAGCTGTGTCTTATTCTGACCCCCCAGGTACACACACACACACACACACCTCTTCATGTTCACCTTGGACCAGCTGTGTCTTATTCTGACCCCCCGCCCCCAGGCTACTATTCCTGGAGGAACACCATGGAAGGCTCCTGGTTCATCCAGTCGCTGTGTGAGATGTTCAGCAAGTACGGCCGAGAGCTGGAGCTCCTGCACATCCTGACCCGCGTCAACCACAAGGTGGCGATGGAGTTCGAGTCCGTCTCCAACTCTCCGGGCTTCCACGCCAAGAAGCAGATACCCTGCATTGTCTCCATGCTCACCAGAGAGATGTACTTCACTCCCTGATGATGACATCACACTGGTCCCCGTGGCAACACCACCGTTGTTTCCACAACATTCCATACAGTTCCCCATGCAGGAAGTGAAGCTGTGGTTATTTTTAGATCCTCCGTTCTGATTGTTGGAGCATAGTGATAGTGCTGTTACACCTGATTGAACTGATCAACTGATCTTAAGAGCCTTGGTGAGCTGAATCAGGTGTGTGTGTGTGTGTGTAGAGGGGTGGGGGGGGGGACACAAACACATTCTGCGGCCAGTAGACCAATTTGTTTGTTTTGTTTTGCAGTTTAAATCTCTGAATGAAAGGAGTTTTCTCTCTCTGTGAGAAAATAGGAAGATGTGTGTGTTTAGTTCAGTTGGTATATTTCAGTGCTGATTTTCATTCCAGAAGGTTGTTGACCCCCCCCCCCCCCCCCCCCCCAACCTCCTCCACACTCCTGTCTCAGACACGTTCAATGACCTCACTTCACCTCCTCCCCCTCCCTCCCCACTTGACCTCCTCCTCCTCCCCTCCTCATTTCACCTCCTCACTTCACCTCCTCTCCCTCCCTCTCCCCTCTTCACTTCATCTCCTCCCCCACCCTTCCCCTCCTCCCCCTCCCCTCCTCGCCCCAGCAACACTGGCGCAGGGCTCATTGGATACCTCTAGGTGTGGTCGTTACGGTAATGGGATTGTGTTACATTTTGTACGCTGTGTGCATGTGTGTGCTGATGTTGTTGTTTTTTTTTAACTCCTGTGGATAGAGTCTGGGAAACACACTCTGGCCTTTTTGTGTTTGTTTGCTGATTGATCATGTGGTCCTCTGTTAAAGACATTTCTCTCTGACATCTCACATCCCTTTGAATTCTGCATTGAAAATCATGAAAACAGTTTCACTTTTAGACTCCTCAGGGCTTTACACACAACAGGGCCCCAGACAGGGCCCAGCCCAAACCAAACAGGGCCCAAACCAGAGAGGGCCCAGCCCAAACCAGACAAGGCCCAGCCCATTCCCCTGTTCTATTTGGATGGCCCAACAGAAACTGTTAGTCTCTAAAGCTTCCTAAGCCTTGTACATAAACCTGGTCATCTGTCACTTGGAATCTGTCTTATTTAAAGGTACGCTATGGAAGTTTTAATTACAAATTCTTTACCTCATGTTTTGCCAGAGTGTTGAGTGTGTAATTATCATACTCCTCTGATTATCAATCAATTTCTTGCCTTATTGAATCAGACAATTCTTCGCTGATGCCCATAGACGTGGGGACGGGTACCCCTTTCTGTCCAATGAGGTAATCTTTGGATATTTTCTGACTATTTAGGGGACCCCTTTTGGCTCAAGAGCACCCCCAGCTGCAGAGGCTTTTCTCAATTGTTAGGAACACAACTCCTCACGTCCTCCTCCGTCCTCCACTCTCCTCCGTCCTCCACTCTCCTCCATCCTCCACTCCTCCGTCCTCCACCCTCCTCCTCTCCTCCACCCGCTTCCTCCTCAGGAAGCATTGGACGTGAATATGTGTCAGGGGAGGAACCTCGGTCTTTGTGTTTTATAATGACCAACTAAACTGTATCCAACTCCCACAATGATAACGTTTACATGCACCTTATTTGGCCATTCAGAATTAATTCAGTCTGAACGAATATTCCTGAACAACTGTTTTTATGATCGCAAATTCAAGTGGAGGAAACTGTTTACGTCCTGAATAAAGTAGTTTCTGACTTTTTCAGTGCCTTTTTCTTTGTGTCCCACGGCACAAACGGCCAGTATGTTTTTCACATTATTTGCACTGCTCGTCTTCATCATTTGTGCTCTAATTAGACAGATCATTATCACCCTCTTGACCAGCAGATCAGTAAAGACCCCAGGGTCATAGGTTCTACAGGCTTGCATGTGTTGTTGGCTACTTCCTACCGCTTGCTATCTGAGTGTTGTACAGTCTGTAATTACTGAACCGTCCATGACGACAGGCTCAAACGGAGCCTGGGTCAAACGGAGCCATATTCACAATGCCAATGATTTCATTATGAGTAGGAGTATGCAATTGTCAACTTAAAGTATCACACCAACCACCAACTCTTCTTATCTGGCTTTACATCCATGGGTGGCAGTCAAAACAGCTCAGGCAGACAGAAATAGGAGTGAGAAGTAGGAATTAGACCATGCATTTGCCATAATGCTAAATCAAGATGTCCGCCTTAATGGCCCGTCCATGTTCATGGTGCCGTCTCGAAACATTCATGGGTTCTGTATTTTTTCTCTCCCATATTCAAAGCTTAAAATACTCAGTAATAGTTCCAAACCAAGTCTTAAACTGGTGAACTCTTACAGATGAGGCAAAGTTCTTTGCACAGAGCCACCACCATAATTCTCCTGCATCCCTCTTAATCTTTGACACCAAGGTTTGCAGACACATGTACAAAAGCAATACAGTCACACTCCAGAGCAGGTTTGAACCCTCAACTTTCTGTCTACAAGTCAAAGATCTTACTGAAGAGCCACAGCTACTTCATGTTGCTGGTGCTTCAATTTATGTTTTCGATATTAAGAGTTGGTGAATAAGAGGAGTGCTGGAGGTCTGGTTCATGCTTTAGATTTAAAATACAGTTGTTGCGGTTAGGCTTTATGGGGAATAAAAATCAAATAACAAGTGCCTACCTGGTCAGTGTTGTCTGAACCCAACCAATGGATTTTATGTGTTTGACAATCAAGAAAACAGGTGCAACCTGCCACCTGGGTAAGTGATAATGAAACTATTCATGATCAGGTGTGTTAGCTTTCCTCCATTGCTCCAGACCTATCCAGATGAATCCAATCTACTGCAACAATCACCGGGATAGAAACAGTTAGCAGATCTAGCTCTAACATTGAGTCTATGGGAAACCAAAGGCTTGAAATTGTCCTCTGCTGGCAATACAGACTGTTTGTTTCTGCTTTTTGCGTAGGTGTGTTTATGGCCACTAGAGGGTAGTTCAGAGGCTGCCACGATCGGTCATGAGAGAGGACATGAGGCAGGATCGAGTTTAGGTTTTATTGAGGTTGTGTGTCTGTTTATGGTAGAGAAGCAAATGTGAAATAAATAATACTTTAGTTAGTTAAATCAAGCATCAACCAAGCAGCTAGAAACTGAAATGATAACTTGAAGTTGACAAACACAAAAAGCAGAAACAAACAGTCTACACTGACTGTATTGCCAGCAGAGGACAATTTCAAGCTTTTGGTGAATGGCTTTATGGGGAATAAAGATCTAATAAGGTGCAATTGTCTCTAAATGTTAAACAGCTCTACCAACGGGATGACATTACTGTCGATAACTTTAGAGAAACTAAAGACCTCTTCATCCCAACTACTCCTCATTGCAAGTTTCTCTCCTGTAATTACATTAAAAAAAAAAAATCTTCCTTCTTCTTGCATTGTGACCGCCAATAGCCCCTGGTCCTAGCATAGACTACTTTTTCTTATGATGACTGATGGATAGATGATTCACTTACTTAGACAAATGTATTTGTTGTAAGTCGCTTTGGATAAAGGCGTCTGCGAAATGCCATGAAGGTAAATGTAATGTAAATGTAGAAACAGTTCGCAGATCGAGCTCTAACATTGAGTCTATGAGAAATCAAAGGCTTGAAATTGTTCACTTGCTTTAGACCTGTGACCACCTCCATCCAGTGGATCGGTTCATGATTAGACCTGAGATAGGCTGAATCCAGCGCCAATAAATATTGTAGCTCCTCCTATGTAAAGTTAGTAAACTAGACTGTAACAAATGCTTCTTCAATGCAGTTTAAGACTGACTGGGAAATTTGTATGAAAATGATCTGACAAACAGGGAAGACCAATATGTTAAGTTTGGGCAGAAGTTTTTGTTTGGCCAGAGGTTTTAGTTTGGCCAGCTATTTAGCCATTTGGCTGCTTTTACTGTTGTTTCATCTTCTATTAGGAATACATCAGAGAACTTCAAACGCAATAAAAGTCTTCAAATCAAGGTGCAGCAGTTCATTTCCATTTTTGGGGATTTGTGAAAAATGTATGACGAAATATTCGTGTGTGTTGAAGAATTTAACCGGCTGACCCGCAGCACAGTGACATTCCACTACTTAATGGAAAAGCAGTGGGATCATCAATGCCATCATGTGGACAACATCATGACCTGCAACCTGCCACCTGGGTATACTGATACTGTAGCTACAAGGATGAAATTAAACCTCCCAAACAATCTGGATAGAATAATAGGTTAGCACCTTGCCCCATCATAAGGGGGTTAGCGGTTCAAGCCCCAGTGATGGCTCTGGAGGTTGGATTTGTTTTGAGAACTGTTATCAATTCCATTTTACATCAAGTTAGTTACAGATAGGCCGACTGTCAGTTGTCACAAGCTGGAACACTTTTATTCAATAGGATGCGGCTTGGGATGGCAATGGTCTGGGCAGTGTGAGGTCCCATGCACACACATGCACCTAAGTGTGTGTGTGTGTGTGTGTGTGTGTGTGTGTGTGTGTGTGTGTGTGTGTGTGTGTGTGTGTGTGTGTGTGTGTGTGTGTGTGTCGTGTGCATGAAGTAGGCGAATGCCAGGATTTCCATCCGCCACAGTGGCACTGCGCCTATAGTTTGATTGACATCCCTCTAACCCAATCAATGCATCCAATCTTGCCTTCAGCCAATGGGCTTCACCGGCAGGGCCAGTATAAAAGGACTGGGACACACCCCCAGCAAGTCCTTTGCTGATGGACTCCTTGCTGAAAGTATGTGAATTTTAGCTCTAGCAATAGCTGTTTTTCATGTGCATTTAGTAAGTGCTTTTAGTTTTGCAAATTGTGATTTCCAGTGTTTGGTTTCAGTTGGCTTCACCTAATCAAATTAGATTCACCCAAACATGAAAATGATGTTTCTGTCGTTTTCCAGTACTCTTCGTGTAAAAATCTAGCCCTGCTACTCTCCCTCAAATGCTCAGTTTTTGATAAGTGTGATTTAAGAGGTTGTTGGTCACCACAACATACTCCAATAGGATGCATGCTCTAGGTCGTGAAACTCAATCCAATAAACCATTTATCATTTGTTAACATTTTACATTCCTCTCATATTAGTTAGCAGTACAGACATTGTCAGCTCCCAGGTACAGATAACAGCTGAGACTTGGTGAAATTGGCCATTTAGAATGCTGGGGTAAAATAAAGCAAGATTGAATACAAAGGTAAGCAAATGTAGCCAAAGTTATCCTGTTTGAGTTAGCGTAGCCTAGTGTTTGCAAGATAGAAAAATGATCTGCTTGTGAACTTATCTCAGTAGTTGCTGACAATTTTACAAAGCTAGCTACCAAGTAATAGCATCCAACTGCAAACAGAAATGCTGCATAAATTCAGAAGACACTGTGGGCTGCTAACAAATTGGTTAACATTATATCCAGCTAAAAAACAAGAACCTTGGAAGATGGTTTTACATCAATGGGTGGCAATACACGGAAATTGGAGTGCAAAATTATGACAAAGACCATGCATATGCCAAGAAGCTAAACCAAGATGGCCGCCTTAGCCTTGACAAAATGGCCCCTGCATGTTCGTGGTGCCATCTCAAAACATTTATGGCTTCTGTATTTTTTTCTCTCCCGTATTCAAAGCTTAATATACTCAATAATACATCATGTTACTGGCCTGCACTTTGCTGACACACATTAACCCTTTGAGCTTGTTTGACTCGTATGTTTGCCCACTATTTTAACAATATACTTTCTTGACATTGTAAAGTAACAGTATCTTTTAGATCAGGTGGGATTTGAATCATAATTGAAGAGAAAATCTGCACCAAGTGACAAGGACTTATGGGGCCGGTTTCACAGACAAGGCTGAAGCCAAGTCCTGGACTAATTAACTCTTTCAATGGTGAATTGCCACTGAGGATGCTTTTTATTTGAGGACGAGGCTTAAGCCTTGTTGGATCATTTCTCCATTGTGATACAAGGTAATGTGTGGATGTGAAACCATATCATTGATTAATGTTTCTCTTTCTCAGTTTCACCCTTTCTGAGTCAATAAACCTGAAGTCAGTCTGACATTCTGTCTCCAGACTCTTGATGATGGGAGGTGTTTAGAGGTGTTCAGCTACGTATAATGAGGACAGAACAGGTGTCTAAGTATTAACAGAGGTCTTTGTCCCCCATAATTATAGTTCAGGCTGCAGAACTGTCTGCCTTGCGGGCCAGAATGACAGCCAGGAAGAGTGATGATGCAGGTAACAAAGAGAGACCATCCATGTAACAGGGCAGTGTTTCCCTCTTTCCTATGGGACCAGCCGTTTCACATACAGTAGGTGTAGCTCTGCTCTCCCCCACCTCAACTAATTCAATCATTTTCTTTCAGTACTCAGACTAACAGACATTTAATTTGATGTTGTTTCAGCTTTGCAGGCCAGACTGTGCCAGTAAGATCCAGGTGGATGAGCTGAGAGTGACAGACAGTGAGAGTCAGGTGGAGAAGCTGAAGACAGCAAAAGCAGGTAAGGGTTTTGTTTTCATTGATCTAAATGGAGTAACATAGGTTCCTTTAAAACTGTATGTGATTATATTATTTAATTTTCACTGGTCAATATACAGATCTTTCTACAGATTGAAGAAAAAGTTTATTTAGGGTACTTTGTTGTCACATTTCTGCCAACCATTTAAAGGACACACATACCTGGCACTCTTGTGTCATGTGTGTTCTCTACAAACATTATAAAACATAACTGGTCGTACTGGATGAATACTTTATTCAGGTATGGCCATTCAAAATAAATGTGGCTTCAGCCTCATGTTGATAGGTATGCTTAGAAACACCACCACTCGTGGTGTTAACACATATTCCCATAGCCTACACACCCCCCAACGTACTTACAGAATGTCTTAAGATAATGTACAACCAGACACACAACACACACAGCCACGCACATGTACACACACACTCACACAAAACAGCATTTATTTTGGTTTGACCCACAACATCAACTGGAATACTACACAAATCTGAGATGCTTAATTTTGTTTATTTTCTATCATGCATAAAGAAATGAAAAAGATGTATCTATGTAGGATATAGTGAGGGGAAAAAATGTAATGAAATAAATATAGAAGGATGGAAAACAATAAGGAGAGTTTCCATTCCACTATCAGGACAACAGAAGTTTCTGAAAAATAAAAACAGATGGCTGTTAGTGGGATACATGAAATTCTGTCTTGTCAAAAATCTCTCCAACTCTCAGCTGAAGACAACTCTCCCAGTGTGTCTGAATAGTCCGCTCTTACACTACTCTTTGGTTTTTGTTGAAGGCTTATTGTTTCACGTTTTTTATACTCAAGCTACAACATTTTTGCTATTAGTCCACTCTTACCGTTGAATTCTCCTGACTGTTAATGCACTGTTAATTTCAGCAAAGTCCATTGCCCAGCTGTGGAGAGACATCTGAGGAAGGAACATAAAGAGTCTTCAAATCAAGGTGCAGCAGTTCATTTCCATTTTTTGGGATTTGTGAAAAATGTATGACGAAATATTCGTGTGTGTTGATGAATTTAACCAGCTGACCCGCAGCACAGTGACATTCCACTACTTAATGGAAAAGCAGTGGGATCATCAGCGCCCTCATGTGGACAACATCATGACCTGCAACCTGCCACCTGGGTACACTGATACTGTAGCTACAAGGATGAAATTAAACCTCCCAAACAATCTGGATAGAATAATAGGATGACATAAGTTTTGTGACATGAATATAGCAGGAATTCAATTACCATCATTTCAGAACAGGAAGAACGGTTGAATTTCATAGATATTATTTATTCAGTATAGTTTTGAAGCGTCGGAGAATGACAAACGGACATGACGTCGATCAGTTTAATTTAGAACCAACACACCTTAAATCAGTTTTGACAGTTTGGTTCCCCATAGACTCAATGTTAGAGCTAGATCTGCTAACTGTTCGTATCCCGGTGATTGTTGCAGTAGATCGGATTCATCTGGATAGGTCTTAAACAACAAGATGGCGGACTACCCACAATGCCATTCCCCAATCAAGGAAATTAAAGTCAGGTGTGTTGGTTCTAAATCAACTGATCGACGTCATGTCCGTTTGTCATTCTCCGACGCTTTCTTGATTGGGGAATGGCATTGTGGGTAGTCCGCCATCTTGTTGTTTAAGACCTATCCAGATGAATCCGGTCTACTGCAACAATCACCGGGATGCGAACAGTTAGCAGATCTAGCTCTAACATTGAGTCTATGGGGAACCAAACTCTCAAAACTGACCATACACATTTTTGACATTTAGGTACATTTGTCAAAAGTAAGTGAATCATCTATACATCAGTCATCATAAGAAAAGGGGCCATTGGCAGTCACAATGCGAGTAGAAGGAAGGATTCATTTATTTTTTAATTTATTTATGAACTGTACATGGGGGTAGCGGGGGTGAAAAGGTCTTTAGGAGGGACAGTTGAGATGTAGCCTGAAGAGATGGAGGTCTTCAATCTACGGAGGAAGATCGGTAGTGACTCTGCAGTCATGACAGCAGTGGGAAGCTCGTTCCACCAGCGGGGCGCCAGGACAGCCGTGACCGAGTAGCGCGGTGAAAAGCCGTGACCGAGTAGCGCGGCTGCTGCGTCCACGTATTACTGCATGCTGTTTGTCTTCTCTATCTGCCTCCCGACCAAACAGAACACACACACACACAATCTCTCTCACACAAACAATCTCTCTCACACAAACACACACACACACACACTAGTAAGTCAAGCTGGTACTGTTGTATTGTAGCTCCTCCTATGTAAAGTTAGTAAACTAGACTGTAACAAATGCTTCTTCAATGCAGTTTAAGACTGACTGGGAAATTTGTATGAAAATGATCTGACAAACAGGGAAGACCAATATGTTAAGTTTGGGCAGAAGTTTTAGTTTGGCCAGCTGTTTAGCCATTTGGCTGCTTTTACTGTTGTTTCATCTTCTATTAGGAATACATCAGAGAACTTCAAACGCAATAAAAGTCTTCAAATCAAGGTGCAACAGTTCATTTCCATTTTTTGGGATTTGTGAAAAATGTATGACGAAATATTCGTGTGTGTTGATGAATTTAATTTGACCCGCAGCACAGTGACATTCCACTACTTAATGGAAAAGCAGTGGGATCATCAACACCCTCATGTGGACAACTTCATAACGTGCAACCTGCCATCTGGGTACACTGATACTGTAGCTACACGGGTGAGATTAGACTTCCCAAACAATCCGGATCGAATAATGGGGTGACAAGTTTTGTTCCATGAATATGGCAGGAATACAATTACATCATTTCCGAACAACCTGAAGAATAGTTGAATTTCATATTATTCATTCAGGATTGGTCTGAAGCATTGGAGAATGACAAACTGACATGACATCTATCAGTTTCATTTATAACCAACACACCTGACTTTAATTTCCTTGATTGGGGAATGGCATTGTGGGAAGTCAGCCATATTGTTGTTTTAGATCTGCTAACTGTTTCTATCCTGGTGATTGCTACAGTAGATCGAATTCATCTGGATAGGTCTGGAGCAATGGAGGATGGCAAACACACCTGATAATTATTAGTTTAATTGTCACCAACACATCTGATTGTCCTTTTTATTAGATTTCCATTCCATATAAAGCCTAAGCATGCATCGGACTCCTTCTAAAGAAATGGGAATCTCTTAATAGTTCCAATGGCTGTTCTGTTCATTTTCTCAATTCCAAGATGAGCAAAAGAAACGCAAGTATTTTTCCTTCCCTTTGTCTAATTCATACCTCTGTTTGGAGGACTTTCCTTCTTTGGCTATTGCTTGCCATTTGGTTCATCATTAGCTTAACATTTTGTATGTTAGTAGTGACTAGCCTCCAGCCATGTGTGAGTTTATTCCAACTTCATTTAACATTTGATATTACAACTAATCCTTTGTTTATTTTCTAGGTAATCATCCGTCATTCCACTCTTTTACCCCAAGTCATATACCAACTCTTATTAATAAATGGTCAGTGGATCGAGCACACTGACGGCAACCCAGCTCCTGAACCCCACCCAGCTCCTGAACCCGACCCAGTCCAATGTGTTTTTCCTCCTGCCCTTTGTTCTGTGGGTGTTTTTTCTCTGTCTGGATTTCACAAGCACAAATCTGCAAGTTGCCAGCAAAGGATTTGAGCTGAGCCCCCATGTTTCAGTCTGTTGGCCAAAGTCTCTGAGCTATCAGGGGTCTTGGTTAAATTGCCATGTGCTTTTGTAGTTTATATCCAATAAGTTGAAACGGAACTGCAGTTAAAAGCTAGGGGGTGGGGGCCTTATGACTGGTAGTCTCCATTTTAGTTATTTGGGTGGGACTTGCTATGGGTTGGTGTGGGATCGGCACATGGGCCCTCTCTCAATTATTAGAAACTTGATTCCTCCACTCGCTTCCTTCTCAAAAAGCATTGGAGGAGAACATCTTAGGAGAGGAACCTCAATCTTCTCCAATGCATTCTGAATAAGAAGCTAGGGGTTGACAACTGTGAGGTATTTAATATACCATCTCTGGTTTATTCTGTTGACTGAGTACAAACATTCAGCATATGCTTACCTCTTTGCTAGGAAAGGTGGGATGGGCTGGGATCAGATGAGAGGTGGAATTTAAAAAAAATCTAAAGAACTACCAATTAAAATGGAATATATCTTAGCATACACAACAGGAAAAATACCTCAATGGACATAAATGGCCATGTTGAAAAGACATATATGTAATAACTGTTCAAATGAAAACAAAGTACTGAGGTCCTCTGATGAGATCACACAAAAACCTTTACTGTAGTGTCTCATTGTTAATATCATATTTCCTTATGATCCATACCAAACCATTGACCTTTGCAAGTATGTCTGGTTATCTACTCTAACCTGAACTGGAACTCCAAGACAAGACACCTCAAAAATTCCATTTTGTCAGAAGTCACCACATGTCAGAAACACTCATTCCAAAATTGATTGCCAAAGTATGGAGCGATCTGTACAAATACAGGAGTTCTCATTTCATTCGAGCTCAGATCAAACCGCATGGAATGTTTATTCTAAACCAGTGAAAGGCAACCGTTATACTTGAGTACTATTATGTGTTTCAGGGCCCAGGCTGAGAGATGAAATCTCCCTCCCCTTTTCACTGAAGACCTCTCTTTGCTATGAGATGCTTTGGAGACAGAGGCTTCCTCGCATTGTTAGGGCACTGTGCAGCTGATTATATTTATATATATCATCATATAAATGCATCAGTAGGTAAAGCTACTAAAATTATATCAAGTACACCATGGGCCACATCCCATTTTCATTAGTGTCATATCCTTGCCTCCTTTTCACAAACACTCAAGCACTTGATTGGTGCAAGCGACATGCTATTCTGTCTTCTGTGGTCAGGAAGGAAAGGAGAGGAAGCCATTTTAATTAGTTGTGTCTTATATTGGTGGCTAACTTTTGCGTTTTGTGTGAAAGTAACAAGAAATGACTGTTTAGCTGAAAATGTTATTGGTTTCATGTTGGGACTGGGCCGGCTAGGGGTTATTGGTTTAATGTTGGGACTGGGCCGGTTAAGGGTTATTGGTTTCATGTTGGGACTGGGCCGGCTCGGGGTTATTGGTTTCATGTTGGGACTGGGCCGGCTAGGGGTTATTGGTTTCATGTTGGGACTGGGCCGGTTAGCGGTTTAATGTTGGGACTGGGCCGGCTCGGGGTTATTGGTTTCATGTTGGGACTGGGCCGGTTAGGGGTTATTGGTTTCATGTTGGGACTGGGCCGGTTGGGACTCCATGTTATTGCTATGGGTATGTTGTTTCAAACAAATAGTTTAAGCAATTGAGAAACTCACTTCCTCTCTTGCTTGTGCAACGTTAAGTGTTGCATGTCTCTGAGGAGCAGAGTTGGTGGCTCTGGCGGTTGTGCTTGTCAAGCACATTTGCAGAAAGATGTCAAAATGATGAAATGTGCATTGGTTGTGAGCAGCTTGGTGGTGTAATTGTATGGGACAAACCATATGAGCAGAAGATAGCTGGTTTAAATCTCCACACTTCTAATCTTGTTGTACTTTAAAAGGTGCGTCTACAGATGCAGATGTCAAATTTAGCAAGATGTGTGTGTTTGTTGTGAGCCTCGTAGTAATGAACCTATTTTTGACACAATTGGCAGGAAAGCTTCAATGCATTAAAAAGCTTTGATTCCCCATCATTACATTTAGCAGAGGCTTTTATCCAAAGCTACTTACAGTAACTACATTTGTGTACATTATACAAGTGAATCAACTATAATTCTGTCACTGCAAGTAAAACCTTCCATAAGAATAAGTGCCACCGGCAGTAACAGTAGAAAAAAGAAGAAAACAAGTTGTTTGGGTTTCCAGAGGGAGGTTCTAGAGACTATTCTCCTTGAAAAAACATCTCAACCATCCCAAGAAGAGTTGGTGGTTGGTGTGTTACTTGGCTTCGAATGAGAGAGAGGTAGGGCAGATGCTCTTTGACTGCAAGGGTCTTCATCTCACAAATCCCAAAAATATTTCCAAAGCACTCAAAGGTTCAATTTGAAAAACTTTTCTTAGAACACATCTTACCAGAGAATTGTTAAAAACAGCCACCAGCTTGCCCCACATAATCCCTTAAAGAGAGTGGCGCACACAAGGCAAGGCTTTTAATATAGGAGGTTTAATGGACAGCAGGTGTGTTGATGACCACAAGAGGGCACTGAATGGATGATCAAACAGAAGTAATGCGATTCAGTCAGTGGCAATGGCAACATGTGAATGCCCTGATCAGCAAACACTCAGATAGGACAGTTTACAATAGAGAAATAGGGACTCGGGCTCATATTGAATCTCTGCTGTATTCATGTGAATGTGAGAAGGTTGTAAGAACTCAAATGATCCCTGTGGGTTGGAATCCATCATAGACTTGAAGGCAAACAGGCCAGAATGAGACAGTGGCTGTTTTTAACTACTACTTTGTAAGATGTGCCATTATTATTAAGGCCTTTCAAGTGGAACGCTGGGGCGCCTTAGACGGTGGAGAGCTCAACCATCTAAGCCCATCGTCTGGACTTGTTGCAATGCCTTTTTTTTAGGCGTATAGCTATCAATACAAAAATCAGGATAAGAGTTGAAAAGTTAGTCAAGGAATATCAATTTGTCTTGTTTATAGCCCCTTTGTCTTTGTTTATCTTTTGGAATAAACAGAATAACCAATAGGGTAGATGTGTGGTCTGCTCTCAGCTCCATCTAGTGGACAAACCTGTCTCACCTTTGTCTCACGCGTGACGCTTGATTTCCTTTGTGCTGTTTCTGATAACTTTTTACATTCTCCAAGAAGAATGTTTCTCACTCCGTGTCGGGGAGCTTGTCTCCCCCAGGGAGAAGAAGGGATTGAGTAAAGGTGAGGCAAAGGTGAGACAAAGGTGAGACAGGTTTGTCCACTAGATGGAGCTGAGAGCGTACCACACATCTACCCTATTAGGACGCGGCTCTTGGTCAGGGTCAGGCGAAGGTCAAGAGGTCAAGCGGTTGCAGTCCTGGACAGGACACCTTTCGGAACGACAACGTGCCACTTCATTCAACACAAAGGCAACCTGAGGACCAACACACACAACCAGGATTCAGACGGGCATGTGCAACAGCGCCGCAGACTGCAAGATCATATGATGCGGACAGCTGACACCTATCTAGGCTGTGTGAGATCTGGCATGTGGTGAACGTTGAACGATCAACAGACACATGCTGACACCTCATTGGCAATTGGTTAATACAGACAGACACGCTCTCACCTCATTGGCTATTGGTTAATACAGACAGACAGTTACAAAAAGAAGCACACGAAGTCTGAAAGCGGTGGTGGCTCTCTGCAAAGAACGATGCCTCATCAGTAAGAGATCACTGGTTCAAGTCTTGGTTTTGAACCTGTTTCAGCAAACCTTAATGTCAAAGTTACAAACGGAAGCACACTAAATGTCAAAGCAGTGGTGGCTCTGTGCAAAGAACGCTACCTTATCAGTAAGTGATTAATGGTTCAAGGCTTGGTTTGGAATTTGCTTTTGAATATGTTTCCTCAAACCCTCAAGTCAAATATAAGAAACGAAGTATGGAGCGCGTGAAGGAGTCGTGTCTCAGCGGTTAGTACCTTGCCCCAAGATCAGGGGATTGTCGGTTCAAGACCCGGTGATGGCTCTGGAGCTAGATTTGGTTTTGAATATGTTTCCTCAAACCTTCAAGTCAAGTATAAGAAACGAATTGCTAAACATGCAAAGGAGTCGTGGCTCAGCGGTTAATACCTTGCCCCAAGATAGGGGGATTGTAGGTTCAAGACCTGGTGATGGCTCTGGAGCTAGATTTGGTTTTGAATGTGTTTCCTCAAACCTTGCAGTCAAGTATAAGAAACGAATTGCAAAAAATGCAAAGGAGTCGTGGCTCAGCGGTTAATACCTTGCCCCAAGATCGGGGGATTATAGGTTCAAGACCCGGTGATGGTGCATAAGCTATGTTTGGAACATCCTTTTGAATATGTTTCCTCAAACCTTCAAGTCAAATAAAAGAAACGAAGTACATGAAGTGTAAAGGAGTCGTGGCTGTGCAGTTAGTACCTTGCCCCATCATAACGGGGTTAGAGGTTCGAGACCCGGTCATGGCTCTGGAACATGTGCGAGAACCTGTGGCTGCTATCGCAAGGTAGAAGAGCCGTGCTGCCTCCGGTGGCATACCGGAATATCGGTGCAAGGTCTGACCAGCAGGATGTCACCACGGTGGTTGACTTGGAAGGTGCGGACAAGGCTCGGACCAACACTGTGCCACGACCATCGGGCTTGCAAGCTGCTGACAAGGCTTGGACAAAAAAAAAAGGAAAGTGGGGGGGATGTGAGGGAGTGTCCCCCCCCCGCCCTTCCAGAACAATGTCCAGCAGCGGTTATCAAGAAGAAAGCGTTTTGTTTTAAATATCTCTCTCCATCCATCCTTTGGACAGTTTAGGTGGTGGCTAATTCTTGGTAAAAAATGCTTCTTAGAAGAAGAATTTGATATATATATATATAAAATCTTCTTCTTCTTCTAAGAAGCATCTTTACCAATAATTAGCCACCACCTAAACCTTCCAAAGGAAGGTCACTTGGAAACTGCTCAACTTACCTCATGGCCTCAGCTGGGTTTGAACCAGCAACATCCTGCTTGCGGGACCTTTACCATTACACCACTGGGACGCTGACATCACTCTGTCATTTTGACATCGACATCAGCAGACACCTGCAAAAAAAAAAAAAAAAAAGAAGTGCAACAACATCAGTAGCATGGACATTTCAAATAGCTACATTCTGCTCATGGGGCATGTTCCATACCATGACGCCACCAACTCTGCAAGACAGGAAGTTGCAGTTTTGCTCAAGTTCTTCAACTATTTGGATGAAACTGAAAGTCACATACGCACAGCAATAACATACATGAGCACAAAAGGGTTTTTTTTAGCACTTTTTGTGTTCTACAGTCATGCCATTTTTGTTGTTGTAACTACCTGCATGATTCTGAATATTTGAGATGAACTTGATTTATATTTATAGTAAGCAATCATATTCTCTGGAACAGGCGCAGTACTACCGTAAACTCTATAGTACAATGTTTTTCTGCTGTGTGAAATAACTGTTCTAATTTTTTTTGACATTTGTTTTCAAATGAAAGTTGTCCAACCTGCAATGAGTATTGATGTTTATAGTTACTATTTAGTGTGTCATTATGAAATTAATGGTGGACTGAACTTTTCAATAGATGACAAAGGATACTGTTTTGATGCACTGATTAGTGCATTTTGCAAAAAAAATATTGTGTTTTGGCAACCGTGTTGACTATTAAGGGGTGTGTTAACTGTTTAAGTTGAATACTGTTTCAAGAAATGTGCTTAAGCGATCGAGAAAAACTGTAACCGTGGTGCAGTTACACCTGTTCTTAAAACATTTGACAATGAACAATTTTGCTGATCTTGGAGAGAGTGGGCTTGACATTTGGGATAAAGTATTGCATTAGCTTCCTTACATTCAAAGGCACAGACTGTATCACTCAACAGAACATCACAGCCACTCTTCACAACCTTCTAGACATGGCAGAAATCTAACTCCAGAGAAACTGACTACTGCACACGTAGCTACACCTGTTTTCTTTACAGACATTGTGAGTGGCGGACTGTCAAAAACCTTTTTTACTAAGTTATGTTCTGACTTTTGGTATATGGAGTTGAATCCTAGACTGTGCATGAAGGTTGTATGAACCATGACAAGCAACCGCTTTCACATTTGCTTCTCTACCGTAAACACACACACAACCTCAATAAAACCTAAACTGGATCCTGGATCATGTCTCTCTCTCCTGACTGACAGTGGCAGCCTCTGAACTGCCCTCTAGTGTCCATTAGCAGATCTAGCTCTAACATTGAGTCTATGGGAAACCAAAGGCTTGAAATTGTTCTCTTGCTTTAGATCTGTCATCACCTCCATCCAGTGGATCGGTTCATGATTAGACTTCATTCATCTCGATTGGCAAATTAGTTTTTTGCACAGAGCCACCACCACAATTCTCTTTCATTAATCTTTGACATCAAAGTTTACACATGTTCAAAAGCAATATAGTCACACTCCAGAGCAGGAAGAGACAAGGGTTCATGAGAGGCATGACAATCAAGAAAAAGAATGACAGATGTGTAAGTGATAATGAAACAAATAATTATCAAGTGCGTTTGCTTTCCTCTATTGCTTCCGACCTATCGAGAGGAATCCGATCAACTGCAATCACCGGGATAGAAACAGTTAGCAGATCTAGCTCTAACATTGAGTCAATGGGAAACTAAAGGCTTGAAATTGTCCTCTGCTGGCAATACAGTCAGGGTAGATTGTTTGTTTCTGCTTGTTGTGTGTGTTTATGGACACAATAGGGTAGTTCAGAGCCTGCGACTATCAGTCATAGCTGATGGGGATTGATCCTAAAGATAGAGAGAAGAAAGAAAGACAGGAGTGCTGGATCAGAGAGACCTTGAGTGGTGCAGTGGATTAGTGCTGAGACCTGTCCTGCTCAACACCTTCTTCTCTGTGGTTCAGACAGGCCATGAGTGAATGACAACTACTACATAATAGTAAATTATGCATCTGCATGTAGAAGATTATTTTCAAATACATGAAACGAATTCTTCACATTGAGAGAGAATCTGTTGAGGGAGAACCCTTCAACTAACAATAGATTGTTTTTTTATTAATATGATTTATTTAAACTGTTGAGCCCCTTCATTGATGGCAGATCTGAAATGATGATATGCTGCCCTCTTGTGGACAGACAAGATTACTTTAAGTACACACATTTTAGTGTATGTGAAACCAACCCATTCACTTACTAAAAGGCTGCAGTCACAGAGTGCAGATCAGCATTACCACACACAGACAGACGTCTGTGAGAAATCGTAACCCTAACCCTAGGGTTACGTCTAACCCTAACCCTAACCCTATGACTGAAAGGAGAGGCATTGAGATGGTTAACAGGTGTGCTTCTCCCAGGACCATTGACTGTGTGCTGTTGCATCATGCTAAGTCTGTGGTGAAGATATCAGTAATATCCCACTGTGGCCTGGCATACAGGAGAGAATAGATTACTGTAAATGTCACAGTCATGCCATTTTTGTTGCTGTAACTACCTGGAACAGACGCAGTACTACCGTAAACTATATAGTACAATGTTTTTCTGCTGTGTGAAATAACTGTTTTTAACTGTCACTGTTTTTCACATTTGTTTTCAAATTGATGACTAATGATTAGTATTGATGGTTATAGTTACTATTTAGTGTGTCATTATGAAATTAATGGTGGACTGAACTTTTCATTCGATGACAAAGGATACTGTTTTGATGCACTGATTAGCTTTTTGACATGTATTCTAAGTTGTGAGGTATAGTGCATTTTGCAAAAGAAATGTGGTATTTGGCAACCGTGTTGAGTATTTAGGGGTACGTGTTAACTGTTTCAAGAAATGAGCTCAAGCGCTCGAGAAAAACTGTTACCGTGGCTACGCCTGTTCTTAAAACAGTTGACAATTAACAATTTTGCTGATTTGAGAGTGGGCCTGACATTTGGGATAAAGTATTGCATTAGCTACAAAGCTTTCAGAAAACTGACCCCAGGACTGTGCCCAGATTCACACCTACAATCCTTACATTCAGAAGCACAGACTGTATCACTCAACAGCACATCACAGCCACTCTTCACAACAAGGCAGGAATCTAACTCCAGAGCAACTGACTACTGCACATGTAGCTACACCTGCTTTCTTTACGGACATTGTGAGTGGTGGACTGTCAAAAACCTTTTCTACTAAGTTATGTTCTGACTTTTGGTATATGGAATTGAATCCTAGACTGTGAGTGAAGGTTGTATGAACCATGACTAGCAACCACTGCTAGAGAGCAGAGGCATCACAAGTACAATGCATCACTACTGTATGTGTAAAACTCCACATACAACTACACTGTGTAAAAGGATATATCAACACATTTGAGTGGAACAGCATGGAAGTAGGGTCAGACAGGTAGCAGTAAATGGCTTTGATGTAACTCTCAGGCCAAATCACTGTAGCCAAAAATACAGGTAAAAAGGGAGGCATCTCATGTAATCTCAAATCTAAAACACAATCAAACAAAACCAAAACAATTATTTCTTACTGTAATTTGTTTGGTGAAGGCAACAACTTCTTCCAAGCCTCATGGCTGACTGATTGATTGGTAATGAGATTCAGCTGGGCTCCAACAAGGGTTGACTGGAGGGGCATGGCAGTGGTGTTGTGAGGGGGATGTCATAATTCAAACACTCCTGGGGAGCTCAGAAGGTTATGACAGTGAGTTCATGTTCTCACATTTTTGGAGTAACTAACTAAAATATTACATTTTCTGCTTACTAACTGTCTCGGTGAGGGGAGAGGAGGAGGGTGAGACTTGACTAGGTGAGGGGAGATGAGGAGGGTGAGCCTTGATTAGTGCAGGGGAGAGGAGGAGGAGGAGGGTGAGACTTGACTAGGTGGGGGGAGATGAGGAGGGTGAGCCTTGATTAGTGCAGGGGAGAGGAGGAGGAGGAGGGTGAGACTTGACTAGGTGGGGGGAGAGGAGGAGGGGGAGACTTGACGAGTGCAGGGGAGAGGAGGAGGAGGAGGAGGAGGAGAAGGAGGGTGAGGGTGAGACTTGACCAGGTTAGGGGAGATGAGGTGGGTGAGACTTGACTAGGTGAGGGGAGAGGAGGAGGGTGAGACTTGACAAGGTGAGGAGGAGGAGGGACAATGTTCCTAATATAGATTCCATAAACCTGAGGGTAATCTTAATGCTGACTCAAACATCTCCTTCACTTCTGCTGTGGTAACTTGTGCTCTTTTCTCTCTCTCTCTCTTCTGTCTATTGCTTTTGCTCTCTCTCCTCCTTGCCCCCCTCCCTACCAATGGCTCCCTCCTTTACAATATCCTGTGATTTCCAGTATTTGACTCCCCTCTGCTGGTGAAGATAAGACAGTACATCACAGAGACAACAGATAAGAATGTGAAATGCCTGGGAAAGTTTGTAAATGGTGAAACGAAACAGAAACACAAATTACACTTGCTCTTCCATTTTTTAATGATTGTATTAAGAGGTTAAACTGGAAACTAATTTGTGAAGAGCCACTCCTTTAAGTGTGTATACATTTATAGCCTCTCCTTTTCAGTCTCTCGACTCTGGTCAGTCGTCACTGTCTGGTGGAGCAAGAATGGACTGAAGTACAGCGACTTTCTAATCACATTTCTTAATTACTAATTCAATCTTAACTGTATTTGTTCATCACTTCCTCAGATTGTTGTTGTCCTCTCTAACATGACTATCTAGTGACCACTGTCTCAGGTGTCTTGTTTTTCATATGAGTCTTTCTATGCTGTTCTTTCCCAGCCAGTGTAAAGTAAACCATGATTCATTGTTATGAGTTTACATTCAGGGCTGGTTTCCCAGACACAGATTAAGCATAATCCTCGCCTAACATGCATCTTCAATAGAGATTTACGATTGAATATGTTATTTCGTCCAGGAAAAGGCTTGATCTGTGTCTGGGAAACCGGCCCTCATTGTTTTATTCCCCTGAGATGTTTGTGGTTGGTGTGAATAAGGTTGCTATTCTGCTGTCTCTCTGTGTCTCCTGCTGCAGTGTTGACAGGAGGCTGCTGCTGAGGTTGGTGAGGTGACAGAATACTCCAGCTGGTCTCCACCAACAGTTCTGTCCACGCTGTTCGGTGAGTGAGTGTGTTTGCATGTGTGGATCATTTTTATAAAAACAGTTTATTATTGCTATAATAAAAATACATTACTGCAGTGTGCTAAATTTACTAATGTGATGGCCTGTTGATAAATGAGCGATGGATCAAGCATTAGTCCCATAGTACGTTGGATTAATACATGGAGAGGTTAAGCCAGGTCAACAAGAAAGATGTTGCAACACACGCTTACACAAAGAGCTATAGTGGAAAAGTACCAGGCTAGGGAGGACAGGCTAGGGAGGACATACCAGAGTAGGTATCTTATCTCTTACAGGGTGCTGACTCCGCAGATGGGGTGAATGGTGTGACCAGCCCGTGAACAACAAGGGATGCCAAGTTTAAACCGCGGTTCCTCCCCAACCAAATAGCCAATCACTATCATTTTGTATACTGTAAATGCTTTGTTTGACTGTTTGAATGCATCCATTTTTGGAGGCTTGGTTACAGATTAACAGCTTGCTGACTGTGATTTTCTTCTTCAAAAGTGGTCCTTGTACAAGTTTGGAATTCTGACATATAAATAAATAGCTAAAAGTAAGAAGTAGTTTGTCTTCTCCTTCAAATAAAGAACACGTTTTCACATATGATCACCTGTCGTGTGTTGTCGTCATTGCTTACATTGACGATTGATTCCCCCAAGAGTAATTGCGGAAATAAGGTAGAAAGTTAATCGTCTTCCTTGGACTACCAGACGGTTTGTGATTGTGGAACTCACCAGTGGTATATTTCTTTTTTAATGATGTTCAAAACTGTTGATTTTGGTAAGTCTAAGGTTTTGGCTATGTTTCTTATTGATTTTTCTGATATTTCAGCCTCATAATGGCTTCCTTGACATTCACTGACGTCTCTTTGGTCCTCATGTTGACAGACATCAAAAGTAGAATCCAAAGGCAAACGCATTAATTGTTTGATTTGAAATCCAAACTCTTGGAGTAGAGACACAATGATCCCTCTTTCCAATACCTACAGAGGGCACTGGAGATAGATTTGATGGGTAGTTGAAATAAAGTGAGAGTCTTATTATGGTAGCGGATAAAGTGAAAGATGGATTGGTTGGTTGGATGGATGGATGAATTAATAGATGATAGAGAGATCTATAGATGAGAGAAGGTTAGATAGATCGGTAGATGGATACTGTAGGTAGATAAACAGATGAAGTTAGACAAATGAGGGGCAGACAGATAGATAGATAGATAGATAGATGAGGGACAGAGATGAGTTTTAGATGAGTTTTAAGTTAAATATGGCTAGGTTGGATGGATGGATGGTTGGATAGATGAAAGAAAGTAGTGGAGTAGAAATAAGGGTTCTAACTTTAACCATTTAGGGTTCTTTGGCGTGTTCCAGTCAGAGAACCCTTTTTGGAAGAAAGGGTTAAACTTAGAGTAAACTTTCCCTCATCAAGTATTAGGTAACTTAGTGAAGTACATTTTCACAGTATCTTCCCAACAATGCTCTCCAACTCTCCAGCTAAGGAGATTTTGATTTGATACAGTATTTTGCAGCCTGCAACATCAGCAACCCAATGGATTTGGGAATGTATTGGTTAATGATTAGTTTGTGACTTGTTTTTCAACTTAATGTTTTTTCTTAATGTTCTGCAGCCTGAACTATAAATACGGGGGACAAAGAAACAAACCTCTGTTAATACTTAGACACCTGTTCTGTCCTCATTATACGTAGCTGAACACCTCTAAATTACCTCCCATCATCATGTGTCTGGAGACAGAATGTCAGTCTGACTTCAGGTTTATTGACTTAGAAAGGGTGAAACTAAGAAAGAGAAACATTAATCAATGATGTGGTTTCACATCCACACATTACCTTACCACAATGGAGAAATGATCTAACATGGCTTAAGCCTTGTCTTAGACTAAAAAGCATCCTCAGTGGCAATTCACCATTGAAAGAGTGAATTAGTCCAGGACTTGGCTTCAGCCTTGTCTGTGAAACCGGCCCCATAAGTCCTTGTCACTTGGTGCAGATTTTCTCTTCAATTATGATTCAAATCCCACCTGATCTAAAAGATACTGTTACTTTACAATGTCAAGAAAGTATATTGTTAAAATAGTGGGCAAACATACGAGTCAAACAAGCTCAAAGGGTTAATGTGTGTCAGCAAAGTGCAGGCCAGTAACATGATGTATTATTGAGTATATTAAGCTTTGAATATGGGAGAGAAAAAATACAGAAGCCATAAATGTTTTGAGATGGCACCACGAACATGCCATTTTGTCAAGGATAAGGCGGCCATCTTGGTTTAGCTTCTTGGCATATGCATGGTCTTTGTCATCATTTTGCACTCCTATTTCTGTGTATTGCCACCCATTGATGTAAAACCATCTTGCAAGGTTCTTGTTTTTTAGCTGGATATAATGTTAACCAATTTGTTAGCAGCCTACAGTGTCTTCTGAATTTATGCAGCATTTCTGTTTGCAGTTGGATGCTATTACTTGGTAGCTAGCTTTGTAAAATTGTCAGCAACTACTGAGATAAGTTCACAAGCAGATAATTTTTCTATCTTGCAAACACTGGGCTACGCTAGCTCAAACAGGATAACTTTGGCTACATTTGCTTACCTTTGTATTCAATCTTGCTTTATTTTACCCCAGCATTCTAAATGGCCAATTTCACCAAGTCTCAGCTGTTATCTGTACCTGGGAGCTGACAATGTCTGTACTGCTAACTAATATGAGAGGAATGTAAAATGTTAACAAATGATAAATGGTTTATTGGATTGAGTTTCACGACCTAGAGCATGCATCCTATTGGAGTATAACATGAGCAGGTTGTGGTGACCAACAACCTCTTAAATCACACTAATCAAAAACTGAGCATTTGAGGGAGAGTAGCAGGGCTAGATTTTTACACGAAGAGTACTGGAAAACAACAGAAACATCATTTTCATGTTTGGGTGAATCTAATTTGATTAGGTGAAGCCAACTGAAACCAAACACTGGAAATCACAATTTGCAAAACTAAAAGCACTTACTAAATGCACATGAAAAACAGCTATTGCTAGAGCTAAAATTCACATACTTTCAGCAAGGAGTCCATCAGCAAAGGACTTGCTGGGGGTGTGTCCCAGTCCTTTTATACTGGCCCTGCCGGTGAAGCCCATTGGCTGAAGGCAAGATTGGATGCATTGATTGGGTTAGAGGGATGTCAATCAAACTATAGGCGCAGTGCCACTGTGGCGGATGGAAATCCTGGCATTCGCCTACTTCATGCACACGACACACACACACACACACACACACACACACACACACACACACACACACACACACACACACACACACACACTTAGGTGCATGTGTGTGCATGGGACCTCACACTGCCCAGACCATTGCCATCCCAAGCCGCATCCTATTGAATAAAAGTGTTCCAGCTTGTGACAACTGACAGTCGGCCTATCTGTAACTAACTTGATGTAAAATGGAATTGATAACAGTTCTCAAAACAAATCCAACCTCCAGAGCCATCACTGGGGCTTGAACCACTAACCCCCTTATGATGGGGCAAGGTGCTAACCTATTATTCTATCCAGATTGTTTGGGAGGTTTAATTTCATCCTTGTAGCTACAGTATCAGTATACCCAGGTGGCAGGTTGCAGGTCATGATGTTGTCCACATGATGGCATTGATGATCCCACTGCTTTTCCATTAAGTAGTGGAATGTCACTGTGCTGCGGGTCAGCCGGTTAAATTCTTCAACACACACGAATATTTCGTCATACATTTTTCACAAATCCCCAAAAATGGAAATGAACTGCTGCACCTTGATTTGAAGACTTTTATTGCGTTTCAAGTTCTCTGATGTATTCCTAATAGAAGATGAAACAACAGTAAAAGCAGCCAAATGGCTAAATAGCTGGCCAAACTAAAACTTCTGCCCAAACTTAACATATTGGTCTTCCCTGTTTGTCAGATCATTTTCATACAAATTTCCCAGTCAGTCTTAAACTGCATTGAAGAAGCATTTGTTACAGTCTAGTTTACTAACTTTACATAGGAGGAGCTACAATATTTATTGGCGCTGGATTCAGCCTATCTCAGGTCTAATCATGAACCGATCCACTGGATGGAGGTGGTCACAGGTCTAAAGCAAGTGAACAATTTCAAGCCTTTGATTTCTCATAGACTCAATGTTAGAGCTCGA
The DNA here is from genome assembly GCF_951799395.1 of Argentina silus. NCBI lineage: Eukaryota > Metazoa > Chordata > Actinopteri > Argentiniformes > Argentinidae > Argentina > Argentina silus. The sequence continues at coordinate 14,296,747 of NC_139675.1, read as the reverse complement.
TCTGCGAACTGTTTCTACATTTACATTACATTTACCTTCATGGCATTTCGCAGACGCCTTTATCCAAAGCGACTTACAACAAATACATTTGTCTAAGTAAGTGAATCATCTATCCATCAGTCATCATAAGAAAAAGTAGTCTATGCTAGGACCAGGGGCTATTGGCGGTCACAATGCAAGAAGAAGGAAGATTTTTTTTTTTTAATGTAATTACAGGAGAGAAACTTGCAATGAGGAGTAGTTGGGATGAAGAGGTCTTTAGTTTCTCTAAAGTTATCGACAGTAATGTCATCCCGTTGGTAGAGCTGTTTAACATTTAGAGACAATTGCACCTTATTAGATCTTTATTCCCCATAAAGCCATTCACCAAAAGCTTGAAATTGTCCTCTGCTGGCAATACAGTCAGTGTAGACTGTTTGTTTCTGCTTTTTGTGTTTGTCAACTTCAAGTTATCATTTCAGTTTCTAGCTGCTTGGTTGATGCTTGATTTAACTAACTAAAGTATTATTTATTTCACATTTGCTTCTCTACCATAAACAGACACACAACCTCAATAAAACCTAAACTCGATCCTGCCTCATGTCCTCTCTCATGACCGATCGTGGCAGCCTCTGAACTACCCTCTAGTGGCCATAAACACACCTACGCAAAAAGCAGAAACAAACAGTCTGTATTGCCAGCAGAGGACAATTTCAAGCCTTTGGTTTCCCATAGACTCAATGTTAGAGCTAGATCTGCTAACTGTTTCTATCCCGGTGATTGTTGCAGTAGATTGGATTCATCTGGATAGGTCTGGAGCAATGGAGGAAAGCTAACACACCTGATCATGAATAGTTTCATTATCACTTACCCAGGTGGCAGGTTGCACCTGTTTTCTTGATTGTCAAACACATAAAATCCATTGGTTGGGTTCAGACAACACTGACCAGGTAGGCACTTGTTATTTGATTTTTATTCCCCATAAAGCCTAACCGCAACAACTGTATTTTAAATCTAAAGCATGGACCAGACCTCCAGCACTCCTCTTATTCACCAACTCTTAATATCGAAAACATAAATTGAAGCACCAGCAACATGAAGTAGCTGTGGCTCTTCAGTAAGATCTTTGACTTGTAGACAGAAAGTTGAGGGTTCAAACCTGCTCTGGAGTGTGACTGTATTGCTTTTGTACATGTGTCTGCAAACCTTGGTGTCAAAGATTAAGAGGGATGCAGGAGAATTATGGTGGTGGCTCTGTGCAAAGAACTTTGCCTCATCTGTAAGAGTTCACCAGTTTAAGACTTGGTTTGGAACTATTACTGAGTATTTTAAGCTTTGAATATGGGAGAGAAAAAATACAGAACCCATGAATGTTTCAAGACGGCACCATGAACATGGACGGGCCATTAAGGCGGACATCTTGATTTAGCATTATGGCAAATGCATGGTCTAATTCCTACTTCTCACTCCTATTTCTGTCTGCCTGAGCTGTTTTGACTGCCACCCATGGATGTAAAGCCAGATAAGAAGAGTTGGTGGTTGGTGTGATACTTTAAGTTGACAATTGCATACTCCTACTCATAATGAAATCATTGGCATTGTGAATATGGCTCCGTTTGACCCAGGCTCCATTTGAGCCTGTCGTCATGGACGGTTCAGTAATTACAGACTGTACAACACTCAGATAGCAAGCGGTAGGAAGTAGCCAACAACACATGCAAGCCTGTAGAACCTATGACCCTGGGGTTAACTCTCTCAGACCTTACTGACTGAGAATGGTCTGGCAAGCTAATTGGACTCTGTAGTCCAGTGGTTTCAAATCAGAATTCAAACCCAGATTATCATTTATTAAAAAGAGGCATCTAAGCCATATTATTGAAATGTTGAAAGATCATTTCTGCATTTTGGTTTAACCAATATGGGGGGCAAGGCAGGTGTCATCCTCAGGTACTTCAAACAACAATTATAACAAAAACATCAGTGGTTGTGTGGTCAAGACCTGTGGCTGATGTCTCCAAGGTCTCTGGTTCAAATCCAACCACAGGAATGCAGTGGTGGCTTAGTGCTAAGAACACTGTCTCAACTGTAAGCGTCTTTGAGAAAGTGCTGACAAACAAAATTGAATTGTTTCCATTTAGCTATTTCTCCCATTATAGTGAATTTCTACTCTTTACAAGTAAACTCTCAACAGTTCAACTAACAATCAGTCTGTAATCACAAATGAGGTCATCAGTAATGTAACATGTGGCCTGGCAGACAGAAGAGAATAGATTATGTCAATGTTTTTTTTCTTCACTTTTGGTGTTCTACAGCAATGCCATTTTTGGCAAAAGGCATCATCAACGGGATATAGGCGTTCGCAGTCTCATTTTCCATAAGCGTGCACAACGTCGTTGTCATGCTCAAGTCCTACTTACATTCTTCATCGGTAAACTCCAGGAGCACAATTCGTTCCCACCAATCTTTACTGATCTGCTGATCAAGAGGGTGATAATGATCTGTCTAATTAGAGCACAAATGATGAAGATGAGCAGTGCAAATAATGTGAAAAACATACTGGCCATTTGTGCCGTGGGACACAAAGAAAAAGGCACTGAAAAAGTCAGAAACTACTTTATTCAGGACATGTAAACAGTTTCCTCCACTTGAATTTGCGATCATAAAAACAGTTGTTTAGGAATATTCGTTCAGACTGAATTAATTCTGAATGGCCAAATAAGGTGCATGTAAACTTTATCATTGTGGGAGTTGGATAGTTTAGTTGGTCATTATAAAACACAGTTTCACATGCACTTTTATTTGAAGACAGCAGAGGGCAGTACTTAAACAGGAGGGGGGAACGTGAGTGTTGGTGTTCCAGACCGTATGACAACTGCACCACCAAGAGGAGTGGAAGCACGCAAGCCTTTTCTCAATTGTTAGGAACACGACTCCTCTCCTCCATCCTCCTCTCGTACGTCCTTCACTCACGTCCTACTGAAACCCGGACAGGAGGAGAAGACAGAGGTTCCTCCCCTGACACATATTCTCCTCCAATGCTTTCTGAGGAGGAAGTGGGTGGAGGAGAGGAGGAGAGTGAAGGATGGAGGAGAGTGGAGGACGGAGGAGAGTGGAGGATGGAGGAGAGGAGGAGAGTGGAGGATGGAGAAGAGGAGGAGAGTGGAGGATGGAGGAGAGGAGGAGAGTGGAGGATGGAGGAGAGTGAAGGATGGAGGAGAGAGGAGGAGAGTGGAGGATGGAGGAGGACGTGAGGAGTTGTGTTCCTAACAATTGAGAAAAGCCTCTGCAGCTGGGGGTGCTCTTGAGCCAAAAGGGGTCCCCTAAATAGTCTGAAAATATCCAAAGATTACCTCATTGGACAGAAAGGGGTACCCGTCCCCACATCTATGGGCATCAGCGAAGAATTGTCTGATTCAATAAGGCAAGAAATTGATTGATAATCAGAGAAGTATGATAATTACACACTCAACACTCTGGCAAAACATGAGGTAAAGAATTTGTAATTAAAACTTCCATAGCGTACCTTTAAATAAGACAGATTCCAAGTGACAGATGACCAGGTTTATGTACAAGGCTTAGGAAGCTTTAGAGACTAACAGTTTCTGTTGGGCCATCCAAATAGAACAGGGGAATGGGCTGGGCCCTGTCTGGTTTGGGCCCTGTCTGGTTTGGGCTGGGGCCTGTCTGGTTTGGGCTGGGCCCTGTCTGGTTTGGGCTGGGGCCTGTCTGGTTTGGGCTGGGGCCTGTCTGGGGCCCTGTTGTGTGTAAAGCCCTGAGGAGTCTAAAAGTGAAGCTGTTTTCATGATTTTCAATGCAGAATTCAAAGGGACGTGAGATGTCAGAGAGAAATGCCTTTAACAGAGGACCACATGATCAATCAGCAAACAAACACAAAAAGGCCATAGTGTGTTTCCCAGACTCTATCCACAGGAGTTAAAAATAACAACATCAGCACACACACAGCGTACAAAATGTAACACAATCCCATTACTGTAACGACCACACCTAGAGGTATCCAACTAGCCCTGCGCCAGTGTTGCTGGGGCGAGGAGGGGAGGGGGAGGAGGGGAAGGGTGGGGGAGGAGATGAAGTGAAGAGGGGAGGGGGAGGGAGAGGTGAAATGAGGAGGGGAGGAGGAGGAGGTGAAGTGAGGTCATTGAACGTGTCTGAGACAGGAGTGTGGGGTGGGGGGGGGGGGGGGGGGGGGGGGGGTCAACAACCTTCTGGAATGAAAAGCAGCACTGAAATATACCAACTGAACTAAACACACACATCTTCCTATTTTCTCACAGAGAGAGAAAACTCCTTTCATTCAGAGATTTAAACTACAAAACAAAACAAACAAATTGGTTTACTTGCCGCAGAATGTGTTTGTGTCCCCCTCCATCCCTCTACACACACACACACACACACACACACACACACACACACACCTGATTCAGCTCACCAAGGCTCTGAAGATCAGTTGATCAGTTCAATCAGGTGTAACAGCACTATCACTATGCTCCCACAATCAGAACGGAGGATCGCTGGTCTAAAAATAACCACAGCTTCACTTCCTGCATGGGGAACTGTATGAAATGTTGTGGAAACAACATTGCCACGGGGACCAGTGTGATGTCATCATCAGGGAGTGAAGTACATCTCTCTGGTGAGCATGGAGACAATGCAGGGTATCTGCTTCTTGGCGTGGAAGCCCGGAGAGTTGGAGACGGACTCGAACTCCATCGCCACCTTGTGGTTGACGTGGGTCAGGATGTGCAGGAGCTCCAGCTCTCTGCCGTACTTGCTGAACATCTCACACAGCGACTGGATGAACCAGGAGCCTTCCATGGTGTTCCTCCAGGAATAGTAGCCTGGGGGCGGGGGGTCAGAATAAGACACAGCTGGTCCAAGGTGAACATGAAGAGGTGTGTGTGTGTGTGTGTGTGTGTGTACGTACCTGGGGCTGTAGAGTAGGCGTAGAGGAAGTCTGCTTCCACAGGGATCCTTGTTCCGTCAGAGGGGCTGTCAGCCTCGATACCGCTGTCCAGATCAGTACCTCGACAAGCCTGCTCCACACACACAGACACACACAGAGTAAATTATGCAGTTGTAGAGGAGAAGGAGCCAGAAGCTTTAAGGGACAAACAGTAAGAACTCTCTCTCTCGCACACACACACCTGTATGAAGAACAGTTTGGGCTTGCCGACCAGCGAGGTGCAGCGGTCGCCCCTGAACAGGCCCGTGAGGGTCTTTAGCTCCACGGCAGCGTCCGTCCCGAAGAACACGCCCTCGTCCCCATGACTCAGCATCACACACACCAACGACGCCGCACTGCTGTGGTCTTCCTTGGAGACTGAACACACACACACACACACGCGCGCGCACACACACACACAAGCACGCACGCACACGCAATGTAATGTTACCATGAAGAATGAACACACTCAACCATCGTAACTTTGTTTTAGAACAATAAAGACATTTATGTCCACTGAAACCGTACTGGCCCTGAGGGGAGGAGCTACAGGTGGTAGTGGGCCTGAGGGGAGGAGCTACATGTGGTAGTGGGCCTGAGGGGAGGAGCTACAGGTGGTAGTGGGCCTGAGGGGAGGAGTTACAGGTGGTACTGGTCAGCTCAGTGAGGTTGGTCTTTGGGCTTTCAACCCTTTAGGGGGCTTTACACACTACTGGGCCGACACAAACCATTCTGTGCTGGCTCGGATCATTCCTTTTTTATGTCCTTTCCTGCACTCTTTCAGCAACTATGATGGATGCATAAACAGCCCAGCCCAGTACAGCCCAGCCCAGTCAGATCTGGAGTTAAAACCGGTCTGATCTGGTCTAGGTCTGGAGTTAAAACCGGTCTGATCCAGTCTATGTCTGGTGTTAGAATCGGTCTGATCTGGTCTAGGTCTGGAGTTAGAACCAGTCTGATCTGGTGTTAGAACCGGACTGATCTGGTCTGATCTAGTGTTAGAACCGGTCTGATCTGGTCTGATCTAGTCTGTACCTGCTGTGAGAACCTGTCTGACCTGGTCCACCGTCTGGTCATTGTAGACCTTGAGTCTGTAGCCCAGTTTGCCAAACACCTTCATCACGTTGGCAGCATCCACGTCCGTCCCGTTTCTCTGGTTCATACCTGGACAAACAACACACATACATATCCATCAGCATGGATGTCAACTTAATAATAATAATAACTTCAAAGAACAACCTCAAAGAGCGCACAGGTGCATCCAACAAACACAGAGTCTGCATGGATGTGTCAACATAGTAATAATATTCATATCTGGATTACGCAAAATATAATACACACAATATTTCCTTTGACTGTTATGCGGACGACACCCAGTTGTATCTTCCCATTAAACCCCATAATTTATCCAGTTTAGCTTCTCTTATTGATTGCTTGAAAAATATTCAATGTTGGATGTCCCAGAACTTTTTACAATTGAATGACAGTAAACCTGAGGTCGTAATATTTGGCCCTCCTTGCTCCACGGTAGCAATACAGGGTGGTCATGTTTTTATCAGTTGGTCCTCTATGGCTCAGTCGGTAGAGCATGGCGCTAACAACGCTTAGGTTGTGGGTTTGATTCCCACTGGGACCATATATACTGAAAAATGTATGCACTCACTGCAATGTAAGTCGCTTTGGATAAAAGCGTCAGCTAAATGGCATATATATAGAAACATTTTAAAAATACAGCCTTTCTTGTCATTTGCCAATCTAGAAAAAGTCATCCATGCATTCATCTCATCTCGTTTAGATTATTGCAACTTCCTCTATTCTTCCCTCAGTAAAAAGTCCCTCTTACGGTTACAGAGTCCAAAATGCAGCAGCTAGGCTTTTAATAAGAACTCGAATAGACCACATCACCCCAATGCCAGCCTCCCAACACTGGTTACCTGTTACTTTTAGAACAGATTTTACTGATCACTTTTATGGCACCAGACTATATTTCTGACATTTTAATCCCCTACGAGTCTCAGAGCAGCCTAAGATCCTCAGGCAGGGCCCTTCCAGTTTCTGGCTATGATCAATGGTGTAATTTTGCCGATTTTTTAAAGACAACATGCCTTTCAAACCCGCCGGCGGGTTGTGGGGTTCAGAAGGTTAAAACTCATTTTTATAGACAAGCCTTTAATTGATGCTGCCCTATTCATTTTAATGTGTTGTTTTACTGTTTTCCTCATTTTATTTTTGTTTGTATTTGTATATCTGTTTTATCTGTACATTTGTAAAGCACCTTGTAACACTGTTTTAGAAAGATGCTATATAAATAAAGTTTATTATTATTATTGGTCTCCACTTAGGCTGTCACTTTGTAACTTGCTTTCTTTGGAAAAGTGTTGTACAAATAAAGTGATGAATATCATTATCAGTTATTATTCATTTGAAAGACACCTTATGTTTCATCAACAATCCTCCATTCCATTCTCAGTCATGACAGCATCCTGTTCCCCCACCCAGACCAGACACACCCAGAGCATCATGTCTACTATGAACAGATGGAGCCGGTACCTGTTCTCTTGTCAAAGTTCTTGTTGTTGATGATGATACACTGGCCGAGGCAGGGGTAGGAGAGGCTGTACCTGAAGTCGTGACTCTGGGGCTTGGGCTTGGCGTCCACCTCCACAGACCCAGAGATGGAGGAGGACCCCTCAGACCTGCACAGACCACAGCAACACCAGCTTTATAACAACACCAACACCAGCTAGTTAACAACATCAACACCAGCTAGTTAACAACTCCAACACAAGCTAGTTAACAACACCAGGTAGTGATGCCGATGTTAGTGGTGTACTCTTCTGGTTACTGTTAACTTATTTCCACATTCCACAACAAACAAGTAAAAAATATCAAGCCTCTTGTTATTCTACGATAGAGTGCGGCGGTGTGTTTTTCTGGTTTTGTCCAGGCCTCTGTATGTCTGTGCAACCTGAGTGGGAAGCAGTCTGTCACTGTAACTTTCCTCCCATTCAACCAACTTCTCTGTCATGAACGGTGCAGCGCTGTCCCTGGGTTGAACTAATAAAGGCATCATCAGATACTCCCATCTCTCTCTCGAAATGAAAAGCAGTCATGTTCTATATGGACACACGGACGCACGCAAACACACACTCACACTGTCTGTCTCTCTCACTCTCTCTCTCTCTCTCTCTCTCTCTATGATAAGCAGTCACTGTATCATTATGGGATGAGCATATTTGACTCATAATACACCCTATCTTTTACTAGTCGGGCATCATGCAGACACCAAAGGGACGATCTTACTCTTCCCCGTCGCCCCGCCTGGCGTCAATGCTGTCCCCTGCCGCTCTCACGTCGTTCGCTGCAGACGACATTATGTGATTTTCAACAACTTAGCTACAAACAAATGTTTGGTCGACTGAAAGCTTCCGTTCAGATGTGAGGTTGTTATCGAGCTTTGTTTAACACTGGTTTCCGATGTTTAGCAGCTGCACACCGCACCGTCACAACTTCCTGGTTCTTTGTTTCAAACAACAGAAACCAGCCAATCGCAGCGGTTCAGTGGAGTAAACAAGATGACGTCACCGAACCTCTGTCTGAGGTGGGAGGAGTCAGAGCTGAGAGCTGAGGCCAACACGTCACAGCATCTCTCACCAAAATATCACGTTGCCTCAATAAATGTGTGATAATAAAGCATGACTGATAATGAGGCATTATCAGCATCATTAAAGAAATTGTTGTTTTATTGTCCCCCAAACTGGGGACCTCTCCCCTGGATGACCCAAGATTCCACCATTAAACCAAGAGGACATCCTTGTGGTTCGAGGAAGACATTTGGGCATAGAGGTCTCAGACAGGGCTACTCATCACAAAGACTACACTGACACTACACACTAAACACTAAACAAGACACACTGCACACTACACACTACACACAGGGTAGAGGAAACATCTGTATATCCAACATCTCAGAGAAAACACACCACTATCCAACTGCATGTGTGAAGGCTTGATCTTAGTGGAAAATCACAACCTTTGAGTTTGAGTGTATGAAGGTTGATGTGACATCATGTTATGATCCATCATCTTTGAGCCTTTGGTGTTCAGTGTGATCTCCCTGAGACTAGTTTACACAGGGTCACTGAAGAGCCATAAAAAAGCCTAAACCCTGGAAAGAGGGGCTCGGTGAATAATAATAATAATAATAATAATGCATTTTATTTGGAGGCGCCTTTCAAGTCACCCAAGGTCACCTTACAGAAGAGAAGTAAAAGCAAAAGCATGACATCAATCATTAAAAACAAAACAAACAACACATTTAGATAAAAACAAGTGAAGTGCAGAGTGTCCAATTTATAGAAAGTATGCCAGTTTGAACAGGTGGGTTTTGAGTTGGGACTTGGGAATGTGGAGTGGAATGTGTGCAGGAGGGTCCGTGTGTCAGAAGAGACACTGTAGAAGGACAGAGTGCCAGCCAGCCAGTCCAGATACACTCCTACTCTGTGGGAGCCAGAGGAGGGGACAGGTATGATAGTTTTCTTATGATTGTGCCAGGCAGTGTAACTGTCATCAGAGCACCTCAGACTCCAGGACTTGTCATTGTCTCCAAACCCACAGTCATCACCCTTTCCTCTGCTGATTCCTTTATATGTCACTCCTAAAACAGCCAATAACCCACTCCATTCTACCTCCCAATAACAACGCCTAGTCAGACCCTCTCTACACAGCACCTGTGGCCAGTCCTCAAATCTCTCTGGGTGATCAGGATACGGCTGTTCCTCTTCCCCCCATGTCACCTTTCTGTTCTCCTCAGACAGAGCGAGGTTTCTGTGTGCTGTGTTTGGGTCCAGTGTGAGCTCACAGGCATCTGATTGAGAGGGCAAAAATAATCATCAAATCAATACAATTCAATAAATTATAATATTCACAATGTGACCTTGTTATAGTAACATTCTTTATTTTCACAAAATATGACTTATCAATTTAAAATGTTTTACAACGGATACAACTAATTCACATTTAGTAATATTTTAGATTTATATATGAATACAATCCTGGTGCTCTGTTTGAACTCTGCTGTACCCTGATTCTTGAGTAATATTCACAGTCCTATTCTCTACAGCGTTGGTGACTTACATTTGATCAGCCCAGGTTTGAGCATGCATTTTCCACCATGGTCCACACTATATCAACCACAGAAGAACACACAGTGGTTGAATGACACACTTACAATCATGTGGGAAATAGATACTGTGCATTAATCCCATTGATACGTCCAGCTACATATTCAGCCTTTACCTGAGTGTCTGTAGTTTACAGAGTGGATCTTTCTGTACAATAGAGAGCAGCGCCAGTCCTGAGTCTCCTGGGTGATTGTAGCTGAGGTCCAGCTCTCTCAGGTGGGAGGGGTTAGACCTCAGAGCTGAAGCCAGAGAAGCACAGCCTTCCACTGGGACTCTACAGCCTGACAACCTGGGGAAATATTTTCACTCCATCTGATATCAAGAATCTGATTATTCCTCTCTAATGTACATGTACAGCTTTAAATCCTCTTAATTTAGCAGTTGAAAGGCTAGACATATTGTATTTAAGTAAAGAACATTCAAAATGGTGCATTATAATGGCCCTAGATACTCATGCTTCTACACCCCAAAAGACCTCACCTCAGTGTCTCTAGTTTACAGTGTGGACTCCCCAGTCCAGCAGAGAGCAGCTTCACCCCCCCGTCACGTAGATCATTATTACTGAGGTCCAGCTCTCTCAGGTGGGAGGAGTCTGAGCTGAGAGCTGAGGTCAATGCTTCACAGCATCTCTCTGTGAGGTGACATCCATTCAGCCTGAATGAGAAAAACAAATAAATACATGCAGCCAAAAGATCACTGTGGTGCATTATGATAACAATTCATGATTTAAGCCAGTCACAGGCAGGTTTGTAGTCATTGTCTTTCTAAATGTGCTATACTTGCTAGCTATTGGGTTAGTGCAGAATTGTGGAGCCCCATCAGCTGATCTAAGACCAGATTGTTCAAGAATTGAGGAGAGTAATGGTATTCAGAGAGCCCCCCCCCCCTCACACACACACACACACACACACACACACACACTCTTTGAAATTCTGCCTTAAATGATAAATAAAGCTCAAGATGATGTGATTATAAGTTGTACAATAAATGATTGTTGCATTGTGTGCCTTATTCCCATGCTCCCTCCTTGATAGTGTGAGGGGAGACGGATGTCTCATCTGTCATTTATGATATTCTTATAATCAATATTGCAAACAACAATCTATTTCAATCAGTATGATCACGTCATGATAATAATATTTGTTCAGTCATACAGTGATTCCTTTATCATCCATGTTATACTAGTTTTTGATTTTATGTAGTAACAGTACAAATCAAGACAGCCAGTCAGGTTGACACCGGTTATTTCTGTCCCCTGGGTTATATCTATTGGTGGGGATGTGCTGAGTTAGCTGCAAGGCTATCCTGACCTAAAGGGTGGCCTCTTGTTATGGAACTGTGCATGTGTTGCTGTCCCAAATAAAGGTTTTCTCGAAAACACCTTATCTGAGATAGGTAAGATTTTCATCGATTCTTTTGTTGTTATAAAGACTGTTCATATTCTGGACCTTATATTTATTTAAGACCGCTCATATTCTGGACCTGACATTTATTTATTTATCTTTTTGGAGGGGGAAGTAGTCCTAGGTTAAGGGTGCATACACTGGATGACGTTCCAAGGTCAAATAAATAAAGGCTTCCTAAAGGGTGTGCATGCACGTGATGACAGTCTGGGAGCTGACAAAAGAAAAAGGTGGAATACAAAAAAAGTGGTAGGCTGAATGTAGTCACAGAGAAAAGTATAGGAATTGATTGGAAGATCATGTAAATGTTCTGTCTCCATCATTGACTTTTGCAGTGCAAGTATCATTGATAATGTAACAAACACTTAGGAATGATGTGTCTGGCAACAACAATAATCTAAGACCTCACCTCAGTGTCTCTAGTTTACAGTGTCGACTCCCCAGTCCAGCAGAGAGCAGCTTCACCCCTCCGTCAAGTAGATCATTATTACTGAGGTCCAGCTCTCTCAGGTGGGAGGAGTCTGAGCTGAGAGCTGAGGCCAACGCTTCACAGCATCTGTCTGTGAGGTGACATCCATTCAGCCTGAATGAGGAATACAAATAAATACATGTAGCCAAACAATCACTGTGGTGCAAGAATTCATGATTGAGAGTTATAGTTGCTCACAAAAGGGGAGCAAGCAACCATGGATACATTTGTAGTCACTGGATTTCTACGTCTGGCATAATGTATTTGCTAGCTATTGGTTTAGTGCAGTATTGTGAAGCCCCATGAGCTGATCTAAGGTCAGGTGGGTCAGGATTTGAGGAGGGCAAACATATTCAGAGAGTGCAGACAGAGCAGCCCCCCCCCCTGCCACCACACACACACACACACACACACACACACACACACACACACACACACACACACACACACACAGCATTGATTGAAAGATAATGTACATTGTCTGTCTCAATTATTGAGCCTTTCTGTGCAAGTATCATTGATCCCATAGAATGATAATGTAACAGATACTTAGGAATGATGTGTCTGACAAAAGAATAGTCTAAGACCTCACCTCAGTGTCTCTAGTTTACAGTGTGGACTCCCCAGTCCAGGAGAAAGCAGGTTCACCCCCCCGTCACTTAGATCGTTATTACTGAGGTCCAGCTCTCTCAGGTGGGAGAAGTCTGAGCTGAGAGCTGAGGCCAACGCTTCACAGCATCTCTCTGTGAGGTGACATCCATTCAGCCTGAACGAGGAATGAATACAAGCATTAAGTCATTTTGACTCAGAGAAAAAAGTACAGAGTAGTATATAGTGATTATATTATCATTATATTATAGTATAATGACATTTTCGTTACATGGGCTGTTTTGGGATTTTAACATATTTCACGAGAACAACATGTTTTCTAATAATTTCACTTAGTTTTAAAAGTGAAATCATAATGTATCCATACTTTCCATGCCTTAAATGATGGACAGAGCGTTCAGTTCGATGAGTGTCTAGCTCCTTACAACTGCACCAACTGTAAACTCACTGGCTAGGGAACTGACTCATTACATTTTCACTTAAATAAAGCTGACAAACGCATTAGCTGAACTGTGAACACCAGCCAGCTATGTTATTTGCTTAATGTCAGACAAAAAAATCTTAATTTGAGCTGTGGTGTGAGTATCCGTAGTGGAATGCGATAGTCGTTACGTTAAAAATAGAGTAAACGTCAGGAGTGGATTTCTCCAAACCAGTGTTCAGTACTCCGACTGTGACTGGCTCTTTCTCGCTCATTATTGGGAGTCGAGACACAAAGCGATTGAAAATGATGGAGCAAGTCACATATTTGTGTGTCAATAAAACATGAAAGATAAGCATGCAATCAATTAATTAATTGCAATTAATTAATCACTTTTGACCATGTGCTCAATAACTTAATATCTTCCATTTAATCTGTAAATCATAATAAGTGATCACATACTCTATTCACCTCCCAAGTTTCAATACAGTGTTTTGTCCATCTACTTACAGTGCCATCTTAGAGGTTGTGACCACTGGCAGCAGCCTCAGAAGACCCTCTTCTGATCTGGAGTATTTCTTCAGGTCAAACACATCCAGCTCTTCTTCTGAAGTCAGCAACACAAAGACGAGAGCTGACCACTGTGCAGGTGAGAGTTGGGCTTTTGAGAGACGTCCTGCGCTCAGGTAGCTTTGGATCTCCTCCACTAGAGATTGGTCATTCATCTCATTCAGACAGTGGAACAGATTGATGCACCTCTCTGGAGAGGGATTCTCCCTGATCTTTTCCTTGATATACTTGACTGTTTCCTCATTGGTCTGTGAGCTGCTTCCTGTCTGTGTCAGAAGGCCTCGTAGGAGATTCTGATTGGACTCCAGTGAGAGGCCCAGGAGGAAGCGCAGGAACAGGTCCAGGTGACCATTCTCACTCTGTAAGGCCTTGTCCACTGCCCTCTTGTGTAAGTCGAGCAGAGATTTGCGAGTTTTGAATTTGAGTGATGACAATAGCTTCCTGGGTGAGGATCTCTGTTTGACCAGTGGAATCTTATTGCTGTCGTTGAATGTGAGGAACACATATAAAGCAGCTAGAAACTCCTGGATGCTCAGATGCACAAAGCTGAACACTTTGTGCAGCCCACACTCCTCTCTGAAGATCTGAGTGCACACTCCCGAGTACACTGAGGCTTCTGTGACATCAATGCCACACTCTCTCAGGTCTTCCTCATAGAAGATCAGATTGCCCTTTTCCAGCTGTTTGTAGGCCAGTTTTCCCAGTGACAGAATTAGCTCTTTATCCCAGTGTGGATCTCTGTCATGGTCTCCAAGGTACTTCACATTCCTCTGTTTGGTCTGAAATACCAGGAAGTGTGTGTACATCTGTGTCAGAGTCTTGGGCATCTCTCCTCTCTCTGCTTCACCCAACAGTCTCTCTAGGGTAGTGGCTGAGAGCCAACAGAACACTGGTATGTGGCACATGATGTGGAGGCTCCTTGATGACTTAATGTGTGTGTTGATTCTGCTGGCAAGGTTCTCATCACTGATTCTCTTCCTGAAGTACTCCTCCTTCTATGGGTTGTTGAATCCTCGTACCTCTGTCACCTGGTCAATGCACTCAGGAGGGATCTGATTGGCTGCTGCAGGTCGGGAGGTTATCCAGAGGAGAGCAGAGGGAAGCAGATTCCCCTTGATGAGGTTTGTCAGCAGCACGTCCACTGAGGTTGACTCTGTGGCATCACAACATGTCTCGTTGTTATGGAAGTCTAGAGGAAGTCGACACTCATCCAGACCATCAAAGATGAACAGAACTTTATACTTGTCAAAGTTGGAGATTCCTGATTCTTTTATTTCAATGAAGAAATGAGCAATAAGTTCATTCAAACTGCGTTTCTTCTCTTTCATTAAATTCAGCTCCCGAAAAGGAAGTGGAAATATGAACTGGACATCCTGATTGGCTTTTTCTTCAGCCCAATCTGTAATGAACTTCTGAGCAGAGACAGTTTTTCCAACGCCAGCGACTCCCTTTGTCAGCACAGCTCTCATTGGTTTGTCTTGTCCAGGTAAAGGCTTGAAGATGTTGTTGCATTTGATTGGTGTCTCCTGTGTTGCTGGTCTCCTGGATGCTGTCTTAATCTGTCTGACCTCATGTTCGTTATTGACCTCTCCACTTCCACCCTCTGTGATGTAGACCTCTGTGTAGACGTTATGGAGAAGTGTTGTGTTGCCTTGCTCAGCTATTCCCTCAACCACACACTGAAACTTCTTCTTCAGGGCGGACTTGAGTTCACGTTGGCACACCACAGCAAGCTCATCTGAATGACAAACAATTAACAAAATATTCCTGGCACACTTTACATGAAGTTGACCCAATACCTGCAGTAACTGTAATTACATGTTGTATTAATTCATAAGTTGTTATATAGTAATTAATTACATAGTATGTAGTGTAGTTGTATGATATAACTACACGTGTAGGAAAGAACAGTCCTTATTACATCTGTGTTATAGGAAACTGTCCAACCCCGTGACTATGCAGTTATACAGAAACAACCAATCTTGTTACTGGAGTAATTACAGAAAAACTAAGTTATAGAGGCAACATAATATAAAGAGTGACCAAATAGAGATATACATAGAATTACAGTTAGTGGTGTTTATATTTCCAATAATATTTCAGCCTAGTAACACTTCTCTGTGAAAACATATAAGGTCTCTTACGTTTCTCCAGTGTGTCAGCGAGCTCCTTCTGATTCATGTTCCTCAGGACGTGCAGTGTGATCTTCAGAGCCCCCTCTCTGGCACTGCTCTCCTGCTTCTCTTCTTCATCATCCACCACTTCCTCTTCCTCCCCCTGACTCTCAAAGCACTCTGGGTAGTCTTGAGAAATAAGCCTCTTGAACCTCTTCAGCTGATTTCTCACCACAGTGATGACATTGTCTTCAAGCAACTGAAACGTTTAGAAAAAAAAAGGAGCCAGACAATAATAGGTAAACCTTTACACACAGTAGAGATACTAAATACAAAAACCACATCACTTGACTTTGGCATGCAATTGAAACAAGAAAAAAATTACGTTTGTATGGGGATTACTGAGCCATTTTCCATGTCATACTTTCTATTTAGCCCACCCTGAATATGGAGGCCAGTTCACTTTGACTCTGGACAGACTGACCACTGGGAATCTCTGACTCTGGTCTCTTCACCTGGTTACTGGGGATTCTGGGTAAAAACAAGAAATAAGCAGATGTCTTAATCTAGAGAAGTGTGAATAAATCATAGTTCCTCCAATATACAATGACTCTAAAGTTCATACCCTTGTTTACTGTTAAAGACTCCATCCCTGAATGTTATTGGCTCGATCATAGACCAGTCACTCTTCATGGACACACAGCTGGGGACAGTTGAGGCTGGTCTCTCCTGCTGGACTCTGGATTACAAGGTGGAGTTGTGTTTTTTAAATGTGCCATATGAGCTGAGCTCCAAGAGCCAGTTACACAGGAGTGTGTAAGGAGGGTTGGGGTGCGCTGGGAGGAGGAGAGTGGGGACGGTGTAGCCAGTCCAAATTAATATATCTGTATTGTCAGTAGCTTTCAGGTATTTAGTGGCCATCTCCCTCCAGGATCCGCTCTCCTCCTCCGTGGACATGCCTTCTAGGGAGTGTTGCAACACTATCTGTTGCTACAGTATGCATTGAACTACAGTATATCTACATTCCTATGTCTAACATTAATCTGGTTATGAATGAAGTATCTATCATCACCAGTATCATCATCTTCATGGTAAATGCCCTCCACACTGATTTCCTCAGACTACCCATGCTGCTCAGAGGGCATTTACTAGGAGGTAAAGAGACTCTTCCCTTACCCCAAGGCTTCAACCTCCCCAGAGAGACTCATTTTAGAGGCAGTGGTCCCCTCCTCTCTCCCCCCAGAGAGACTCATTTTAGAAGCAGTGGTCCCCTCCTCTCTCTTCTCTCCTCAAAGAACCTCTTGCTATAAACCTGAACAATGAACACATGCCAAAGTTAAAAAAACAGTGAAGTGAGAAGCTACAGTATGGGGCTAAATGGACATGAAAGCCTGCTGATACCGTATATATATTATCTCTCTTTCCGGAAGCTAACAAGGGATATTTACAATGTCTCTGTCTGTCTGTCTGTCTGTCTGTCTTTGGGTCTTCCTTGTATGACCCTGTTTGTCTACTGATGCACCTCCTATTTCTGTCAGCTTATGTTCAGTTCATACGTGTTCAGACACTCTCTTTCCTGATGAACCAGTTTCTCCAGAAACAACATCTCACCCTGACTCCCTTGTGTAGATCTGAAAACATTGGACAGGTGTGGCTCTGGTTTCCTGAATATACAGTATCTGTCTCTCTCTCTCTCACTCTTCACTTACAGATTGAATAAATGTCAAATTAAATCAAAGATAAAAGTTAACTTTGATTACACAAGCCAGTCTTTACATAAAAAAAAAAAACATACAGTAAACCAACTAATTGACCCTTCATAGAGGAATGTATTCAACAGTCTTTCTGTCAGTCTTACAGCTCTAGTGTAAGTGACCTTTGTAAAGACTGTTGTCTAGTCTAGACAGTCATTATTATCGATTATTATCTAGGGCCTCATGTCGTAGAACCTACTAGACCACAGTCAGCTGGACAAAACCAGGTTGAGGTTTCCTTAACAGGCTGGTCACATACAGTTGGCTAGCGTAGAATGTTAGGGCTACATCATTCAGTGAGATGACACAAAGGCATGTGAGTTCATCAACTTACGGTTGTGATCTGTCTCCCACCTCAGTGCTCCGCTCTGCTCTCTGTCTTGCTCCTCACTGATGCAGTTCTCCCCTGGATGAACTAGTTCGTCCACATTGTATCACCTTATGATGCACATATGGGGCTACTTCTATCAACTTCTCTCCAGTTGGTATTTGTTGATGACTATCAAACATACTTCAGACACTCTTCTCCCTTGTATGAACCTGTTTGTCCACATTGTATCACCTCATGACACACATATGGGGCACTGATTCACCAGCCTCTGGTATGATAACATGAGATGGAGACGACCATACTGTAGATATAGAACACTCACTGACGTTTAGCTAAGAAAATGTAAATAAATGTAAATGTAAAATGTAAAGCTAAGAGAGTGTGACTATGCTTGCCTATCACACCACTGACAAATGTTAATGTAAATACACCTACTGTTCTTTTTTTTCAATGTTCGATTGTGTCGTCAACACAACATCCAGTCTGACAGATCTCCAAGATTGTCAACATGACTTTGAGACAGAGAGGGGGCGTGGCCTATCTTGTACAAAGAATCTCAAAAATAAACGTCTAGCTTTTAACATGCTGTGAATAATTGCCAGCCTCCATTAGATAATGTTGAAAAAGAGAGAAGTAAATAATGCAATTCTCTTACAAACTTTGGCCATTAAAATGTCACACACACACTCACATGCATGATTTTCATGCTGCAGGAAATAAACTTAAAAAATGACCAAAGTGAAAATCAGATTTGAAATTGAATGATAATTTGATTGGCGATGTCATATGGGACTCACTCAGCAAGGTCTATACAGGGTTCAACAGGAACGGTTGTCTGCTTATCCAGGACAAGATCTATGCAGGGTTCAACAGTCGCGGTTGTCTGCAAACTCAAGCAGTAGTTCGTCACCATTTGAAGTTAAACATCTAGGTTTTACATAATAGTCTAGGACAGTTCAGTTTAAAATACATGTTCATCTGGGTTTAAAGATGAGAGCATAAAATCTCTTCTGATAGAGAGGGACTTCAAAAATGTAATTGGATGTTGGGCCATCGCAGATTTTGTCCACAGCATTGCTGTCATTTAAAAAAAAGAAAAGAAAAAAGCATCGCTAATGATGATTAAAACTGTTTGTAAAACACCACATTTCCTGACTCATGGCTCATTCTAAGAACTGGAATCATATGCCTGAGGGGAGTCTAATGACAGTGGAAGTTTGTTTTTACTGTACCCCAAACCTTTGTTTTGATTATATCTTTGATTTTTGATTTTATTATAACATGTGAAAAAGAGCTACTTTGAACATACATCCATAAAATCCAGCCCTTGCATTACTAACTAGAGAGAAAATCTACATAAGGCAACCCCATAGGCTCAAACACATGTGTTACAGCTTGATATGATGTCACAATGAAGTGATGTTCCATACGATGACATCATACAGGGGTTGCCATAGGGATAGAGTATTGGGTATGTGAACTTTCTGGGAGTCAGGTAGTTGGAGAAAGACTCAGCATTGGTAAGTCCTCAAATGTTACATTGAAAAGGCAATGATTGTTATCAAAATGATATAATGTCCTGCTAATTTGTACAGTATTGTGCACAAAAAATATAAAAGTTTTGTCTTGGTGTGAATTAACATAAACAAACCAATTAATTGGGAAGAAGCATGTATTTCCCTTGTTAGATTTGATGCAATCTGGAATTTGTAATAATTGTATTGCAACAACTTGCATTGATTGTTTTTTGGCAAAAAATATCTCTAAAAAGACTGTGTTCCATGAACATGTTGTTTGCTTTTTAATACATTGGAAGAATAAAGAGAAGGCTGGAAAAGTGTTTGCTAACAGATAGTTTTAGTGAGGATATGTGTTTGTTTTGGGCTGTCTTATGGTAAAAGATCAATTAATATGTGTTTGCCACTAAAATGTCAGCATTATTGAGGGCATTGTTGGTGGTTTCATTGAAGGCCTATGCAGGCCCAGCCGAGTGCATGGTTGTATACATGGCTATAGTAATTTAAAATGTTCAGCGTGGAATGAACCTGGTTGACATTGTTACATTACATGATGTCACAGTGACATCATCAGAGGTGCCATGGTTATTATTGCTAGGAGATGCGAGGTACAGTACAACAAAGCCAGAATATGTTGTAACATAGTGACATCACCTGAGTGGTGACACAAGAAGGCTCAGAACCATATTTGACGCCAGCTACCATGGTTACCTACTGTAGGTCAAATCTCAAATGGCATTACACATATAGCACACTGCTTTTACACATGCAGTTCACTATTATACTGTAGGGAATAAGCTGTTATTGGAGATGTAAATTGTGACATTGAAAGTCATATTTTCATACCTAACATTAGAGAAAAGGTACTGGCCAAATGCATGGAATGTAGGCCTACACATTTTCCACACATTCTGAGCTGATCATCAGTTCAATGGTGCTTGTGGAGTGAGTTGCAGGTCAAACTCTTTATTATTTAGCTACTTTATTGTAGTGGGTTGATGCAAATGTATAACTATGTACTGTATTTTGGAAATGTAATGTACTGTTACTGTATGCAATGTTAATGTACTTAAATGTGTCTGATTAATATTGCCTTTATACGCCTGACACCACAAACAAAGTAACTTCTGGAAAAATAAACTTCTTCTAATCCAATTTAATGTCACCTAGGTGATATTCTACAAGGTTAGAGTTTAGCAGTTATCACAGAGACATTGTTGTGAAGAGGTTAGATGAGTAAGTAAGACTGTGGGGGGACATGCAGCGTTCGGCCTGTAGAGGGAGCTACAGGACCGTGGCCGGGGTTGTGTCGGCGAGACTTTGTTGCACACCTGCTGCAAATGAAGTCTCGTCGGCGAATGTTTAAGATGTGTGTGCTTCTGCCATTTCAGTAGCTAAGCTGGAAACGGCGAGACAGGCGAGGAGAGCGGAGAGCGGAGAGTGGAGAGAAAGGGCGACTGGAAAGTCGCCGAGGGTGTTTAAAGACTGGAAAGTCGAACTTAGGAACTTTATGAATAAACGGGAAAGTTGTTCCCTTACCTCAAACGCTGCGTCTGCCTCTGTGTACAACGGACATTGCTACAAAGACATCTTTGAATGTTTTCATATGTATAAGGCCGAAAAAAGTATAAATATGATCAGTCTTTTTTCTGATAAAATACTTGTTGTTTTTTTGATTAACATTTCCACTTCATGACTTTTTCCATTTTCTTGAAGCATCTGCACTGGATTTCCAACCAGCATCATATAGGCTAGTGTACATCCAAAAATTCTGTCTAGAGAGCAGTCACTATGGAGGGATCGAGTCGTGTTGATCAGGAAGACTGGTGTTTTGGGGATGAAGTTGCCCTGATACAGCAGAAGAAAACAAAGCTAGAAAAAATATGCAAGTTGTTGACAAAGAAAGCACCACTCAAGATCCGGCTCTTAGTGAAAGGCATGAGGAGAAAAGGAGAGAGAGGCAGAGAGAAGGGATATATGAGGCTGGAAGAGGAGGAGGGGAAGACTGAGGGAGAAAAGATGAAGACGGAGGTGAATAGACTGTCACTGAATCAGTGGAGGACAGAGGAGGAGTGGGAAATAAATGAGAGAGAGGAGAGGAAGAGAATAGATACAGTGGAGGAGGAGGGGACGAAAGAGAAAGGAAAGAAGGAGGAGAGTTGGGAGATGGAGAGAGGTGAATTGATGGTGGACGAGATAAAAGTGAGGGATCGAGAGAGAGAGCTGGAGGAGGAGAGGGAGAGTATTCAGAAACTGATGGTGATCCAGAGGAGGAAAAAGGAGATGTACGAGATGGAGAGATCAGGAAGGAGGGATGTAGGGCGGTGGCAAGACTGGACCAGAGCACAGAGAGAAAGTCTGAAGGAAAAATTGTCGAAGAAAGAAGAGGAAATAATGGAAGGAAAAAGAAGAGAGAAGGCAGCAAAGAAGATGCTAATGAAGAAACTCTGTCTGCATGATGGACAGAGTAAGGAAAGGAGAAGAGAGAGAGAGGATAGGACGCTTAAAATGTCCTTTAAAAATGTCATGCAACAAATGAAGGAAGCATATGAGATCTGCAGGAAAGAGAGCAAAGAGAGAGACAGAGAAAGACTGAATTGAAGAGAGTGATACAACAGCAAAGACAGAGAGAGGAAAAAAATAGACAAAGAGAGGAGGAGGAAGAAGAGGAGGAGAGAACAGGAGAGGGGAATGTGGTAGAGGAGATTGTGGAAGAAGAGATTGAGAGAAAAATTATACATGAGGAAAACAGAATGACCGAGAGAGAGGAAAGAAAGAAAGAGCTAATGGAGGGGAGGCAGCAGAATAAAAAGACTGACGAGAGGAGGAGAAGAACAGAGGACAAAATGAGAAGTCAAGAAGAGGAAATACAGAAAAAGGAGAAAGTTGAGGATAAGGAGAAGCTGGAAAGTGATGAAGAATGGTCAGAGAGTGACTATATTGGAAATAGACTAGTAGTAGTATGGGCCAGCAGTGACTGCAACCTACAAAAAGCCTTCTTTACTTTGCGACAGCCATCGCAGGCTGACATTGGCATTCACTGCCACAACAACGTAAATCAATGTTTCCCACTTTATATTGCACGACCAACATCAGTCAAAAGTAACCTCAAACCAAGTACTGTAACAAAGTGATCAAAGGTTTATCAAAGGTTACAGATGCAAAGTCTTCAACCAAAATAAGAAAAAGATACAATAATGATGGAATGGGTGGACTATGGCTTTAAAAGACCCAGAAAAACCCCAAAATATAGTATGAACAGAAAGAGATTCCCCAGACTAATGAAGAATAATGGACAGATACCAAAAATAGAAATGAGAAAAAAATTGTATGCACTGTGAAGAGGAGGAGCAGGTGAAAGAATGAAAGGGAGTGGAGAAAACAAGGGAGCAAAGCTGCAACGGTAATATCACAGTGCAAAGGTAATAAGTGAACAGGAGAGGAGTGCCATCACACTTACTTGAGATATCATTTTGAGTTACAATTCTAGTGTTTCTTTTTTGTTCATCTGGTTCACTTTATTTCCTCTGTATCTCTCTACAGTTTTCCCGTCGTTTCCAAGGGCAAAAAGACCCGAGTTCAATACCCAACGGCCACATTTGGCAGAGTAGACAGCGAGCACAATGCAAAGGTGGGCTAATGGAAAACTGTTTTAATAGATTCAACAGTTGAGATTTTAGATTCATTGATAGGTGGATTGATTGATTTACAATGAGTAGAACCTCTCTCTTTATGTTCCTCCCTCAGATGTCTCTCCACAGCAGGACAATGAATGGTCTTTGCTGAAATTAATCGTGGATTAACAGTCAGGAGAATTCAAAGGTAAGAGTGGACTAAAAAATGTAGCTTGAGTATAAAAAACGTGAAACAATAAGTCTACAACAACAAAAAAAAGAGTAATGTAAGAGTGTACTATTCAGACACACTGGGAGAGTTGTCTTCAGCTGAGAGTTGGAGAGATTTTTGACAAGACAGAATTTCATGTATCCCACTAACAGCCATATGTTTTCATTTTTCAGAAACTTCTGTTGTCCTGATGGTGGAATGGCCACTCTCCTTATTGTTTTACATCCTTTTATATTTATTTCATTACATTTTTTCCCTCACTATATCCGATACATCTTTTTCATTTCTCTTTATGTATGACAGAAAATAAACAAACAAAAAATAAGCATCTCAGATTCGTGTCATTGTCACGAGGCTGTCCAACCAGCAGATGGCGACAGAGAGCACTTCTAGGAGGACCAAGAGGAAGTAACTAGGAGATGCCCTTATTTGGTCCTTCCTGCCCTAGGGACTCACCTGCTACTAATGACAGGAGTGATTGTGTTTTGTGTTTATGTTTCTCACCTGTGTTTTACTCTTTAGACCTTATTAGTTGTAGTATATTAAGACCTCTGTTAGCAGTGCCTCCTTGTCGAGTAATGAACGTTCATGCCTAGGACTGTTTTGCTGCCTATTGTAAAGATCCCTAAGTTTTCGAGTAAAAGCCTTGGACCTCCCTACTGCCTCTGACTCTGCATTTTTGGGGTTTTGCCTGGTTACCATCAGCCTTGGCTAAAGGTGTATAGAGCCACTGGTGGTCAACTCTCAATCCACTGTGACAGTCATGTTCCAGTTGATGTTGTGGGTCAAACCAAACCAAATCCTGTTTTGTGTGAGTGTGTGTGTGTGTACAAGTGCGTGGCTGTGTGTGTGTGTACAAGTGTGTGGCTGTGTGTGTTGTGTGTGTCTGGTTGTACATTATCTTAAGACATTCTGCAAGTACACTGGGGGGTGAATCTGTGTGCAGGCTATGGGAGTATGTGTTTACACCATGAGTGGTGGTCTTTCCAAGCAAGAGAGACATACCTATCAACATAAATACGAGGCTAAGCCACATTTATTTTGAATGGCCATACCTGAATAAATTAATCCAGTAAGACCAGTTATGGTTCATAATGTTTGTAGAGAACACATATATATGACACAAGAGTGCCAGGTATGTGTGTCCTTTAAATGGTTGGCAGAAATGTGACAAAGTACCCTAAAGTTAATTTATAATTCTGGAACTTTCCCTTTAATCTGTAGAAAGATCTGTATATTGACCAGTGGATATATAATTTAATTATCACACAGTTTTAAAGAACTGTTGTGATATTGAAATGAAATGTTACCCCATTTAGATCAATGAAAACAAAACCCTTACCTGCTTTTTTTTGTCTTCAGTTTCTCCACCTGACTCTCACTGTCTGTCCCTCTCAGCTCATCCACCTGGATCTCACTGGCACAGTCTGGCCTTCAAAGCTGAAACAACATCAAATAAATGTCTGTTAGTCTGAGTACTGAGAGAAAAAGATTGAATTAGTTGAGGTGGGGTAGAGCAGAGCTACACCTACTGTATGTGAAACGGCTGGTCCCATAGGAAAGAGGGAAACACTGCCCTGTTACATGGATGGTCTCTCTTTGTTACCTGCAGTACCTCTTACTGGCTGTCATTCTGGCACGCAAGGCAGACAGTTCTGCAGCCTGAACTATAATTACGGGGGACAAAGACCTCTGTTAATACTTATAATAATAATAATGCATTTTATTTGGAGGCGCCTTTCATGTCACCCAAGGTCACCTAAATATATATTATAATATATATTTATAGACACCTGTTCTGTCCTCATTATACGTAGCTGAACACCTCTAAACACCTCCCATTATCAAGAGTCTGGAGACAGAATGTCAGTTTGACTTCAGGTTTATTGACTTAGAAAGGGTGAAACTGAGAAAGAGAAACATTAATCAATAATATGGTTTCACATCCACACATTGCCTTGCCATACATCACAATGGAGAAATAATCTAACAAAGAAATAGCAACATATAGCTACAATATTTTGTATTAACATTTAAATAAAGTATCCCCTGGTAGCTAATATAACCAAGAATGCCCAATGTGTTTCAATATCATGCTAGTATGGTCTCACATAAAAGGTAAGTTTACATAATCACCATGAAAACTAATAGTTACAAGCTAAACTAGCATCTTCCATTTGGACAACAATTTGTCCCAATATAGTCATGAAATGTAACAAAGTTCCCAAAAATAACCATCTGTAAATTCAGGTAAGTTGTCAATTAAATTTGTAGCATACCGACAATGCAACCAAAGGCATAACACGTTTGAAGATTGAACGAGGTTAGAACAGGTAGTTGCAGACAACCAAGGACAACGTCAACTTCCAGAAGATAGAGGTCACATGACAGCTCATGAATAAAAAGAGGAACAGATTATACAAATAACCACTAGGAGGAAACAGAAACATCTAAAAGGTAAGTGTCAATACTTAGTAAACAGAACAACACCTGTGAAAACTCTTCTCATCAGTACAGTCGACACACATACAGTATCCATCTTTATGCTACAGTACCTTTCTCTCTTCAGTTCATCCACCTCTGTTGCTTGGGCTGGAATTAAAGGGAACAAAACAATGTAAACTAGTATGTACTGTTTGCTATTATATTCAATGGCATGTCTGTTCTGACCACAAATGAGAGAAACATTTGACAGAGAATCATTTTTCCACAATCCTGTTGACTGTGACTTGATTATAGATAATAGGTGGATTATAGATCGATACATTGATTGCAATTGTGTAACATAAGATATATCAACATTCAGATTCAGATTACACTACCTTGGAAAAGAACTTGGTCTATGAGTACTTGAGAAAAGCGCTATATAAAATAAATGCATTATTATTATTAAAGGCATATCATATAATTGTATGTCTCGAGGTCACATGGAAAGGTATGTAGCAGAGGTAAATTTGCAACAAAATATACCATATCCGATAATGTGTAGAATGTGTCCTTCAGAAATATACCTTCATTCTGTCTCCGCATATCATCTACCTGCTCTACCAAGAACCTCATCTCCACTCTCTGCACC
Organism: Argentina silus; assembly: GCF_951799395.1. Taxonomy (NCBI): domain Eukaryota; kingdom Metazoa; phylum Chordata; class Actinopteri; order Argentiniformes; family Argentinidae; genus Argentina; species Argentina silus. Next base: position 14,270,515 of record NC_139675.1, on the reverse strand, counting down.
ACGGTCTCCTCAGCTCCACCCAGATATCAGGGGGGGTGATGGTGGTCTAGCCAGTCGTCTGTTTGTGGGTCGTCTTTCTGGGTCATCTCTGCAGCTTTAATCCGGGAACCTGTTGAGTGATGTCATTCTTTCTAACCATGCTCTCCCTGAGATGTTATGTCCCAGACAAACAGAACAACAACACCAGCAGAACAATGTCTTTCAGAACTAATGTTGCCTACTGGGCTGAGCTCCCTTTTTTCTATAAATATTGATCTTGGTGAACTAATACATGGGAAACAAACACTTGTCCACAGTGGGATATTACTGATATCCCCGCCACAGACGTTGTATGATGCAACAATACACAGGGAAAGATAATTTTATGCCACGTCCGACACATTTTGGGACCATCGATCCCCATTAGCTGCCACCTCAGCAACCACATATATACTGTATATTACGACAAAGAAGAAAAAGACAAACGTTAAGGAGCGTAGCTAGCAAAATTCAGACTTGAACATACTTAGTTTACATAGCTAGCTTTCTGGACTGGAGTAAAAGTCAATGCCCTTACCATGATATTTTCATAGATCACATGATGAAAGAAATGATTGGATCATTGGATAGGCTTTGCAGATTTCCCAGAAATCTTTGCACAGCGTTAAAAATATAACTATTATTCAGGAAGATATGTTGTGTAAATGAAATAGATTTACTATCATAGTCATATCTTGGTGACTCTTGTGGAGTGACCTAAATGACAGGTAGGATCTACCCATGATAAAAGTATGTTGTACCAATGAATGGTATAAATAACGCCCAACATCATATAGTCAATTAATATAGAGACACACCACTTATTCAATATGATTGATGTCGGACAAAGTTTAGGGGTTGTTTCTGGACCGGGTTATGCTGTCTCTGAGCATGTAACTCAGATTTTCATGTTTTCAGCCCTCAATGCAAAAAACAGATGTACTTGAAGTAATCTTGTCTGTCCACAAGATGGCAACATATCCCAATTTTTAACACATCCCCCATATCTTCATGTTAACATGTTTTGCACTCAGACCATAGTTTAGTGTGGTGGTGGTCGTTCTTATTCTGTACTGCCTGTATTCAACATGTCAAACTGGTGAAGCAGGCTCACAGCTGTATTGCTGATAGTTATTTGACCCATACTGGAATGCTGAGGATTGTCAGCAGGTCACCACTGGTAGAGGATGAAGGCCTATAGGCCCCACAAAGTCATTTTGCAGGTAAAACAAGGGGGAAAAGGAGGCCAGCAGGTCAGTGAGACAAAGGGGAGAGAGAGAGACTTTTAAGTTAATGGTCAGGGGTTACCAGAGGTTGCAAACATTCTGAAAGTAGAATGCTGAGCCTGACAGGACTGTCTCATTTTCTTGGCTACTTGGCTTATAACAAGACAACGCCATAGCCTGAAATATGGCCCCATCGAGTGCAATGAAGTGAATAGGATAACATTGCATTTTTGTCCAAACCTCATATTCAAACCTCACCAGTGCTTTACCATGCACAGAGAGGAAAACAATGTGATCGTAGTTCCATTAAAATCTCCATTGAAAGCGAAGGTCTATTCATCAGTGCTGTCAGCGGACTAATCTCTCCTACTGCGTCTCTGCATCATCAGGTGGGTTATATTAGGATGTAAACACACAGGCCTCTTATTGCTGCCTCGAGCCTCCTCTCTCAGGTTACCAAGACGTAAGGTCTCACACACACACACACACACACACACACACACACACACACACACACACACACACACACACACACACACACATACACACACACACACACACATACATACACACACACACACACACACACACACACACTCACACACACCCCTCCCCACCTCCTTTAAACAAGAGGTCAATTCAATGTCTGACAAGACAGATGTGTTCCATCTTTTCTGCCTCAGCTGTACAGGGTCTTCAGAAATGCCCTGCTACTAGAACCATGCTAATTGTGTTATTTGTGGCCCTGTAATGCTGAACAGGATCCATCACACACTGCCAGTGCTGTCCAGAGCATACAAGGCCAGCCTACATGTTGTCTACTACATACAGTATACTCTACTGCTACTTTGTGCATTGCTTTGAGTGGTTGTCCCAAAGTTAACTGAGGGAGCATATCTGAACACACTGAATTGGTTTTATTAATAATATTGGTGGAATCAGATCTGGACATAAATGTTTTATTGATAGATTCCAGCCCTGCTTCCAGACAGTTCCAAGCGAAAGCTGCATCAGTAGCCGAGGTGGTAGACACTGCCAACCACTAATCATGACTACACTCTTGGAAAAAAGGGTTCCTAAAGGGTTCTTTTGGCGGAGGGTTAGGGTTCTACTTAGAACTCATTTCATAAGAAGGACGAGAGGGTTCTTCAAGGGTTATTTGTATGGAACAGGGTTCTCCCTAGAACCCTCGATGAAGGGATGTAGAACCATTTTATCTTCTCAGCTTAGGGTTCTACCTAGAACCCTTTTATCTTCTAAGAACGGATATCATTTTGTAATGCTGAGATAATACTCATTACATAACTGTTCTTAATAGCTATAGTTATTTCATGTATATAATCATTCATAGTAGGCAGTAATCCTGCAAAGGTATTTACAATTCATACAATAGAAAGGAATATGTCACAGGTGAGCAGAGGAGCAGTGGGATCAGCAACAAGACCAAGGGCATATGCCAGGCACTTCAGGGTGATCATGTGACCTCTGGCAGCGGGGACACAGCAGACAGGGAGAGAATAGAGATTAGTGTTGGCATGCCAGAGACCATTCAGTACACCAGATGAATTAGTCTGACCCTCTGGTATCTTTAAACTAAGGAGGCCACTACCTACCAGTCAAAGTTTTATAAAACTGTACATTAACCAAGACATTCCCAAATCCATTGGGTTGCTGATGTGGCTGGCTGCAAAATACTGTATCAAATCAAACCAAATCAAATCAAATCTACTTAGCCACAGAGTTGGAAAGCAGTGTTGGGAAGATACTGTGAAAATGTATTTAACTAAGATAGCAATTACTTGATAAGGGAAAAAGTTTCCTTGAAGTTCAACCCTTTCTTCCAAAAAGGGTTCTCTTACAGGAACACGCTGAAGAACCCTTTATGGTTATAGTTAGAACCCTTTTTTCTAAGAGTGTAGGTCGTTATATAAATCCCAAATTCCAATCACAGTTTATTTAGGGAAGTGTTAGGTTTTATATAACTCTATGCTCGTCCCAAACAATGAGGCTCAAGCAAACCCTCAAAGTATTTAGAATTTTCAACCCAGGTCTAGTCTCAACTCCTACTCCTCCCTCTCTCTTTGCCACATATCTGACATAGTACACGCCATGCTTCGTTGTTTCAGACCAACTAAATTAACAGACCAGCGCTTTTCTCATGAACTATGTTGCTGACTGTCACCCTAAACCTAAGTTCTAACCTTCCCAGAACTTATGTAAGAGGGAGTGGCCCCTGTGGAGGAGGGCTGTGCTGGGAACACACAAATTCACACACACAGAAATACACACACACACACACACACACACACACACAGACATAGACACACAAAAAACTGTTTGACAAAAGTGAGTAGGGATGCTCTAAAACACATGTGAGGAGTGTGAAAGACATGTGTGAGGAGTGTTAAAAGCCTACAGGATTATGAAGGACCCTCACCACCCGAAACACGGACTGTTCCAGCCGCTGCGGTCAGGAAAACGCCTCCGCTGTCATGCAGCAAGAACAGAGAGGCGAAGGCTGAGTTTCGTCCCCCACGCCATCAGAATCGTCAACGATGACCCCACCAGTGCCCCCCTCAAGTCACTCACACATGCACTGTCATCTTAACACATATGCACACACATAATCATCCATCTGCTATTTATATTACTTACTTATATGCTTACTACTTATACTGTTCATATTGTTTATACTGTTTATACTGTCCATACTGTATATTTTTTAGTACTTCTATTTTATTTTATTGTATTTTAAAACTTATTGTATTGTTGCACTACTCTGTGGCACTGTCACTTTTGCATTTCACTGTATACTCGTATGCACGTGACAAATAAAGAATCTTGAATCTTGAAAAAGACATGTGTGAGGAGTGTTAAAAGACATGTTTGGAGTACAAATTGGATGCACTATTTTCCCATACCTGGATTTTTGAGATACCCAAGTGGAAGGGACAAAAAGGCTCTAACACACACAAACCAGGAGTAAAGTAGAATGTACTTTGTTTAAAGCAAACTGAAGGCACATTTCAGCCAGGTTCTGTTTTCATTTCCTCCTGTGGCTGATTCACATCTGTGTCAGGTTTAAAAGCACTTGTAGTGTGGTGGTTCTTACAGGGAATAACAGGCACAGGACATCTTGTGGTGGGGCCAGTGTCCCTCTAACATAAACCTCAGCGGATAATCTATGGTGACCAATCAAACATCAAACATACACAGTATGTGGTTCAACCATTGCCAGGTTTAGCACAACAAGCTAAATGATACGGTGAGTAGTTAACACAGGTTATGCAATATCCAGATTGGTGGTTTTAATTGGGGTGGGTCCGCATCTGAGGAATACATTTGGTGTTATGTACAGTAACTGGTAAAAAGCGGCCACCGTGAGTCAAGAGGTTTCATCAGCCACTGAGGTACACGTTCTCCCCTGGTGTTTTTTCATACGCGTCAGATGAAATCTGACTAAATATTAGACTATGTTTAACAATGTTTATCAATGAGACTAACCTGGATCAATAATGAACACAATGTCAAAGATGCATTGCACTGACCACGCTTTAATAAAGAAACACAAAGAGACAATGTATTATTTCCAAAACTTGGTAATTTTATTTACAGTTCAAGTCAGTCACATGCAACAATTTATTTTAAAATGAATAAACATGAAATTAGCAAAAAAATGAAGAAAAAAAAATGCATCTTTATTTTTCAATTCCTCCAAAATAGCAATTAAATATACAAAAATAGAGCTTACAAATACTGTACAGCAAATGTCTCGAAAAATATTCTGCTGCAGAATTCTTAGTTTTACAAACATGTCTGTGAAAGTCCACAAACGGTATCAGTGTTAACACAGAGGGGGGGTGGGAGAACCCTTAGAGGGATGGATGACAGTCGGCTGTTGGACATTGTGGGAGGTGGTAAGGAGGGAGGTCGGGGAGGGTTGAGGGGAAGTGTGTGTGTGTGTGTGTATGTATGTGTGTGTGTGGGGGGGGAGGGGAGGGGAGGGGAGGGGGAGGGGTCACGGGTCACTAACATATCTAGACACTGAATAAATACACACCATACAACAGAGAGAGCTCAGTGAGGAAGTGGGACAAATGTGTAAGTTAAGTTAAATCAGCCATTATTTCCGTCTGAGGTCCTACACAAAGGAACCATATAGAAACGCATCCTACAGATAAGATCCTCAATTAGGGGCCATTATGTAAATGGATAACGGTCATGACAAGACAGCCTCATTCTATCATCAGTTGTGGCTGATATGAAGGAAGTAGCTCCCCGCCTATAACATTACCTTTCAGCCTGAACCTACGATCTCTATTTATAAAGAGATTGACTGGACTGCAAAGCACAGCCCTGAGGGACGGCAGTCTTCACTAAATTCATCACCCACAATCTAATTTGGCCTGGTACCTAGCTCAGCACACGATAAGCAATTCACTATGAATGTACACATTATTTCCTCTCATATGAATAACAAAAAAAAAGAAAGAAAAGTTTACTCAGAACCTTTTTTCGCCCAGACTGATGTTTAATAACGTGGGAGGAGGGGGGGGGGGGGGGGGGGGTGGAACTTGCAGCAGTCTTGTAGGTTCAGAAGCGCCTTCGGCTCGGACCGTGCACGAGTGCTCTAGTGGCACTTCGTCATGGCTACAAGCTTTTCCAGGCCAACGAGGACACCTGGAACCATCGTATAGCTTGGGCTGAGAGGAGTGGGGGAGGGGTTAGGGCACGACACAGGTAGAAGGTAATTATGGGTTCTCAACTAAAAGGATTCTGTCGCCTTTCGTTTATTTTATTTTTTATTTTTTTAAAGAAAGCACTACCAGGTGGCTGGAATCATTGCAATACTTGGATGGGCACGTGGCAGGGCAACAAGTGCCCAGACGCATTGTCTATTCAGTTTGGTGGATTCCTCCTCTTTGTGTATAAATGCACTACAACCAAATACTGCTCTCTATGTACAATAACAAAGGTGATTTCAGTGGCAACAAGTGCAGTTGGTTGCAATAATATCGCATGCTTTCACATTATTCATGAATCTCTCCCTTGAGTCATACATTCAGAGACAAAACCCACACGGTAGTTAGAGGACCAAGCTTTAAGACTTGCTGTATTCTGGTTGGCCAAATGTAACAGATAGGGAGTCTTGGGGGGGGGAAATGTATGGTTTGTGATGAATTTATGCCAGAATTCAGGTAGTTTTCTCTCTGTTCAAAGAAGGAGATGTGTTATCGCCTATATTTCGTCAGATAGGGGAGCAGAGTGAGATCTCGTGAGTGAGATCTCGGCTATTTCTCACCACACAATACCAAAAAGGAGATCAGGTACCAGAGCAACCCACACAAACACGAGCAACGTCTGTGACGGATGCCTTAAAAAAAAAAAAGGTTATGGTTTTTCTCATTCCACATTCAACCACAGTAGTGTTTCTTTACAAACATGGACATGTAACACACACGCACGCACACACACAATCAGTAAAGCACTACAAATGGCAACAAATACTGTCCTACTTTTTTATTTCAGCGCCTAACGCAGTCCCTCCATACCATTGGTTGTTCAAAGCAAAGCGAGGGGAGACAGCACGTCACTGTGTGTTTCCTAAGGGCGATGTGAAAAGTTGGCTTCGTGTTTTTTTTTTTTTAACCCCCCCCCCCCCCTAACACACAGATAGCTCTAACACGCTGACCTCAGAGCAGTGAGGATGTTAAAGACAAGATCCACAATCGCTGTGATACTGACACATGGCAGGCAGGGGGCGCTCAGCACTGAAAAGAGCTGGGTGGTGAAAAGAAACCGATTGACCCCATAGGACAGACCAAGCATTCTGGAACCCTCCTAAACAAAACAAAAAAAACAGTCAACAGCACGTCTACCCTATCGGTGTTTGGTTTGATTGATTGAAAGTTGGAGGCTTAGCCAGGCAAAAATGGGGAGGAAATGTCGAAATGATGATATTGATTAGGCCAGTGACAGTGATTTGATGATGAGAATAATGACCCCTGACCTACAACTAGTCCATGACCGTTCCCACAGTGACAGCAGCTGACCCCTGTGGGACACCTTTTCCCCTCCCTTTCAAAGTCATCACACAGCACTTTCCCTCCAGCATGGTGGCTACAATAGGGAAGTGCACAAAGGACTGGTGCACAGGCTTGTGTGTGTGTGTGTGTGTGTGTGTAGGTGAACAAAACACACACACACACACACTAGCGTGGAGAGCGAGAGGGAGGGGGGGAGGGGGAAAGAGCCAGAATAAGGGCTCCAAAAAGCCGCTGTGTTGTGTGTGAGAGAATGAATGAAAACGCTGTCTCACTATAACCTGCTGACCAGCCTAGCTACAGTAGGGAAGTCTAACTGTGTGTGTGTGTGTGTGTGTGTACTGTAGCGGGACTTTTGTGTTCACCTTTACAAAGAGTGAGAGTTGGGCAGTTGTGTATTGATATGCTGAGTGCTGCTGGAATTTCCACCAACGTTGGCCAGTGTCATGCACCTACAGTAGCTTTAGCTGTTGGTTGTTGGCTGTTCGTGTGATCATAAGTCCCCACGGCTAAACTAGCATTGTTGATGCTAAGCTAAAGCTAAATTGTGCAATTGTCAATTATAGTAGCACCTTTTGGATAAAGTTGACAGAGGGTACGGTGAAGGGAAAGCTTGTTCGGTCCTGCTCATTAACAGTGCTGAGAGAGACCCAGGGGCTGTACTTTTGTAATGTGTCACCCTGTAGCGATCACGACCATAGTACTGTGTACAAAAAGACATATATAAACAAAATGAAACTGAAAAAAAATTAACATTTCTGGCGCCGTTTTTAACAAAGTACAGTATTTAACTATCGAAACGCAACAATGCCTCAGTGAAAGCTTTTTTGTTTGTTCTAGACCATCTATCCATCTATGGTTCTACAGTCAATGTTCATGAGGACTCATCTAAGACTTCCTTTCAGCTTGAAATCATCCAAACTCCCAGTCCACGGAGAGTGTGAGTGGGATGTACTCTCGACCATTTTCAAACTGAAAAGGAACCTTTGACTGTGTGTTTTGACAGCGATCCATTGCCAAAAGCTGAATGACTAATGCTTCAGGCGCGCTGTGGTTCAGGGGGGCTAGCTCTACGATTATGTAATCGGAATTGAGCTCTCTGATTGGCTGTAGCTCTGTGGGTACCATGGTCCAAGGGTGTCAGGTTACTCTGCTTCCTGTACGCCCAAACACAGGAAGTGGCTGAGGCCAGGACGCCTCCAGAGTGTGTTGACTGATGTGTCTGTGTCTGTGTGTGTGTGTGTGGGGGGGGGGGGGTTAGGGTTCTGGATAAAGATTCTACTAAAGATGATTCTGATTTGCCTCAACCCAAAACAATGTTGTTTACAGCATGTGATTGTTCAATGTGAGAAGACTACTTCGGCATTGTTGCGTTTTGGAATTTCATTCACATATTCTTTCTGAAACACAATTTTAATGGTTGGCTTATTTTAAACGACAGTGACAGGCGCAACATAGCCCTCAATGGAGCTATAGTAACAAAGACGCACACACACGTGCAGCATTCAAATGGAAGGGGGTATCGGACACGCTTCTGCGTTGCAACACGTTTGACCCCTTCCACCTTAATTCACATTTAGTTGGATGCCAAGTCCCGAGGTTACTATGACCCAACCCCCCCCCCCCCCCCCACAGGTTTCTTGACATCCAATCACGAGGAGGCTACTATCCCTTTAAGATATTTATCTTTTAAAAATCTAAAAGTCCACTCAACTTAAAATTAAAACCCACAAGGCTCTGTACACATAAAAAAAAATGAAATAGTTAATCGTAATAATAAAATATAAAATATCACCTTGCTACTACCCTCACAAGCTATTAAGGTTGAGTTCTCATAAAGTGCTTGTAAAAAAAAAGAAAAAATCGTTGTTGTTTTTTTGTTAAAAAAGAAATTGCAGCCATTTCCATTTCAACGTGTTGTAGTTGTTAGTTTTCGTGTCTTTTTTTTTCCGTCGTGCGCTGGTGTCCCCAGAAAAGTGCTTTGGTTGTGAAACAGTCAGGATGGCCACTGCTTGGCCAAAGAAAAAACTCTGATTACTCTTCTTCATTGTCCAAAAAAAACAAACAAAAAAAACAGGAGATTATCAGTAAGAACCGTTTTTTTTTCCATATGTATAAAAATCCTTTTGTGAATCCACCAAGGCAGAGAAAAGAGAGAGAAGAGAGCAGCAGATTCACTTTGTTGTGACCGGTTCCTCCTGTCTGTCCGTATTCATATACAAGTGTACCTGTACATGTGAGTGAATGTGAATGTGTGTGTGTGTGTGTGTGTGTGTGTGTGTGTGTGTGGTGTTTCCCCTAGGTTTTTCAGCAGTGGGGGTGGGGGTAAGGTTTTGAATTTTGCGCTCACTGCTGGCATTGCGCCCCACCGGGGGGTGGGGGGGGGGATCCACACACGCTGACATAACCCCCCCAACTGGGTTGGGGTGAATGTCAATTTAGGGTGACAAGACGAATTCAAATTACACTAATTTTAGAACATATGTATTGCCGTTTAAGACACCTGGTGTAATAGTATTAGCTGTTTTGGAGCGGCTCAACCCTGTTCTTGACGCACCGTCGTTCTAGGCTATAGGCTAGTAGTTGTGCGGGTGGTTGACGCCCCAGTTGCTCAAAGTGGAGAGAGCGTGGAGAGCCTGTAATGGTTGTTGTAGTAAGCAAAAAAAAAAAAAAAGGAACAAGCTATTGTTAACGTGTCAGTTACATATAATAATGATTTATATAGGTTTGTGTGTGTGTGTGTGTGTGTGTGTGCGTGTGTGTGCTAGCTTCTGCAGTTTTTGACAACAAGGTAAAATCAATTCTCACAGCTTCAGGAGAATTCCTCGACCCAGCCTTGTTGTGAGTGAGTGTGTGTGTGTGAGCGCGCTACACCAGGTTCTCCACGCCGGGCAGGGGCTGCTGTAAGGGCACGGGGGCGTCCATGATGCCTGCCTGTTGGGCAAGCTGCAGGACGGGCATGTTGCACAGCGGGCACACCTTCCTCACCTCCAACCACTTAATCAGGCACCTAGGGGGGTGGGGGGGGGAGAGAGAGAGGGAGATGGGGGGCAAGAGGGTGAGGGGGAGGGAGAGAGAAAGAGGGGGGGAGGGGGAGAGAGGGAGGGAGATGGGGGCCAAGGGGGTGAGGGGGAGAGAGAGCGACAGCGAGAGAAAGCAGGAGGAAGATAAGACAGAGGGGGTAGAAAGAGAGAGAGAGGTGGGAGAAAAAAACACAACGGTTGGTTAACAACTGTACACGAAACAATTGTACATAACACAACACTCCAAAACTAATCGAAACGAGCATGTTGTTCCCCATCTGCAACGCTCTCCTCTACTCTGAACAAGCCGTGTGTAACCAGATGGTGGGGCTGCAGAGTGCTAGACCACAAAGTGGGAGACAGCACTGTTAGCCTAGCCTAGCCTTGTCTTGTCTTGCCTAGCACCATGACTCAGAGAGGCTTGCGTGTTCAGAGCTGGTGAATTATTCACTGCGAGCCCTGGACTATTTTGGGCAGTCTGGTCCCAAAGGGGGAAGGGACTGTCACACAGCAGCAAGGGGAGTTGCCACGCTGTTGCCACCTCAGAGAGGACTGAGAGGGGTGCAAGAGGGTCAGAGAGGGGCAAGGGGGGGATGTAGGAGGGAAAGGCTGTGAGTGTGTGTATGTGTGTGTGTGCATTTCAAGACCAGAGGAGGGGGGTTGCTTAGCTCTGGCAGGGTTATCCACTACTCTCAAGAGTGAGGCATCTCCATTCGACCACACACATACACACCTCAGCGGAGTGTTTACATGTGAGAGAGTGTGTCGTGATTGAGAGAGGGGGGGGGGTGCCCCACCCCTGTTGCGCTAGGTGCAGTATGCTGCAGTAAAAATAGACTCCACCTTCTCAGGCCCACCATGCCCCTACTTACTTCCTGTGAAAGGCGTGTTTGCACGGGCAAATCCCCAGCTCATCTTTCTGTTTGAACTCCTCCAAGCACACCGCACATATCTGAGGAGAGAGAGACAGAGAGAGAGAGAGAGAGAGAAAGAGAGAGGAAGGGCAGATTAGCAACAAACACAGCTACTGTAGCTGAAGTTCATAGAACCCTCCATCATCCATTTCCTTGAGGAAATACATTTGTCGAGCAGCAAACTATGATTTTAGTTAAATGATGAAAAAAATAATAATTAAGGTCAAGGGATGAGGGCTCTCACTCATCACACATCGTAGACCCAGAAGCTGTTTGGATTGGTTCAAGAGGAGCAAAGGTCAAGTACGCCCACAAAACCTGAGCGTTGGTCAACTGAGCAAATAAAAGCCCATGCCGTCTGAGTAGATCATTGACCGATTGGCCGGGCACCAGAGTCGGTGGAATAGACGCTGTCACTGACCCATAACAACAGACACTGACCTAGAAACCTGCACAGCCATGAGCCTCTGAAGGGGATTGCTGAAACAGTACCCAGTTCATATGTTGTTGTTGTTTTTTTTTGTCAAAACACTTGAAAATTACACATTTGGCAAAGGACTGACATTCCACGCACGCACGCACACACACACACACAGACACACAAATCAGAGACAGAAGGAGTCCTCCTCTCTGCCTAAACCCACCTGACTCAGCCAGGGGGGGTTTGTGCCATATGTGGGGCTCCCTGGGTGGAGGGTCACTGGGTGGAGGGGTGCCAGCTCGGCTAAATCAAACAGGACCACTGAGTCCGTTTACTGCCTAGCAGGGCATAGTGGAAGGGCACCAAGGCGAGAGAACAGCCCACAGGGACATTTGACCGCCTCCATGTGAAGTCACCTGTTTGACATCAACCTCAGTGACTGATTTGAACCCCTTTACATGGTCATTAAGCCTCCGCATCATGCGGATCACTTCCGTGGGTGATACGAAAGCAGAGGCATGGAGCATCTGTCGGAGGCCAGAGCTGAGACTAGATCCGAAGGCTAGATCCAGTCAAACGTGCATTAGCGGTATTTCGGCGGTATCTGTTTACACGTCTGCTGCATGCACTGATCATGACTCATCATGATTCGCCCTGAACAGGGGAAGCATCTAAATGCGAGGAATGTCGACAAGTCTTGACAAAAGCGCACACCGGCACGGGTTAAAATGTTGTGGTACTGTGTAAATACTGCACGACGGTTCGGATTGAATAACGTTCTGAGAGGCTGTGGTTGTTCGGCCGACAGTGGCTGAGAGTGGCAGACTGAGACACGCACTGTGCGTGCGTGCGTGTGTGTGTGTGTGTGTGTCTGCTGCAGTCTGTCTGCGGACACAAAGGAGAAAGCAGTGATGAGACAAGCAGAGGCAGGATGGAGACTGGTAGACTGGATACAACTCATATATTCACTGACCTGCCAGCGCTGCTGACTGTGTGTGTGTGTGTGTGTGTGTGTGTGTGTGCATGCTCATGAGACTATTGTCTGTCGTGTTTCTGCGCTGTTCATTGTTCACTAACAGTGCATTGTTGTTGAAGAACTCAATCCCACACACAGTGAGAAATAGACCACCGCTGTATGACGCCCTGCACCGTGACAGCCAAGCGTACCTCCACACCGGCTGGAGACGCGAGGGACCCACTCGCCTCGGGCAAACGGCCCAGCATCACTGCACAGTGACCTGGCAAACCATTGTGGAAGAGGATTCAAGCCAGCTTGTTCCTCGAGCAAGGGGGTATTGTACTTGTACCTGTTTGGATGTTGTCTAACATTGCAGCAGGATCGTCTTTGGATACGGACATTTACTTCAGGGACAAAAGGCATATTCTCTCTCTCTCTCTCTCTCTCTCCCCCTCCCTCCCTCCCTCTCCCTTTCAAGGTGGTTCGGGGCTCAGGATGAAAGGACGGCTGCTGCGGCTCTAAGGTTTCACCCCTGGGGGAAGGTGTGTTTAGAGAATGGGAACAAGACTCTATAGAACGCTGCATTTCTCTCTCTCTCTCTCTCTCCTTTCATCTTTCCCTCTCTCTCTCTCCTTACATCTCACTCCCCTGCTTCTCTCTTGCCCTCTATATCTGAGTCTTTCTCTCTCACCTGTCTCTCACACGCACACGCACACACACACCCTCTCATTCGCCAATCAATGCCTCTGTTGTTGGCAATGCTCTGGCCGAGGAGTCTCCACACAGGAAAGGCCTGGGATTATGAATCACCACAGGAGCTTTTCAACAGCAGAACATTCCAGAACCTTCCCTCCCTCTCAGGTTGACCTAATGGATTACGTCACTCAGGAGACTGCAGTCTGACCTGAAATTTCCCTGAAAATACCAGGGAATGGGACAGCCAAGATGTATGAGCCTGTAATAGGATGCCAGTGTGTGTGTGCGTGCATGTGTGTGTGTGTCTCTCTCTCTCTGAACTTCCTCTGCTACTGTGTGCTATATTAAACTAAAGTGTTCACTATCCCATTAAAAACAAGCATTGTTACCTTGGATAGTAGGCAGGCGCTGCTGAACAGTGGTCATGGTGATGTGAAGAGTATTCAGTTCCTCTTTACTTTTGACTCCTGGAGACTCATTGCTCATCTTGGGCCACATTCCAGCCTAAATAAGACTTTTTCGCTCTTGGAAAATGAGGGGAAATGGGAACACAGTCCAATATCCAAGCTAGCACTTTAATTAAGCCAGCTAAAACCTCTGCTCTGTCTGATTACCAAAAACCAAATAACCCTCATAAATATTCTGGTGGTGTAAATTCTAGTCTAATGATTACTATTCTGCCCAAAGAGTTTCAAGGTGTTTTTGTCTGCTCTCTGCTTTGTTTGGGGCTGGTCAGGTTTGCTAACTTCAGACGCAAATGATCTCTTAAAGTTTTACTTGTCCTGCATATCTCCAACCCACCCACCACCTCAGATGTCTCCAACCCTGTAGAACACTGCAAGGGCCAGCTTAATGAGCAGCTTATTAAAGCTGGTAGTTAGGCTAGTATTAGACATGACGTCAGCTCTCGGGTAGGCAAGCTGTGGGTCAGGGCTCAGGGGGCTAACAGCTCAGCCTCTTGTGAGTGGAAAAACCCCAGTTTACTCCAAGGGACAATGGCACTGAATGGAGCCAGAGGCCACATCTCCGCTCAGACAGCTGCCCCCGTCCCCCCCCCGTCCCCCTCCCAAGGCCTTCTGCCCTCCACTACCCCCTGTTATGACAAAGTACCTGATAGTACCGCAGATGCAGCAGATACGGCAAAACAAATATCTATACCCAAAAGCAAAACCTTGCTCCGACATGACATCCGAAGGCAAAATAAAACTGTCAAACATGATTTGAATATTGTCATGTCGTGTCTTGTCAAGTCTTTCCTCTTACCGAGAAGGTAATCTTCTATCTCCATAGAACAGACTGTGACTGGGTGAGAGTCTCTGACATGTCACAGGCTCAACCAATGGACATCCTACCGAGGCCACGGTGAGATATTGTACCCGCCGAAGGACATTGTGATATTGTCACAATACCACTGTATCAGTCAAGGACAAGGCACGATAGGCTGTGGCGTGGAGAGTCTAGCGTACAACCTCGCCATGGTGGCGGTCTGAGAGAGGGGACTGAACATCCGGTTCAGTGTTGACGAGCTAGCTCCCCTCTCCTGTTACCCATCAGCCACCTGGGCGTATTGAGCGATGGGAGGAAGCGGCGGTACTAAGTGAAGTCACGGTCTGCCGCATGTGCTGCCTATTTCTCTACGCACACATGCGAGTGCGCGCACACACAACACACACTCTTCACTGTGAGTGGCCATATATTTAACTGACACGGACCAGCAGACATGTCAGAACAAAGCAACTGCAGCAACATGGCAGTTTGCACACAGATCCTATACCTCGGCTCAAAATGCAACGCTTTCAGTCTCCAATGGTGTTGTACTGTTTCATGTGTCAAATGTCACACGTTTTCTCGTGTTTGTCATTTCCAGTGGGCTACACGGATATATTATTTAGGCTACAGGATATTTTGGGCCTCAGTGTCAAACAGAGGTTATTTGCTTATGTATTTACTGCATGAGGTTCAATCCATAACATACAGCAAACGCTTTTTTTTCCCTTTGGAACTGAGTCCTTCTAAAAAGTGGTCATTGCATCAACGCCAGCATTTGCCTAGCATAACTATGTTGTCGTTTTCAGCTCGACAAAACAATTTGTCTTCTCCTCCACTCGCCGCATTCCCATGTCACATTCTGAAGCCTTCTCGTAACCTTCTCATTCCCAGTTCTAATAACAGACAAACCAGGACACTGGGTGCAGACCCAGAGGGCCGGGTCTCAAAAGTCTTGCCTTGACTCCTCGTGTCGTCCTCCACCCTCGCCCGACCTCCTCAAACCTCACTGGAGGAGAGGGTGTGACGCTCCTCCCCTCGGACCCTCTCCGCCAATGCGTTTTGAGGAGGCGTGCTGAGGGGAGAGGACGAGAGGAATCAAGGAAAGACTTTTGAGATTCGGCCCTAGAGTGGGAAATTCCTACCCTGTGGTTTCGTGTGGTTGGAGCTAGCGCCAAAGCTGTAGTGTACGTCCTCACACGCCGGTACCAGTGCTGGCCTTTCATTAGCATGGAGGTGCTAGAGGGAGGGTGGGGGGTGGGGGGGGGGGGCACTGGGGACACTAGGGGCCAAGTTGAACATAACAGGCCTGCTGAGCTGACACTCCTGTGTAGACGAGGCTAATCGAATCTATTCTCTGCTGTCGTACGGAGAATAACAATCAGGAAGATCATCAGGAGAGTCCCACTGGGGTGAAGAGAGGACACCGCTAACTTTATGGGACAAACTGCATCTGAGCAAAAGTTCTGTTGAAGAGGCTTATAGAGCAGCACCATGGAAAAAAGCACTCTACCCTAACACAAACACAGACAGACAGACAGACACAAACACAGACAGACACAGACACCTCAAACTGACTTTGTTCTCGTGGGACGTTGCATAATTGACTGCGTTTCAAATCCACACAAGTATACAACAAAGAATGAAGCAATGTATTGTCCAAGCATTCTAAGCAGGATGCGAGTGCGGACATAGGGTTCTAACCATTTAGGACACCCTACGGGACTTGTTGTGGCTGTACAATGGCCAGTTGAGCTCCGGTGGAAGAGATACGACCGTGCCATCATCAATATCACAGGGTTTAGCGACCATTTTAACTTATTCAGTACAAACTGTGTCGCAGGATTCTAAATAGGAATGAGAGGAGCACAAACTAAAAGTAAAAAGACAAAAAAGGAAAAGACTGATCATCAATGTTAATGCCGAGTACATGGTGGACATGGTATGACGACGTTAACTAACGCAGGGTATTTCGGATTACATCAGGAAGAGGACAGACCCGCACACACGCACACAAACCTGTACAGCAGGTTCAATTAGAGAGAGGTACAGATGGCGCAGTCTGTGCTGTCTTATGACAAGAACGTTCCTGTCTGATAAACGTTCAAACTTGTTTGCGACGCGGTATCCACCTAAATCCCACAACGACAACCCGGAGACTGCAGAGGAGAAAGATGACGTTTCTTCTTACCTCGTGCAAATTTAGTTCTTTGACTTTCTCCTTCTGTATCACCTGAGGAAAGATGAAAAAGGCGTGAAATTAGAACAGACAGTCGACGACTCAACGCTGACTTGACAGAAACGATGGGAATCCAACGAGTACACATATAGCATACACTAGTATAATTAGTGCAAATAGATTTGGGTAGTTATTATTCAGACAGTGTGAAAGACAATGGCACGAGTGATGACATCATCTCTGTGCTGCCTAGTCGAGTGACGGAGCAGATGCAGGATTAAAGACGTAACAACAACAATAATCAGCATTTTCCGCTGGTACCATCAAGAGGGAGGGAGGGGGGGGGGTCTAGAACCACCAGGGGTGACGAGAGGACAGGTTCACCTCACGCTTTCTCTCATTAGCCACTAGGCAGGTGTGTGTGTGTGTGTGTGTGTGTGTTGAACCCACCTGGTATAACGTCACGTGTGGTACATAAACTGGTTCTCATGCTGAGCAGGCTGGCATTACATAAACCACAGGGTGAGAACATGTGGCATGGGAACAGGGCATGAACAGGGTGTAAACAGGGCGTGTAACCCCCCCCCCCCCCCCCCCCCCTTGTTCCCCTCCACCCCCCCAACCCGCCTCATACAGTACATTACGGTTGCTTGTATATTTCTGTATGTCTATGTAATGCGGAAGAGACAGACAGACAGACAGACAGACAGACGCTCGTGTAGAGCAGATAGTGTTAGTGAAATAAACCCCATTGTTCATTTGAGTAAATTACTGCCTTGAGCGGTACATTATCAGTGTGTTTGTGTGTGTGTGTGTGTGTGTGTAAGCGGAGTTACTTGTACTTACTTGTTTGTATGCATACAGCTCCTTGTGTGCCTGGTGCCGTAACCTGAAGGACAACGTAAAGAAAAGACACCTCTTTGATTAGCAGGAGAGCCTTTACAGCAAGTTACATCTCTCACTCACACACACACACACACGAACGCGCCCATACACACACGTGAAAAAATAACCTGAAATAGGCAAGAGAGAGAAACTAATGGAGAAAAACTGCAGAGATAGTTCATAGAAGGAACAAAAACATGGCTGACATAACAATAGTGTTGTTATGTGAGAAGTGATAATGTTATATGATATGGCTGCCAATGCAGTACTTCTATCATACAATTACAACTCCAGCACTGAAACCCAGGCCAGTCACATTCAGCTGTCTGAGCTATGTTAGCCTACATACAGTAGGACACTGCTGTCCTGTGCAAGGGCTGCAGCTGCTAAGGGACTTTGAGAGTTAACACTTCAACTGCCAGTCAGCCAGGCTTTTGTTTATAACCACAAGTACCAGGTTTATTGGACAAGTTAGAAATAATCAATTGCCCATAAAACCATACCAGCTGACCATTCAATATTGACTATAAAAGAGGCTGGATTCAATCTTAAACCTAGTGCTCTTATCCATAGCTTCGGACTCATAGATTTATCCACTTGAAAAATATTTGATTGCAGATCTAAAACTATAACCATGGCTTCTTGAAGTCATCATACAGGACAGATGTAGGCTATATTTCACCCAGAGTGGTTCTACTTAACATTACAGGTTTTGACAGAACTGGGTGTGTTTTGTTTAACGGGCTGTGAAATGGCGTGAGGGCCACCCTTTAATGTCCTGTTCTGTTCTGCCAAAGGGCTCTTTTGACTCTGTGATTTCACGACCTCCCATAACCGTGACATTGAACCCCCTTGGCTTTGGCTGCCCCTGACATTGATGACACTGCAAGTCCCATCCCGTCCCCTCCCAATGACAACTTTGACGGAGCACCCAACGTTTGCACTTTGGTAGCTACTGCCATTACCACCTCCATGGGAATTGAATTCCACACCCTGATCTGACTGTGGAATCTCACTTTGACAGCAAAATGACCTCAGATCTGTCTGATCTGCAACTGGCTCACCAAAACAGGAGGCGTAGATACAGGCTGGCCTGAATAGTTTGATATCAATACATGTTTAATGTCCTACTTACTGTAAAAAGCTGCTTCTCACCTGTGCACCCAGCTCTCACCGAGCTCTCTTAAACAAAATGTCCGCCAGGTGGGACTGACTTGAAAAATCTCTCTCTTGGATGTTAAATGAACCTAGCGAGACGGGTTGAGGCGGTTTATCCATCCCCTTTAAGCATCTGTGTACAGATCCTCTCCGCGTAGCCTAACGTAGCGTTTCGCTACATCAGCGGACTTGAGTTGATCACCTCTACTATTCTGAATGCAGCAGGGTGCTCCCTTCACGTGAGTGGCTAACGATCCTTCTAGTACCGTAGTGGCCTTCACTACTGCTGACTACAGCAGCTTGGGGGGGGCTGAGGGAGGGGGGAAGGGAGGGAGGGATGGATCATTAGAGAGAAGAGAGCTTTTACAACCAATGTCCTTAATCTTTCCTTCCTTTCTCCCTTTGTTTATCTCCTTCCCTTCACCACCACTGATAGATAAAGCAATTGGGTAGGTTT
Source organism: Argentina silus (assembly GCF_951799395.1). Taxonomy (NCBI): domain Eukaryota; kingdom Metazoa; phylum Chordata; class Actinopteri; order Argentiniformes; family Argentinidae; genus Argentina; species Argentina silus. The sequence continues at coordinate 14,251,270 of NC_139675.1, read as the reverse complement.
TGCTTTGACCTATGAGGTTGTTTCAGGTCAAGGGGAGACGGGACTAGGAAAGGACACAACACGGGAGCACGAACCTAACGACTAGAGTAAGGACTGTCAAGGGGGCTTCATGGGGGCTGACATATGGGAGAGGAGCGCCAGGTCATCTGAAGGAGGCAGCCAAGTCCACACATTCCTCAAATAAATAACCCATTAACCTTCAGTTAACAGTGTGTGTGTGGGTGAAAATGTCCCCGGAACCATACCTTGAAGCAAGTCAGCCATGTAAAAGCTGATGCAAGCACAATGGATCAACAAATAGAACGAAAATCCTGAAGAGACTAACACCTCATGGACATTCTACTATGAAGTCAGTTGATATCTCTCTGAGTGGTGTATTAACAACAATCTGGTTTACATATTAACAATAAGCTGGTTTAGATATTAACACGCTCCATTCGGAAACAGATCTCTTTTGATGGTATGTAAACCAGCTGTGGTAAAACACCAATCAGCACGAAATACATTCACCGGATCAGACATTGATTGAAAAATGATGAACTAAACCATGCACAAAAAACACGTTGGGAACAGAAACCAGCACAACCCCACGATAGCCTGTTTTCTCAACACAAGAAGTGAAGGGTTAAGAAAAGTGCGAGCTCATTGTACAGTAGAACGACAGAGGTGGGTTGGCAATGGCTTACACCATGCTCTTCAGTAAAAACCAGACAAAAAACTAAAACACTTCAATGGAGAAAAAGAAGAGAAGAAAGAGGGAGAAAGGGAAGGGGGAGGAATATAAATAGAGAGGGGGGCGATGGAGAAGAAGGGAGAGAGAGAGAGAGAGAGAGAGAGCAGAGGACTGAGAGCTTAAGAGACATAGGATGTAAGATTTACCTCCATTACTAGTAACTTTAACCTCTCGGAGCAGAGTGAGAGGGATCTGTAAAACAGGGCAGCACAGTCTAGGAGAGAAACTGACATTCTGAAAGAGACCAGCAGGTAAAGGTGCAGAGACTCCCATGGGCCGGGGGTTATGGGGAGGGGGGGTGGGGGGACGGGAGGGGGGGCAGGGGGTGATGAGCGGCCCTTCTAGCACAGAGGTAAGGGGGCGAGGTTGTAAGCAATGCAATGGACAATTGAAGTGAGTGTGTGTGTGTGTGTGTGTGAGATGCTTATGAAAGTTGTGCCCTCTGAGGGCTCCTACACTAAATTGTATTCCTGCATTTTCTTCCAAAACATGTTTGTGTTTGATAGACATTCCTCTATGTCTCTGTATGTATGTGTGTGTATACCAGCTATGGGCATATTTCGCGAGTGTGTGTGGACTATGAACTACCCCAACAGAGGGAGTCGAGTGTATCTGTGACGTTCAGCCTCCCGTCAATCTGTGTGTCTCTGTGTGTGTGTGTGTGTTTGCCTTTGCTGGGGCCACACCAGGGTAGTCAGCGTTCGCACTTCAACTCCAGCGCACGTCTCCCTCGTCCCCAAGCTGTGCATCCGGGGAATTGAGAGACTCAGACTAGGGCTGTGTGTGAGGCTACAGCTAAGACTAGGGCTGTGTGTGAGGCAGGCTACAGCTAAGACACAGCTCATCCCAAGGCCCATCTGTCAAACAAGGTCAAACGAACCTTGGGACACTGGCCACCTTCAAATGAGACAGTATGACAGACTGGACAGGTGAAGAGGTTAAGTTCATCTCTGGGTTTAGCCTGCCGACCTAATCTGCCAGGATAGACTCCAACCGAGTCGTCTTCTATTGGATAGAGGGATTAAAGGTTTTGGCCTGTAAGCTTGTAATAACGACCTGTACTGACATATTTAAGTCAAGTAAGTGTACGACTTATTCTGTTATATCGTGACTCGAAAATATATGCAGAATAAAAATGTTGCCTTGCCGTGCTGGGGGTGGCGTGTGTAAGTGTGTGTGTGTGAGGGGGGCGGTTCTATTTTCGTACCATTGCATCCAGATCCGCTCTCTAAATGTCCTTCCTTCTGATTTTAGCCTACTAAATATTTCAGTGTTATGTTAATCTAAGTGCAGACATGTTTTAGCAAGGCTTTGTGCTTAGCGCGTGTGTGTGTATGTGCGTGTGTGTGTGTGTAGTAGGTGGTCATGGTGATTAAGGGAAGTGTGGGCCACATGCATTAGAGGGAGACTGCATCTTTAGAAGCCTTTCAGAGTTCAAATTCACTATCCCCATCTCCTCGAGCAATGACTTGGTAATCTGAACACCTTTGGTTTTCCTGGATAAAATTGTGACACTGCATTCATTTCATACAGTTTGTCTTGAGGGTGGGTGGGGGTGGGGGGGAGGGATAACAAAAGCATAAAGACACTTACCATCTCCCCCGCTGGATAGGGGAGGGCGGGGTGGGGTAAATTTGGTTGAGAGCCGCTGCTTCTCACTGTTTTAGGTAAGAAATGTTCCACATCTGCACATTATTTCTATGGTTGGACACTGCCAGGGGATGACCCCCCATAGCAACAGTAGTCAGGACAATCGTTATTGGACCAGGGAGGCTAGAGAGGAGGGCCAATTAGATCTCTGGGAACCCCCCATACCATTCTTTGTGTAACAGATACAATACTGGGCTGGGATTTACAGAGCACAACCGGGGGAGGGTTGTGGTTGTGTGTGTGTGTGTGTGTGTCTTTCATTAAGGAGACAAATCGATTTGTGTTTTCCCAGCCCTATTAAAAACCTCTCAGTGCCAAGTGCAAGATGTAACTCAAACAAAAATATCTGGCCAATTTGAAAGAGTATCCCTTTCACAGAGGAACTGTATTCACAAGGGAATGGCGACTGGATGAGTTATTAAACAAAACTTAAATGGCCTCTGAATAACCAAGAGACGGATAGAAAGGGGAGGCGAATGAGGACTGAGCAGAATCGAGTCAAGATGCACGAAGCACACCTCTTCAAGGTCGAGAGTTCTGCCGTCGTGACTATGCAGCTGGGATCGTAACGTCTCCATCAAAAGGAGCATTTCAGCAGGGGGGGGAAGAGCTATTTTTCCTTCGTTTTCGTTCACAGGCGGGACTCTTTTTTTTCCCAGTTCAGATTATCAAGTCAGCAATAGAACTAGCTTCTCCAAACTGTGCTGTTGTGCCTTTTCACCCTTTTGTGAAAGAACTGTCAAATTGAGAACAAGACCACACACGCGTTTATGTACAGCACACCAAAAAAAATAGAAAAGGAAATAACGACAAACCCCAAACAGAATTTAAAGCAACAAATACCATACAGTTTGTTCTTGTCAAAGCATCAAAGAGAAATACCCTTAACAACAACAAATAAAATTGACCTTCCCTACCTTGGCTTTTAAACAAATAAATTTGTAGGTAGGGCTGAAGTGGACTCTAATATGAAACTCATCTGGAGGTATTGGGACTTGTACAAAGCCTTGCTTCAAGCCATTTCATTAAGAAGCATTCAGACCAACTGGGTTGTCCATATGTGCACTCAACTACTTTAAATACGGCTGCAGCAGTTTATTAGTGCATGAAATCTGGTTGGAGAGCTTTGAAGCTTCCCAGAGATTGAACCCTAGCCCGAGTTGAAAACCCCAAAGCCTAATAGCATTAGGCGACGGTTTAAACTCTCAGATTTAAAACCTGCATTACATATTTTTTTAATGCAGGTGATGAGTTATTGGATCTGGTCCTGGAGTGTTCCGTGCTGTATGCCTGAAATAGCAGAATTTCTAGTCCGCTCACGTCCGGTTGGCTCTAACATCATAGCTTGGCATGTCTTGGTCCAAAAAATACGTGTGCCGCCTTTTGCTTTTACAAAGTAGCCAAAATGTCGCTCATTTTGGGTATCAGCCTTATCGGCGCTTGACTACTGCTGTGTTCAAAGCAGTGCAGGGCTTCAAAGTTAGCCTGATGAAAGGTTCCATCACTTTGGACCTGGCGGGAAGATTAAAGTTTCCTTCTCAAAGGTTTCTCTCCTCTCCGAAAGCAATGCTGTTTGGCTTTGCACTCCTCACATAGGCTTACACACTGGCTTACACAACCTCTTGTTACAGTGTAAACTGGACCCCTGGCTAGTGTGGTGTATACCCAGTGTGTTATGACCACAGTAGAGAAACAAGAGCTGTGACCTCGGGACATAAATAGCCCTCCTACTCTAGAGTCTAGGACACAGAGTTCTCATAAAACTGCATGGGCTACACGTGTTTGGGTAACGTCTTGGGAGCACTGTTGGGAGTCAGTTGCCGTTGAGGTGGGGAGAGAGGGGGGAGAAAGGAGAGGAGAGTGAGGAGGGAGAGGGGAGAGAGAGAGATTGGGGGCAGGGGGGACAAGGGAGGGAAAAGGGAGATATGAGAAGAAAGAGGGGCGGGGAGAGGGGAAAGGGAGATGGAGAGGGGAGAGAGGCAAGGGGAGATGGGAGAAGAAAGAGGGGAGAGGAGAGGAGGGGAGGGGAGGGGATACGGAAGCCTTTTGCTGGGCTTCCCCCCCCCCCATCGGGTTTCTGGACGCCGTGTGATTTTAAACAGAGCAGACCCGTTCACATGGTGAGAAATGCCATCCCAGGGTAGCCATAGGGCCTTGAGGGTGCTGCTCCGATGGCATTCACATCAACAACTGGTGCCAAAGTATTAGCAGAGTGTGAGGCCCTGGAGGACCATGGTCTTTCTGGACGGTTTAATATAACTCAGTAACAGTCTTTTCCTGCTGTGAAAGCTGTGCATCTCAACTCGGACAAAGTAAATAGCCTGAAGGGTTGCGGGTGAAGACCGGAAGCGCTGCCTCTGCATCGCAAATGGCCAGTTTTTATTCTTGACGAAGTGGATTGGCATCCATCGGTTGTGAATGATCTGTGGTATACGGGTTATGCCGTGAACATGCGGCGTGCTACAGTCACTTAATAAAACGGCCGTCGTTCCGATGGAAGCGGGATTTCCCCCGTGTCGATCACTACAATCTTGTTCATGTCTTACCGTTTATGAAAATCTGTGAAAAACGTTTTGCCAAAAATGATGATACCCGGCATCAAAACTGTATGGCATTTGTAGCCCCCGATCCAAATGGTAACCCACCCCCAACGTACAGTCCCGGTTTAAAAGGGCGACGAGGCTGTAAGGAGCAGCGGTGTGGATCTTACTGTACCTTATCAAGTAGCAGCAGAAGAGAAGGCTGAGGATGAAGACAAAGATGGCCGTCCCAAACACCACAATGTAGATATTGAGTGGAAGATTCTGGAACCCTATATTCGGCATCCTGAAACTATAGTGCTGGAAATCCGAGCTCATGGATATCCTGGATGGAGAGAGAGAAAGACAAAGACAAAGAGAGAGGGATTAGGGAGGCAGTAAAAAGTGATAGATTTACCACATGAGTGGAAGCGAATGTGGGTCCGAGAGAGCAAGTCGCTTTCAGCTGGGTTATCCATCACTAAACGGTCAGGCAATTTCCCACCCCAGGCGGAGAGCTTTGATATGGCACATGATAACAATAAGTACTGGTGGAAATTGACTGCAATAACCCATTGTGAGGATTCGTCATCGATAGAGCTGCGTAATGTGCACCAGCCTTAATTCAGTCTAAAACCATAGACTGTTTCGATTGGGGCTGATTGAGAGCAGGGCATGGCTGGCAAGCCGTGCTGTGGTGCATCAGTGGTCTAATTAACGGTTTAGTCTCGGTACAGGAACATTGGTCCTCATGGACATATTAAAGCGTTGCCTGTTTAGGCCTATCTCCTAGACTTCGACAGGAAAATAGGGTGTTATTGTAACTTCTACCTCCTCGGGGGTTCAGCAGCATTGCCTCTTTGTTTTCAGAAAACAGCTCAAACATATTTGTCCACATAGGCATAGAAATATATGAAGTGTAGGCGACACGTTGGCCTATAGCAAGGTAGGAGCTGAAAGACAAATGCTCACAAAAACAAGTTTGTGTCCCTTATCCACTACCTCTGAAAAAAGCCTACTACTAGCATGCAAAAATTAAAGAGAGAGGGTGGGTGTGTGTGTGAGAGAGGGTGGGTGTGTGTGTAAAGAGAGAGGGTGGGTGTGTGGGTGTGTGTGTGTGTGTGTGTGTGTGTGTGTGTGAGGGCATGCATAGGTGTGAATGTGTGTGAGTGTGTGCAGTCCACAACGGCGGGGAGACATGCCTGGACATGCTCGAGTCCAAGTCGAAAAGAGGAGGAGGAGGAGGAGAGAGACAAGCATGACTGCTTGCTGTATTGAAAGACTCTGGCTGGATCCCCTCCTCTCTCACACACACACACACACACACACACACACGCCTCCCTATTCAGCCGAGCCAACTGAAACAGGGATAAAAACACAGGCTTCCGCTCTCAACAACACCCTCCGCCTGGCATCACGCTGTGCTTGCGTGCACGTCCTCTTGAAGTGAACAAACACACACACAAACACACACACACACACACACACACACACACAAACAAACACTCACCCGCGTGGTGCCTTCATAGTGCCATGTAGAAATCCAATCTATAACTCGAGGTAGCCCGCGATCCAAGGCAGAGAGCTAAGAAAAGGTTAGGGGAGGGGCTCTGTTCATTTCCCACACACACACACAAACCTCATCCCACACACACACACACACACGCTGAGAGTAATAATAACACACATGGCATTCTCCTGGCCAGTAGCTGGTATGTAGTGATCAACAAAGCTGCCCTCTCGTTGGCTAGGCTCGATTCCTGCCCCTGCTCTGCCAGTTTGGAGTGGCTCTGCACCATGCTCTCTCACACACTCTCACTCTCACTCTCACTCTCACTCTCACTCTCACTCTCACTCTCACTCTCACTCTCACTCACGCTACCAAAATGTGGCCATGGCAGTGCTGGTTACCTCTGCTTTATCTGAGCTCAAAAATATGTTAGATCTACATGGCCCCCTGACATCCAAATTCCATCAGTATGCATGTGCACACGGGCAGGCGGGCGGCACACACACACGCACGCACGCGCACGCACGCACAGACTCTCCCGGTAACATGAACCCCCATATGTTCACACATACGGCTCCGTGTGTACAATCCAATGTAAATATTGAGACACAGCTGACATGAAGCACTCGTGCATTTTAAAGCCCTGATGACGAGGGGTTACGGTTTAGAGAGGGGGTTAAGACCTTGAGATCAGTGATTCACCTTAGGGTAAAATTCTGCCCCACTGCCCATTCTGTCTTAACCAAAACAGCCCTACTTGCTCCAAAGCTAGCGAGGGGGCAGTTACCTGAAGAGAGTGATGTGTTTTCCCACTCCTGTTTCTAAGCGCCGCACTTCTGGATTTGCAAGTTGCACTGATTTGAATACACTGTGCAATTGCATCGCACGCACAGACAATAAACTGTCGTCTCGTAAGCTAGAAAACTAAACCGCCATTGGGAATATTGTGATGACTACAGCGGACAGACACTAGCCTTCAACCTCTGCTACAATCACCGCCGTTCATCCCTCCCTCCCTCACTGACTTGACAGATCAGAGAAACAAACATAAGTCGAGTTGACATCGTGTTTTAATGACACCAGAGGACAACTCGCCGGCAGTATATGGGGGTTAGGCTCACATCAGTACAAGCCAGTGGAGTGACACAAAGCAATCGATTCAGCTCTGATAACAATTACATTACCTAGCAGCATGCTTCAATAACAGGGGCTTAGTGGTACTGGGCTTATTTAAGACTAGGCTCTGTTATGGCTTTAACCGGATCCGGCTATGGAATGGAACCCTCCTACACACACACACACACACACACACACACACACACACACACACACACACAGCCAGCGTTAGAGACAAAGACTGGTTCTGTCCGAGCTGGCAGAGCCACGCGCTGTTATGCAACCCCCCCCCCCCCCCCCCGCCCCACCCCAGGGGAAGCGCTGCTGGGCCGCCTCCAAGGCTGACGGCAGGCCGACAGATATGATCATCCACTTTATGAAGCCATTATTCTGACTTAGAGAATAGACTGGGACGACTGCCATAAGGGTTATACGCAGAGATGGGTGGGTGTGTGTGTGTGTGTGTGTGTGTGTGTGTGTGTAGAGAGTTGTCAAGGTTTATGACAAGCGCTGGTTGTATACTATGATTTGTTATGGTTTTATGACTGATAATAAGGTGATTTATGGCTGATTTGGCTCCTGCGTTTTTCTTTTTGCTGATAACGAGGTCGGCGAAGGCTAACGAACGACAAAATGACTTCAAACTCCCGGGTCCTTTGAATTCATGTCCTTGAACCTGGACCACAAACCGTCATCTCAAAATGGTGGATTTCACACCGGCAAAAATGTACGAGTGCGTGTAGTTGATTCAATATCTCTCTCCGTTTTCACCACACGTGTACTTAAACAGAGGACACACAGGACATGGTATCTCATGAGGGTGAAGGGTTCAGATGTGTGTAAATTTGGGGGGGGCGGGTGGGGGGAATCCAAAGGTCTCTATTTAGGATCACATCCAAGGTGACTTGGATCCCTTCTGGCAGTATCAGGATTCGCTGAGCTCAGTTGAGGGTACTGGATACACCGGTAATCCTACCCCGTTGCTGTAAACAGCGTATGAGGTGTCACTCACACATTCCTGACTAGCCTATGTGCTGCTTCCGTTACCCACACAGATCCACAGCAAAAAAAAAAACGACCGCCATTTAATTTTTTTAATTTTTTTTAAAAAGACTCAAATACTCTTTGCATTGAAGCTCCTCATTCAGCCCTTTCAGCCATTCACTCCAAATTGCTCGACCCCGTCTGACTCCTTTTCTTTCATCGCTACAGCCTCCATTAAAGCCTGTCCGGTGGGGCGCCTCGCAACCAGTAGCCATCTTCACAGGAGGCCCAGGAAGCGGAGAGACAGGTTCAGACCCTGTGGCTCTGGGCCCTGACAGGGAAGGTCATTGACTGAGAGAGCATGGAGAGAGGAGGGCCATTCACTGGCGACGGCTACCGATGACAGCTCTGGAGACTGCTGCTGGCTGTCCCTCTGTGGGGTTGTGAAGTGTTCCCACACTCGCACACAGACGCAGACAAACACAACCTTTCGATTGTGACTTCTAGCCTATTTCTTTAACCTGCTGCCAATGGTTCAAGTGAATCAGGCCATTTTGTGGGAATTCCAAAGTTCACTTTGGCTGGCTGGTCGACTGGATGCTGTCCACACAGAGACACAGGATAACTGGCCACACAAAGACTGAATCGGCCGTTGTCCTGATAGGAAAGAACCTACGATATCCTCAACCCTCCCGTTACAGGAAAGTACCTGAAACACTCTGCCTCTTTCCTGAACACTTAGTCAGCCACCACCTCCTGGGTCCAAATGGCCTCCTATGAGAGCATCTAAAAATACCCCCCCCCCCCCCCTCATTCTCTTCCTCCACCCCTCTTCTCTCTCTCCTTCCCTCCCTCCCAACTGCAGGGCCCACTAAGGACACAACAAACCCAGAGAGCACGCTTGACTGGAGCTGGGAGGAGAAGGGAATGAGACCGTAGAGCACGGAGCAGCTTCCTTATCACAGCTGTTCTGAATTAAACAGCAATGGAGAAGACGTCCCTTCAAAAGTCTGTAGGGCCACAATATGATAAATAGAAACGCAGGTCCCTCAACAGCATCAGGGGAGGCTGATGGAGGCAGAAATCGGAGGACGGACTCATTTCCATAATGCATGGAATGGAATGGTGTTTGAAAAATCGTCCTCCCGATTTCTGCCTCCCCTGACGCTGTTGAGGGACCTGTGTTTCTATTTACCATATTGTTGCCCTACAGATAAGACCAAATGTCCCAAAGAAGGATAATGAAGTACTCCGGTTGTACGGGTTTTGTACAGTCACGTGTGGTATGTAGGATCCATATTATGGTATTAGATTAGATTAGATTCAACTTTATTGTCATTGTGCAGAGTACAAGTACAGAGACAACGAAATGCAGTATGTGTATGTATGACTGTATACTCCCATTTGACATTGCTCCAGACAAAGAGCAGATGTGTCGATTTATTGTGCCCTCATCCCCATCTCCCTCCTGCCCTCCCTCCTGCCCCCCCCCCCCCTCCCTCCCTCCACATCCTCCCACCCTATTACATAAGCAGCTGCGGGGCTGGGACGCCACATTCCAGAGCGAGTAAGCGTGTCGTAAACTGGCGGTCGAGAGGAAGAGGCTCGTATAACTGGTTTTCCTCCTCAGTCAACGACGACGGCACAGACATGAGCTGAGAGAGAGAGAGAGAGAGAGAGAGAGCACAAGAGATAAAAGGGTGCAGCGCGACCATTTACAATAGCAAAATGGTATGGTATCGGCAGCCCTACTACTGCAGTTGATCAATAAACAACAGGCCTAAGGCCCCAGCACCATGAGTCCCTTTTATCCGTTAATCCCCGATTGAGCCAACGGTTTCTCTTTGGGAGAAACTTGACAGACAAGGGAGACGACAAGGGTCTGTGGGTGTCCACGCTGAACTTTTCTCTCTTTGTCCGTTTCGACAATTCGAAACAACGGAAGCGTCGGTGCCTCTGTTTGTTTACTCCCCAAAAATGCCATACATCAAATCGGATAGTGACTTTATACGTGTATGTTTTTGGTCCATTTTCTGACGAGTGTGGCAAGGGGCCTGAGGCCTCACACTGTGATGGCCAGCTCAGCCTAAAGAATGCAAAGAGACATGCAGAGGGGTTTGGCCCTCTACTCACTCCGTGAGGTAACAGGCTCCTTACTGTAACACTGTGCTGTTCGCATTTCAACACGCTGTTGCTGGGCTTCTCAGAGGAGACTTATATAACTCTCACACTGGATGACAAAGAGGTGAAAATAGACTGGGCTGGGGGTAGCAGGCAGACAGACAGACAGACACACACACACACCTCATTCTACGGCATGTGAGAGAGGGGGGCTGGGTGGCAATGGAACGGCCATTATACAAGTGCTGTAAGGTGAGACCATGGCTAGGCAGAATGTTTTCGGAGGGAAAAGTCAAGGAAGCGATGTAGCTTTTCTTAAGGTTGGGGAAAGTTATTGCTACACTGAGAGAAAAAAGATAAAGGACATGCATTTCTAATCTTTCAGGGCTGCAATGTATTCTTTTTATCCATTCCACCTTGAATAAAAAACACACGCTGGAATTATCATTTAGCCTCGACAAAATGACTTCACTAGAGTGTCTCCTCATTTCCACCAAAACCGGCAGACACTACATTGAGCAAAAAAGAGTGAGTGTTGAGGTTACATTTTGAGTATGTGGCTCTTACTGAGTGTGACTTTCAAGTTTTGCTAAAAGTACCTGAAAAGTTCACATAACTGTGTGAAGTGAGGTGTCAAATAACTCAAAACCACATCCTCCTCTACCACACAACCCCAGAAGACTCCTCTCTCTGGTAACAACCATAGATAAAGTAGGCTTTTCTTCAAGCGGTTTAGGCCTAGCTTTACTTCACTTAGGCGATACGGGGAGCAGGCAGTCACACCAGGTTACAGCAGTTTCTGCTGCTGGAGATTAAAGTGAAATTCATCTGGTTGGTAGATAGACTAAACTCTTCACCTCTTGTTTGCTCCTAGAATAGGAGATGTGATTGACCACAGGCCATTTCATTTCCATAAACCCTTCCTGCATAGCTTGGGAGACTGGTCCCCGTCACACTCCCTGCCCAAACCTTAGGAGGTTGCAGTTAGGTTTAAAACATAGCCAATAAGATTGTTGGAAGGATTCGTTATTCTACCGTTTTCTGTTTAGACTCAGAGGCACCTTAATACATTGGACAAGCCCCCTAATACACACACATTGATAGATGACTATGCCGCTTTCAACAAGCCTCAACCAGGTGATTCAGAGATGAATAGACTACGGTGTTTGCATAGGGAGCCCTGATTACAGGAAGTGAAGCAAGCTCCGACACAAACAGAGAGACAGCAAGACAGACAGTCACACAGCACACACGCGCAGTGAAGGGCCTCTTGGTCATTGCCTAGCAGCGAGCGGTCAACTAACAGCCACTCCATATGGCTGTTCACACAAATCAGCCAAAGGAGAAACAGATGTCCTGAACACTACGTCCTTAATCACCTAATCACAAGACACATCATAAGTGTGTATGTGTGTGTGTGTGTATAATGTGTGAATGCACATATAAGGAGGATGTGTTGCTGAACAGTGACCTCCCTGTCCGACATGTTTTAGGTGCCTGCTGGGTCTTCGTCTATCTGTGTTTGCACGACAATCTTGGACACAAGGTCCCCGGTGTTTGGTGCGGGGCGGAGCAGAAGCACGAGGATGATGGTGGCTATTTATTTCCAAGAACACCTCCAATGAAGGACACCTTTAAAAAGAAAAATGTCCCTAATCACAGCCTGAGGTTCTAGTATGGCGGGTCCTATCTGTGTGGCCATGCTGCAAAGTCAAAACTGGCTACACTGTCAAAACTGATGAGCAAGTAAATTAGCCATTTGGTCTAAATTTAGGGTTGGGGTGAGGTGAAGGTTAATGTTTAAAATCACATTTTAGGAGGTGTAGGCCAAGTGCTTCCTGCTTTGCAGCATGGCCCTTTAGGAACGACTAGCTTGGAGAGTCTAGACAAGGATAAGATTACCCCTCTGACTGTATGACTCAAGGGGCGAGATCTCTGTAGCTTTCCCTTCGGTGTTATGCATTGGTCACATGGCTCGTCCAATCATCCAATTAGTTCCAGCGTTACTTCCTAGATTGCATTACTTCCACAAGGGGACTTTCGTACATGTTAAGTATTGGGCAAGCTCACTTCCCCATGCTCATGATGAGTTAGTGGTGATGTTGCATATGGCTGAGGCTGTATGTGTGGGGTTTCCTAGGCTGGCAAGCAAGGGACTTACCATTCAAATGGTTATTGGTAATGTACAAAAAGCCAGGGTTTATCAATGTGACCTTGAAGGAACTAGCCTATCTACAGTGTGTAATGTCTTCTTGGCCGCCTGTCAGCAATGAAAAATAGCATTCATTTTTCAATTTGACACGTTGAAAAATCACTGTTACATTATTGACTGTGCTCTCACAGTCAGCAACCCAAGACGCCCAAGGGCTCTTACCAAATTACCCTCCTTTCCTCCTTGCTTAGCCCAATGCTTTTTCTCAAATCACATTATAAGCAGACATGTGGTCTTAATACCATATAACCAAGAGAGCAGCCAGCCCTGTGATGAGCGGGATTCAGTTCTCACCCGGCTCCGATTGCAAACTCAGCTGTCGTGTGCTCACTGAGAGAGCTTGCCTTTAAGGAACCCAAGAGCACATGGCCTTGGTACTGACAACACTAGAGCTGAAACTGGAGTTGCCTGCTAAGTCCCTCCCACTAGATAGCAAGCCAATCAGAAGATACAGACAGAAAGAAGAGCCCCCTTCACATCATGTCAGTAATCTTCCATTGCAATGGGCGGGCCCTAAGTAACAGGAACGGTCAAAAGAGTGGCCATTTTCTGAGATCGGAGAGTGGCCATAATGTAAGTCCACAGCGTATTTTCTGACTGCGTCGCAGGTCGATAACTCAGACCAAACCATATTCAACAGATCTTTGTTTTTTCTGCTGAAGACCCAGACACTCACCTCTGATCAATAGTGGTTACACCACTGGCGGTCTGATCACATAATGGTGATGGCAGACTGAACCTTTGACCCCACAGCTTTTAGAGGAAGTGCTCTCTGGTAACCCTGGCTTACTTGGAGGGGAAACTGGGCAACTACATGAAACCTAGGATTCATAACATCAGAGAGATAGTTGTGATATCTAGGCCTCTTACCAAATAATGCATTTGAAGGGAGATTTGCAAAACAAACACTAGCATTTGTTTTATATAAATAAATTAAAAAACACATTTTTAAAGTAAACAGACACCAATTTCTTCATAAAATCTACAGCAGTATAAAAGACACATCCAAGTTAAAAAAAAGCTGACAGTTCAAGCTTTTTCCCCTCTTTTGTAAACGACAAAAAGTCTTCTAACAAACCCACGTTTTATTGCCTTGGTTACAATACTTGCTTTTGTACGACATTCTTTTCTCCCTTTCTCCTCTTTTTTTTCTGATTATTAACGGTGTTTCGCAACACCACCACCGCTGGCCCTGGCCAACTTACAGGGCCTTGTGGTGCGCCTCTCGCACCAGAAACAAAGGCTGCTGTCTGAATCTGAAATGGAAATTTCCACTGGCAGCTACAGCCAGAGTGATCTGCACTCTTGAAACTTAATATGCCAAAGGGCAACACCAAACCTGGGCCTCGAGGGCACAGCTCCGCAGTAAGTGTGTGTGTATATACGTGCGCGTGCGTGCGCGTGCGTGCGCACACACACACACACACACACACACACAATTGGTTAATTGAGTTTGTAGCTCAATAATACTAAGTATTATCAGGGCTTGAACTTAGAATTTGGAATCATCACAGCTTACACGTATATGTGTTCCTTTCAGAGTCATTGTTACTACACTGTTCGACCTAATCTGTGTATCATCCCAGCCAGGAAAAGGCCTAATACAGAAAACTCACAACGCTTACACAGGGGATATGTGATATGTGTCAGTCATTTAGGGATTTTCTAAAGAGGCATAGAAACCTTAGAAAAACTACACTTTGTTCTCCGTCAGGCAGAGGGACAATACCAGGGTATTTGTTTGGTTTTGTTATCCGGTGGGGGGGGGGGGTGGTTGGTGGGGAATTAACGGTGTTAAATAGGCGTCCCTGCGATTCGAGGGGAGAAAACATAACAGCGGTTCCCCTCAGGGCTATGAAATATGTATTGCAACAAAAAAAAAAAAGGCCTTGTTTTTCTGCAGTTGTGCCAAGTTCTGTAATAAGTAGGTCAGACTGAAACTAACTACAGAGATGGAGATGTGGACGGTTGGAGGAGGGCTTCCATGAAGATGTGGAGGGACGGAGGATGGTCTTCCATGGAGCGAACAAGGTCAACCCCAACATCATCTGCTGAAACTGGTCAGCTCCATAGGGAACCCCTATTTGGTGGTACTGTTGCCCGCATGTGCCAACTCCACTGCTAACCGGGTATAGGATATCTTGTGTGTGTGTGGGGGGAGTAGACAATAGGGTGGAGAAGTGCATGGCTGTCTAAACTCCCTCTGTGTGAGTGCAGCAGCAGGATTAATCTGATCTCTCATCCAGGGCAACGGTGTTGCCCTAGCGGCTAATTAATCCACTTTACTCCAGAGGCTGATCTGGATATGCTGGAGGATCATCAGCCTGAGATCTGGGGTTGTGGTTGGGCTACGGGAGGATAATCATCTGCCGGCCAAATGGGAGAGAGACAATACGTCTTGAGATGGGATATTTAAAAAAAATGGCACAATACCTGAATGACTGGATTAGTACTGCAACTTCAAAATGTTGTTTTGGCTTTCATAGCTGCCCCTTTTTGATAGGCCTAAACCATCCCTTTCTTTACCCCCTTTTCCTGGCAAGGAGTCACACATACCACCACCACCACCACCCCCCCCCTCCCCCACCAACCCCCTTTTAGATCCTCTCGTTCTTCTTCGGTGGGCTCAGACAGTAACACAAGCTGGCACAAACAAGCGGGAGAACTGACACGCGCAGCTGTCACCCGTAGTCCTCCTCCTCCCCCCCTCCCTCCCTCTCCCTCCCTCCTTCCCCAGCACAACATTTTTCTGGAGGGCTTTTTCTCTCTTTAACCCGTTACTGCTGCTGTCGCCTCAAACAACTCGGACTATGTTTTTTTAAAAACAGACCTACTTTTTTTTCATAGGATTCGTGTCGCACCTTTACCCCAGTCACATTGTTTGTCTGTACAGTGTCCATACCCACCAACAATCATTAACTGACGATTGAGTAACTTTATATCTAACCTCTCCTGCGACTTGAATTTTTTTTACTGAGACCACTCCACAGCCTTTACACCACCATACGTTTTACTGTCTTGAAAATAATTTATAGAAGCAATGTTAACAAAACATGAAGCCATACGCATTCCCAATCCCATGGTTAACTATCACAGACAGTTTTCCCCCTCACACTAAACAAAAAGCATTTTGGTTTTTTTGTAAGAACAAATAAAAAGAAAGAGAGAGAGAGAGAGTACACCGAGACTTGTAGTAAGTGACAGATTACTAGTCTGGGGTGTTCTCCTCTTGGTCTCCTCAGTTCTAATGAGCTGAAAGAAACAGGCAGAAACAGCTGTAGAAAACAGGTTTGCTGCATGCTGCATCTAAATAAAACCTGTGGTCATGTGAACTGTGTGTGGGCCAGGACCTGACAACACAATGCTTGTCAAAGACAAACATGAACACTAAACCAACATAAAAATACACACTTGGCTCATCATGATGCCATTTCTGGGTTTGCTGGTTAAGAGAATCTCCTGGCCTAAATCAAGTCGTGCCAATTTAAGGTCAATGTCACCAATGCTGAAATGGGTTCTACAAGGGTGGACATTTGTAAGCCAAGATGTGAAGCCTGACTGGCCTATAAAACTCATCGTTCTCATCTTTCACACACACCAACTGTGTGATAAAGATGCTTAATGGATGATGTGGTTTTACAACCACCAGTGGACAGATGGGACTGAATTAGACATGTGATGCACACATGAATTAAGATCTAACAAAGGCTCTAACTGAGTGAGTGAGTGAGTGAGTGAGTGAGTGAGTACGTCTTTTGACTGTCGAAGGCTGGGCCACTTTGAGCATCATCCAGATGCTATCCACAACCACAGCAAGCCACTGACTGCCACTAATGCCCACCCCAAAAAGGGAAACATCTGCATCGGAAATGAATCTCTACAGTAGCATCCTTTGAAGGCATTCCATTCTGTCAAATAAGATTAGTGTTTCCTGAATGACGAAACGAAACAATAGAGTCCCAAAGCCACAAGTGGGTAACAGTTCTCTTCGACATGTGTAGTATCACTGGAGTCAAACAACATCATTTTACAACGTATGGGACTTGGGTAGTTTGTGTTATTTTAAAAGTGGATTAACTTGGCCTATGTAACAGCCGGTTCAAACTATTTAGCAATAAAAGTAAAACAGAATTACTACACAGGAATAGGGGCAACTTAATGTAAAGTATGACCCCTAGTAGAGGCCTAGTGCATGGTCAATCATATCCTACGCCATGCTACGCGTGAAGGACAAGAGAGATAACATCTATTTGTTTCCCAGAGGCTGATATTATCCTCTGACTGCAAAAATAACACACAAGGACTGCCTCACATCTGTTTAACTGTTACATAATCTGGCCTAGCCCTGTTAAAAGAAAAAAGGAAAACATAACATGCAAATCTGTTCGATGAGAGCATATTGTGCGTGTGAGGAATGTCGGCAAATCGTCACATGATGGGTGGTTTCTTGTTGACTCTACAGATGGGTTTGCGTTATCAAACTCATGACGAGCAGCTGGTGCTCCATCATTAATCCCTTGTTGATCGCAATCAGTTGCTGGAGCATTTAACCTTTGACCTGACGGTGACGGACTGACCCCGGAAAGTCCCCTGTAGTATGTCTCAAATGTGCAATTACTGCAAGCGTTTTCACTCCAAACAGAGAGAGGAATTATGTAATCTGGATTAGCGCAGCTTGAAGCGTGACATCTACTGTACTGCTCTGCTGACTGACAGGTCTGGTAAAGTGGGTATGCGTTTGGGGCCAGGTGGCCACTGCTAGGGTCATCTCCCTATGGCTAATGTCCTTTTATCATACGAATGCTGTTTTCATATTTGGAGCCTCTGGCTCCTTGAGAGAAATATAGTTGACCCCCAATCCTCGAGGGTGGGTGTTATTTTTTTGGGGTATTATTATTGTTCGTTTCTCTGCAGCCAGGGTGCGAAAAGGCTAACTGACGTCTTTGGACATTGTGCACAATAACAAGTCCATGACTGCTTCTTAATAGCTGGTCCCATAGTGGGATGAACACAGCATGCACAGCACTCTTGCTTTTACAGTGGGACTGCATGGCTCTTGGTATTGGAACATGCTCTCAGAAACAACGGCAACCCCTGCATTGTTAGTATGAAAAACAAACTCCCTCTTCTTTCAGCAAGACATGGCGAATGTAGAGTTAGAAAGTAGATAACCATGATGTGAACAAGCCATAGAAAATAGGCCTATATCCCTTGTTTCAGAAGCCTGAAGTTACACCTAAGATCTTTCTCTCCATTCACTGGGCACCAGCACTGCATGTTTCTGCACAATTAACTGGCAAACTTGGCCAAGGGGAGAGAAGCAAGACTGATGTATTGGTGAAGTAGTGCTGCCTAGCGTTCCTATTCTTTTAAATCCACAATTTAACTACGCACATGGTCGAGTAAAAGCCAGCCAATGGCAATACGCATATTGACGACCAAGAGTACCAAGCCGAGAACATTCTATTGTGTGCGTGTGTGTGCGCGAGTGTGTGTGTGTGTGTGTGTGTGTGTGTGTGTGTGTGTGTGTAAATACTGAGGCAATACTGAGGCTTTACTGAAGATTAGAAAAAGCGTACAATCCATGAATCAATGTTTGTTGGAAGGGGACATCAAATGTAATGCCTTAATTGCAGTCAGTGTGTCAACAGTTTCCAAAACGCAAACGGCCCGGGCTTGCAAACAAATGGCTCAGCTTCCAATCAACGTTTCTTTGATGTGTGCTAATAATAATAATATAATGCAACATCTAGGCTGCTATACATCTTGAGCGACACGGTTCCACACCTATGGAATGAATCTTACTCACGAATTTTCAGGTGTTATTTCCATGTGAAGCACAGCTGATGCTAATCGGCTAGGTAGCGCTAGCCTCCCATCATCAGCTTTGCAATCGATCTCACAACGGGCAAATAACGCAGCTCAAATCGAACCCTTATCAATGTGTGTAGGATCTTAAAAATGGCAATCAAACCACCACGTCTAAAATCAAACCAAGATAAACTTAACAAACAAATAAACATGATGGTTTTTCGTTTTGTTTTTTACAGCGATGCCATGCACACAAACACAACTTACCAATCAATCTCGGTCCCGATATCTTCTTCTAGGGTACTTCTTCTTCACCGATATCAATGAGAAAAAAAATAGAGCACCACTACGGACACGGAAAATCTCGGAGTCAAATCGCTTTAGCCACTTATATATATCTATTTATATATCTCTCTCTTATCTAAACGGGACACAGCCCATGCAAAGCAAGCGACTTCATTCAGCTTGCGATGTTGGTAGGGACTGCCTCCTATATAGTCGATTACGCTCGATTCTGTCGCTACTGTAAATTAACGACTCAACACTGTAAACGGACACAAAAACGGCGAGGCTGACATAACAGTCAATGAAAATAGTCGTATTGGCAACAATTTCTCCTTCGACGACACTCTTATGTTGATTTCACGGGTCTCCTTGCACGACTAGTTCCCTCCTCCTCCCAGCTAGTTGAACACAGACAGAGGCGAGCACCGTGGACGCCGGGAGTGATGATGCTAGGGAGGGAGGGAGGGTGGGGGGGGGACACGATGCTCACGTCGTTTGTTTATTCCTGGCTGGCAGGCGGGGATATGGGAATATCATAAACTAACTCTCTCTTGCCTGGAGTTGGATGACGGTGATAATGATGATGATGATGATGACTGAATGGTATAAAGTGGTATTAAGTTTATAGACCTGGATATGACAAAATCATGAACTAACTCGCTCTTGCCTGGAGTTGGATGACGATGATGATGATGATGACTGAATGGTTTAAAGTGCCATTGACTTTATAGACCTGGATATGACAAAATCATGAACAAACTCTCTTTTGCCTGGAGTTGGATGATGATGACGATGATGATGATGACTGAATGGTTTAAAGTGGCATTGAGTTTATAGACCTCCTGTAGTTTTCAAAAGTAAGAGCATATTTTCTGATAGTCTACTTTTGCAACATAACCTCTTTATGCAGGAACTCATGTTTGTATCCTAATAATGACCCAATCATAGCCTTTCTGTAATGGCAAACGAGTACCCAGTGAACTACGTTGTACTGTCAAGCATCTCTACAGGATGTGACTTGAGACTGTTGTTGCGGTCTATCGCTCTGTCATCATTAATGGTGGTGACTACAGTAAAACCTCATGCATCAGAGTCAAACATCCTCTTTCACAAGCAACAGTTGACTATAATTAGATGGATTTACAAAACGAGATTACAAACAAACAGTTATCCCCACGTATCAATATGACATTGCTCTGTAGTCATACACTCATCGTGATGACGAGTCCATAACAGTAAAACATCATTCAATATTCAAGATTCAAGATTCTTTATTTGTCACGTGCATACAAGTATACAGTGAAATGCAAAAGTGACAGTGCCACAGAGAAGTGCAACAATACAATACGTTTTAAAATAGAATAAAATAAAATAAAATAGAAGTACTAAAAATTATACAGTATAAACAGTATAAACAATATGAACAGTATAAGCAGTATAAGCAATATAAACAGCAGATGGATGTGTGTGCATGATGACTCAGAGTCAGACATCCTCCTTCACAATGGTACATTTGCTCTAATCAGGTGGATTTACAAAACTAGACTACAAACAACATTTTTTGCTTATGTAACCGAGTTGAGAGGGTAAAACTCACTCCTCAAGTTCAAATAACCCCTCCTGCGCTGTTGAATTGCTAGCTTTTTGATAGCGGAGCTGGTTTACATCGGGTATCTGAGGAGACGGTTGCGTGTGTTGGCAAATCAGTGGTCGCAAGTTGCAACAACTTCATGTGTGTTTCTCTAGAATTGCTGCACACAGTTTCCCCCACTAGTAGGTGATTATAGTGAGCACTGAGGAACTAGTGAGAGGGTCTAAATGAAATGAATAACGGATCCAGGAAGCCAAGCCTGGCCCCTATCTATACCCTTATCCTGTGCGAGGCGTTGAGGACTGCGCCCAGTCCCCGATGAGCACGACTGCCATGGCATGCCAATGAGATGCCTGTGACAGGGCCGCATTGTGACACGGGCACGGAGTGGGCGTGCCATGTGACCCTGCTGAATGGGCAGCCGGGGGTTGGTCAGGAGGGAAGGATGGCAGAGTCCACAAAAGGGCTATTGAAGGGTGGCACACTGGTGCGCTAAGATGGCACCGGTGCCCCCCCCCCCCTCCCTCGGACCCTGACATGGCTGAAATGAGTGGGGCGGGCGATGGAGGAAGCCTGCTGCCTGGTACTGGCTGAATGGACGGATTCTTCCAGAAGAATAGGAGAGGAGAGGAGGTTGATCTCCACTACTTTACACACTTCATCCAGGCTTATGTTGTTTATTATGTCTCCTTCTGTAGGCCCCACACTGCAGTGTATTGTTGATATCTCCCCACTGTATCCTGCCTGTATGGTGTTACTGTATGCTGTACCCAACAACATCACAAAAACATTGCAAAAAAGCCATAAAACCAGGGTTATATCAACACTTTTATCACCTGATTTGACCCTTTCAGTCAGTTAAGCAAACAACAAAACATTTGGCAAATTTATGTGCAGAGACAAAACACGAGAATGACGGCAAATCTGGTAATGATGACGTGCATGTGTCAACAACCGCTTGACCATGACCATTTAGTAAACAAGCCATCTTTTTTCACACGTATGAGAGATTACTGCAGTGTTTACTCAAAACAAGCGTACTTAGAATGCCACGCTTGGCATCTAGGTCTGCATTGCTTGGAGAACTCCATCAAAACATTCAACCCTGGTGAATCTGGTTGCCATGCGAACACACGCACACACACATCAAAAACCCTTTGCAGAAACACATTTCTCGCTTCATTCCTCAACCTTTTGCTGTGTCGTGTTGAACAGAATAATACAATAGTAATTCTAGCTTATGGAACACACTAGAGTCTCACACTGAATTGAGATTGCCATGCTCAAGTCAAGGTGTTCACAGACATTCTGACAGTCCTTGGGGACATAGCCTACAGTAGGGTCTTGAGTCGTGAGGTAACTAACTATTGTACTAGCTGTGATATGCTATTTATAACAACAGATGTTCTACCTCAGACTGAATTCCATGAGCCTCCTCACTGTCCTCTCTATCCCTTTCAAACTAGCCCACCAATGACAACAATGATGCTACTCCTTAGATTAGATCATCAATTTGAACTCAAAGTCCAAGTCCACATTGCTCGGTATTACATTTGCCGAGCACTACGTGACACGCAACATATTTCACAATCAAATGTCTTGCTGCCTCCAAGGGTGTCTCTGTAAGGTTGCTTGATACCACTGTAGCTTACATCAGCACTGGAATTATTACAGTGGATGACTGACAATGATTTATAGCTTTTATATTTAGAGATCGTCATCCGTCACCATTCCCTGCATTTCACAGCTTTATGGCAGGCCACCAGAGCACCAGCTTCTTATTTATATCATACTATGTGTTTTGCAATCAGAAGAAGGTCAGGAGCAGATTAGTCACAGTGTATCTGTTTCTCTTCCTGAAACTCGGTCGTGACCATGAGGTGTTTTAGGCTACTTAAACACCTCACTTTGCTCATCTACGGTTTTATTTAAATAGAATAGGTTCCCATTTATTGGTATTAAATGCTTTTGAAGTCAACATATTCAATGTATTCAAATGAATGCTTGCATAGTAAGTGTTATTCTATCAATATGTCCGTTAAGTGTTGTGGCTGTTGTTTTAAGCTCTCCATCCATGTCTATACCTTGCTTCCCCCTAGTGGTGAAAATAATACATCACAGGTTAGACCAACCGATCTTTTTAAATTGTGGTATATTTCAATTTCCAGCTCAGCATTATCCTCAAAAGTACACAACTTTACCGGAAGAACTTACAGGAAAATAGTCCTAAATGTTCCACATAGCTGATTCTTCAAGAGTAAAACAAATCAGGTACACATCCATGGTGTACAGTTGTATAATATGTTTGAAATGTGTGACTCATGTAGGCTATGAGTCAAAAATTCATCCGTGTCTTATTGCTTCCTATAAAAGATGAAAGAAATAGTTTTTTTTGCCAAGACAATCGTTCTCTGGGCCTGTGTTGTGCAAGTCTTTGTTCATTGCCCTGAAAGGGACTGCGCAATATTACATAACCTCTGCCCCTCGCTGTGCAGCCTACAGACGCTCAGTGAACCAGGAGTAAAGCTGCAGTACCCTCGACAGGAAGCACCCAAACCCCCCTCCCCACACACACACACACACACATACACACACACACACACACACACACACACACACACACACACACACACACACACACACACACACAGGGAGAGAGAGGGAGAGAGAGAGAGAGGGAGAAGAGAGAACAGACCAAGACAAAGGCACTAGACAATATTACAGTGACTAGACTAATTGAGTCATTTATATGGGTAATGTATTAGAGAATCAGGGAGCAGACACACACAGACCCAGGCACACAAACTCACTGAGGAGGATTCAGATAGCACCAACCGACATTTCTCCCTGAAATGTATAATAAACAACCTCTATATGCAAGCCTGTGCCAAATACAATACTGACAAAACAGTGCAGGTTTGTATTCCACAAAACAAAGCAAGTATCTATCCAATTTCAGGGAGATAATTTAGTTGGTACTATATGAATCCTCCTCAGTGAGTTTGTGTGCCTGGGTCTGTTTTGTCAGTATTGTATTTGGCACAGGCTTGCCTGCAGAGATTGTTTATTATAAGTGTACACATTTGTTATCTTTTGTTATCTGTATTGTATATTCAATCATATATCTGAGATATATATGAAGCACTACTTCTTTAGTTGACAACTCATTTTTTTGTGGACATTTTTTTATTGGATTTCTGTATATCAGACCATGGACAAGAAATTAAAGCTAGAGTGGGTGACATGTAGCCAAGTAAACAAGATGGTTGTACCAAGGAAGCTTGGTTCAAGCCATTGGCGCCATTGGCGTCTTAATCTATAGGAATGGGAATGACAATTCACCCCTTGGATTTGGAGGCCATCATTTAATTGTTAACTTGTAAAGTACCCTATTACTCTCCCACTCATTGTTCTACACAAGAAACACAAAGTGATGCCTACTTTGGGTTGTCTAGACATGTTTAGAAAATGTCTGACCATCTAAATTGCCAGGTGAAAAATAGGGCAAAAGCAATTATAATTTCCACATTAGATTTGTCTGTCGATTTATCAACTAATAGGAAAAATAAATACTTTTTTAATTGACTGACAGCCCTATTTCTAAAAAGATATTAAAGCAGATCAGCTTTTAAGCTGAGTTATATTAATGCATGAACCCAGATTTTAGACATCTCTACATCTTCTTATCAGGAGTGAAGGTCTCAAAAGTACCAACAGCTGCTTAGTGTAATTAAAACAAACCTGTCTCCATGCAGCCTCAAGGTGGCAGCAGGTGCCATGTGGTCCAAAGAGTCACATAGTTGACATAATTGCCCACATCAAACTGCAAGGTGTAAATCCTCGGCAAGCATGCTCATCTTCTTCATGCTCAAAACGAAAAGCCCATACATTTCTCAATAATGGTATGAGGAGTTGAATATGAAGTCACGGAAACAGTTGTGTTGTGTTGATTGTCATCCCACACACAGTGCTGTATTCTTGTTCCCTAAAAGTGCATGTACTGTTCCTGCAGAGAAACAAACAATTCACTTATGTGCGCAGCAATAGACAATATAAAACTCTTCTTGTTTGTATGTCTATATTTGACCAGCACCACTGCAGATTTTGAATGATGATGATGTGGGTAAATAGCTTCTTCTCTTTTTTTTGCAGCAGCACTGATCCTGACCTCACTCCGTTCTTTGACAAAGGTCTAGAGGTTGCCATGGCTTCGGTTGGAGGGGGACAGCAGAAAGAAGCTCTGTGTTCTGGGGGTGTCACATGTCCCTGCACGAGTCGCCAGGGCTACCGGACCGGTGGTGTACTTGTGGAAGGGTTTTCTGTTCCCATCTGGTGTCAACGTCCCTCTCTGCTGTACTCTTTCACATCCTCTCCCTCTCCCTCTCTCTTTCTTACTCTCTGTCTCCCTCAGTCTTCCCATCTCTCTCTTTGTCTTCTCATCTTTCTCTTAATTCAATTCAATTGGCTTTATTGTAACAATAAGACATTATCTAACACTGTCTAAGCAAACATATAATAACTTATAAATTATGTTAATTCCAAAATAATAATACATTACAGTAATGACAGGAGGAGCAAATTACAACAGAAATAACATTCAGGTTGGTGTGACATTCCAATGTTGTGACAAGATACCACATGTTTGGCTGCCAATTTAGAAAAATGTGATCCCACAACAGATATTGTTTTTTTTCTTTGTCTGTGCGCATTCCATGTAGTTCCATGTAGGTGTTTATAATTTTGGGAATCCTTATATATATCCTTATATCTGCATATTTGTTGCAGTGTAGGAAGAAGTGTAGTTCTGTCTCTACCTCTTTCTGGGGGAAGAGCGTACATAGCCTGTCTTCTCTCTCCCTCCCTCCCTCCCTCCCTCCCTCCCTCTCTCTCTCTCTCTCCCTCTCCCTCTCTCTCTCTTCTTCATAGCCAAGGCTGTGATGGACACACACTAAGAAAAGGACTATCAGCACCTCTCTGTGAACAAGGGCCAGGACAAAGACACGCAGGCTCATTATCGAAATATCAAAGGGTAGCATTCGGTCAGGAGGAAATGTTCTTGTCCAGAGAGAGGATGGCATTGTGTGGCTTTGCTTTTATATCAACGTGGGCAGTGGGATCTCGATTTAACTCATCCATGTGGAGGCTGATCGATTGATGTCTGATGCTTTGGAGAAGAGTTTGGATTGCAGCTATTGAGACTCAACCTTGTCTGTGTATTATAGTGTCACTAAACACTTCCCTATTTTTCATTTTTCACTGATGAAACTGTACCCTCTCATCTATGGCTTTGCATATTTTAAGTTGACTTAGCCAGACAGGATCTCATACAAATCATCCTTTTGCTGATGGAAACCAGGATGCATTCTGTGTAACTGTTTGCTGATGAGATTGACCACACATTGTGGCATAGCTATGGGACCATATATACTGAAAAATGTATGCACTCACTGCAATGTAAGTCGCTTTGGATAGAAGCGTCAGCTAAATGGCATTTATCATTATATTATATATTGGATTGCACATGGGAGAAAATGTACACATCGACTTTCCATATAACATTTATGAAGCATTTATAGGGGAAAAGCAACAGATCCAATCCATATGCCTTTCTTAACCCTTACCCTAACCTTAACGCTGTCTTGAAGAATATGCAAAATGGCAATCTAATAAAATGGTTGTGGTTTGACCATGATCCTTTCCATAAAATATCTTCAGTCTGATAACCCATGACCTCAATGTGCTGGTACCTTCATAAGGCAAGAGGGGACAAGGTC
This sequence comes from Argentina silus, assembly GCF_951799395.1. Taxonomy (NCBI): domain Eukaryota; kingdom Metazoa; phylum Chordata; class Actinopteri; order Argentiniformes; family Argentinidae; genus Argentina; species Argentina silus. The sequence continues at coordinate 14,224,964 of NC_139675.1, read as the reverse complement.
TGACCTCCAGCTTTTGCCCCTCCACCCAAAGCCCCCCTCAGAAGTCATCATCCCATCCCCTCCAGTGTCCTGCTAAGATGGAACAGAACACAAAGAACTCTACACTTCACCAGTATAGTTTTGGCAAACTCTTCTAAACTGCTTACTGTGTGTGTGTGTGTGTGTGTGTGTGTGTGCATGTGTGTGTGCCTCCCCAACACCCCAGCTGCAGACTTTTGATGTTGTGTTACCGAGTCTCACAGTGTGTTTATAGTGTGTGTGTCCACTTCCGCTCTGACAGTCTTGTGTGTTCTAGAATAGCTGTCTACAAACTTTTTTTTTATGTATCCACTTCCTATTCCTTCACCGATCTAAGAGCAACATACTATTTTGTCTTATTGTTTTCCCATTCAACTACTTTCGCCTGAGAACTAACAACCAGTGAATTACACCAAAGAAATCTCTCATACAGCCAGGTTAGAGATTGCTTGCTAGTTAAACGTGCAATATGTAGCTTTTCCCCCTTGAAAATGCCACTGAATAACCATGCTGAATCATTTCGTATGATGCATTGGCAGTCTGTGACAGTGTGTGCACCTGCCAAGATCCTGCCCTTCTGCCTGAATATGCTTATTTCGGGTTTTTTGGCTGCATTTCCAGAAAGCACGTCTGTAGGTTTCGGCAACCGTCAAAGCTAATTTAATTTATCTGCACTCTGCCGCTTTGAGAAACCCGTCCCACCATTAATCTGTGCAACAGTACAACCTCATGAATGTAATCTGCAATTAGCACATAGGCCTATAGGCAGACCCCATATACCTGTATTCTGCAGGTTGCTTTACCTGCACATCACTGCCCTGCTGATAAATCTAGCTTAGACCAGCTTGAATTCTATGCTGGCCAAAACTGTTCTAAGTTGCTAGGTTGTTCTAAGTTTACAGTGCTGGTCGTGCTGCTGGTAAGCTGGTTGTGACATGGATAGAAAACCCATCTCTTCAAGCTACATCTTAACAGTCCCTCCTAAAGACCGCTTCACCCTCACTACCCCCCCGATACTAACCCTAACCCCGAGACCTCTTCTCCCCTGTTACCCCCCTGTACTAGTTCTCTCCTGCTAATAAAATATAAAAAAAAAAAAAAAAAAAAAACTAGCCTACTGGCATTACGACTGCCAATGGCCCCTGGTGTGAGCATTGATTATTTTGTCTTATGATGACTGTTAGATAGTTGATTCACTTACTTTAACAAATGTATTTGTTGTACGTCGCTTTTGATAAAGGCATCTGCTAAATGCCATAAATGTAAAAAATGTAAATGTAAATGGTCAAGCTGGTCGACCAGCTGAATGTGGGCTGGTCAAAGCTGGTAGACCATCTGAATGTTAGCTGGTCAAAGCTGGTCAGTGCCGTTAAAGTTGCTGGTCAAGCTGGTCAACCAGCTAAATGTTGGCTGGTCATGCTGGCAATGAGATTAAACTGGTTGACCAGCTGAATGTTGGCTACATTAATGCTAATCAGTGGAGAGGTACATACTATTATTCAATATAATTGGTTGTGCTCAATGAATGAATGATCGTCCTTGAGAGAGCAGGCAATGATGATACATACACATCAGCAACATCTACAATTGAAAGTCGTATACACTTTTATATACACTTTCAAAATGTATTGATTTTAAATATAATTATTTGTTGCATTTTTAATTGGGTTGGTCCTTTCATTTGCTTTGCAACCGACAGTATCACTAATTATCATAATCACTAACATCTGTGCACACTTAGTGACTGGCACCACAGCCATGTTCTGGTGGCACCGTCATCACAGCACCAATGACATATAATATGTAATATGTATTTTAATATACAATAAATATATGCCATTTAGCTGACGCTTTTATCCAAAGCGACTTACATTGCAGTGAGTGCATACATTTCAGTATATATGGTCCCAGCAGGAATCAAACCCAAAACCTTAGCGTTGTTAGCGCCATGGTCTACCGACTGAGCCACAGAGGACCATGTTTTTAATATGTATGTCTATGGACGACATGTGTGACTGATAAAAGCTGAGCTCGACCAACATTCCATCACAACCGTTAGTCAGCGTTAGTTAACCGTTAGTTTATTTTCTCCGTTGATGAGATTCGTGTTAGAGCCCTGCGCGGGACTGTTTTCTTCATCCCGCTCCCGCCCGCTCTCACTGAATTTCTGACCATTACCGCCCGCGACCGCAGTGTGTATGTCCACTCCCGCCCGTGTCCGCAAAACTCTAAGAATTTCTGCCCGCATAATAATAGAGATGCATTGATTTTGTGTCTTCTCCCGTAAAAACACAGGAGAAAACACGTAATTTTATAGGCTATTAATAAAGAGATTCATGGGCCTAGACTACATCCCGATCCCGCAGTGTTTTTTTTAGCCGCCCGTTCCCGCCCGCAGCAAAGTTCAAACCGCCCGCTCCCGCGAGATTTGCGCGACCCGGCGGGACCCAATCCCAATGCAGCCCTCTAATTCGTGTCTGACTGCTTAGTTACAAAACAATAATGGCCATTTAAGTCTCTTTTACAAGCTTTCAACATGTATTTTCGGAACAAGACCGATGTCCTTCCCGGCCCCACAGACCAGCTGCATGGATTGAATGATCTGGAAACATCTGTCAGGTTTTTTGTTGAGTTGTAATTGATTATTGAGGACTGTTTTCATTGCAATGTAATAACTGCTGAGTAAATACTGTACTGACCATCTAGCTAGCTAGGTAGCTAGCTAACACTGCCATTGGAGCACTTTATTCATTAGCTAGTAGCTAAGGAGCAATAGAACTAACATAGCTATTTCCACTGTGGCTGTGTTGGTCGATTCAGACTAAAGTTAGCAAGCTAGCCAGTCAGCTTAAGTTGTCCAGGCATGCGAGCTAAGCTTGTTGGCTAGCTAGCTTGTTGTGTCCGAGAAGAAGCTAGTTGGCTAGCGAAAACCACAGTTGCTAAAAAAAAAAAATTCAAGGGGAAACATATTTGGTCTTTCAATGAACCGTCATTTTTTTGTTTTTAAGTTTATACATCCATAGCAGTGTTCATTTCATCAGCGAAATGAATGACGAAAATATTTGTCAAACCCCTATTTTATTTTTAAAGAATTAAACGAAAAACATTTTACATTTTGGTTGACTTAAACGAGACAAGACGATGTTGTCTCTATGACAAACATTGGACAAAATGTTTTTTGGAGAACATTATAATAACCTAATAACATTATTATTTGCTTGGCCCAACCAAAAGCATGCTTGACATTAGCTTAATTGTAAGACTTGCTCATTGCAACGTTGCAAGGGATATGACTGAGGATGTGCCCCCCTAAATGTGCATTTATGTAATGTGAGGTCACTCTATGCCAAAGAGGCAAATTCTGACAGAAAGATATATAGTTTGGGGGGACTTTTATTTTGACATCTATTCCCAATTGAATCTGACATAGTGTTCGACATCTGTGTCATATAGGACATATATGTTACATACATATTTTATAAAAGGCTGACACAACTTTTATGAAGGTGTTATGAAGTGTTTATGTCAGATGTTATGTATACCCTTTTCACAGAAATTGTTACTGTATGTGTATGCACAGTACGTATACAGATAAGCACAGATAAGATTAGGGCCGATGCCTATGTGTCCATACCACTTGTCAAAACATGCCTATGTTAAGTGGTGGGGAATATTTGGTCATCAGTGTAGCAGAAAAGGACTTGGGGAAAGGTGGGATGACATCTGCAGACAAATCCTCCTCCAATGCCTGGTTTAGATCCAGAACAAGATAGATCTGCACAGCTACGAGACCTGAGAACACTATAATACAGGGATTAACCTTCCTTTAACTCTGAAATCCAGAACTTTGTGTTCAACAACTACATAATCGGATGAGGTATTAGGATATATACAAGTTTATTGTTAATTTAATTAAGGATCAAGTAGGAGCTGATAGTATTGCCCTTGTAATTCAGCAGAGGCTTCGGGACAAATAGTAAACTCTCATGCAGGCATGAGACACACACACCGAGGCACACACACACACACACACACACACACACCGTTGTTATTACAACGTGTGTAGGCCCAGGGCTTGTTATCATAAGCTGAGCTCTACAGAAAACAAAAGGACACACTCTGCACCAGGGAGGGGATTTAGCAGGTTTATACAAAGTCATGTGTTAAGAATATCTACTCTAGGAGGAATTTTTAATTTAGTCTGCGTATGCATATGCAGAACAAACCCAGCAAAGAGAGAGAGAAAAACACACACAGAGACAGAGACTCATTACATTTCTAGAGAGTTATTACTGTCAGGTTAAGGTTAAAGAAAATATGAGGCGACATGCTGACCTTTTTCAGTCTTACTTGGCAGTAGTGTTACTCATACTCTAATGGTAGTGGATGTGTGCAATGGTAGAACATCGGCCCCCCAGGACTAACCTATTTCTCCATTTGACTTTGTGCGTCTGCATGTGTGTGTGTACATTATGCATGAGTATGTATATCAGTATGTGTATGAAAAACAGTGTCTGTGTGTGTAATTGTTTGGTGTTGGCTGGGGCCGGGGCAGAGCGGGTTGTCTGGCTGTCAGTAGGTACTGCTAACTGACCCAGTTGATTGGATGACTGTGTTTATGGTGTCAGTTTACACATCGCCTATCTCCCAGCACTACTCACACTTACTGCCGGGCTTGTAGCCGATTATACTTCCTTGTGCTGATAATAATTCCAACCAATAGAGAATTTTCCGACCTTGCACCAACCTTACTCAGCCTCATTACGGAATCGACGTTTATAATTAACTCTACTGTACTGTAAGGGTAACGTTTATCTTTACCCATGGAAAACAGGCTATGGTTTAATCAGTGTAGGATATGACATGGATAAACCCACTGAGTTTGTGTACTGTAGTTATACATTTACTGGCGTACGAAGAGAAAAAAAAAAGAAAAAAACACTACTCAATTGATAAATCAATGATTTATCACCAGTCCACCCAGTCAGCAGACAATTGTGGGCCAGAGCTGACCTTGTGGTGGCACATATGTCCAGAAATGGCAAGTATTATATGGGCCAGACCTGGTTGACAGTTGGCAATTTGCTGTGGGCCAGCTCTGGTATGACGGATGTGGCCCTGATATGTTCCTGTAGCAACGGCCATTTTTGTCATTTGTGTTTTTGGGACCTGAGCCATATCCACATGCTGCACAAGGTCTGGCCTTTTCATGGCAAACATTAGGCTCAGGTATGGCAGCCAAAGCCGCTCTACTTCTGGCCCGGGGACCAAAGTTGTACCTTATGCCAGTAGCATACAGAGGTGGGCTAGAAGTAGTCAATGAATTTCAATGTGAATTTTGAGAGAGAAAAAATCAAGGCCTTGAAAGTTTTTGAAAATAGACATAAATAGACACGGGTCATTGAAAGTGCTTGAATTTATATATTTTGTGCAACAATAGAAATTGAAGTTCTTTTGAAATGTTTTTTTTTACTTTACTAAAAAGCTACGTTCCGCTGCAGGTGTGTCTCCCGCCGTCTGTGCGTCCTTGTTTCACCCGCCACCTGCCTCGAGAAAGTGCGACAGTCACGTGCGTGCGTGAGTGATTGAAGTCGAATGATGCAGGTTAAACAGCGGCAAGCAAGCGAGAAAGTTAACGTTAAGCGAACCTTCCGCTATGCTTGGAAAAAGTAAATTCCAGGACTAGTGGCTCACCAAAGACATTTACAAAGACTGGCTTGTTAAAGATCCGCGGGACATCCATATGGCCCGATACACAGCCTGCAGTTAATCAATAAAAGTTCACGCCATGGGCGAAGCATCTGTGGTGAGCCATGTTGCTGGAGCATCACACAGGATGGCACTCCGCATTGTTAAAAGCAGAAAGGTCTTACCCCTGGTAACATGTAGAAGGTAGAACGTTAATTAGTTTGTATATTAGTTTGCTAGATTATTCCGTCTCTTCGTGGTTGGGTAAATGAACTTTAACGTGACAGAATTATTCCGTCAAATTAACGTTTGCTATGTTGCTGTTAGCCTCTCTTACCTTATTGCTTAATTATGACACTTATTTTCTTACAGCTCTCACTCCATTGAACTATGTGGAAAAGTCATCGTCATCTACATCACCACCTAGACAATCTTCTACAATTATTACCACATTCACCACCTCCTCAAGACAGTCCTTCATAACTGGCGTTCTCAAAGAGGATACATTGCAGGCTGAGACATTGTGGTGTCTGAATATGGTGGAGTCTCACTACTCTTTCCACTCTAGTGAACGCACGGGTGAGTGGCATGGTTTATAAACTGTCACCTGTAACATTAAATTCTTTTTAGGAACATGTTATGTTTGTTTTCATATTTCAGATTCTCTCTCTGTGACACACGTACACACACACACACACACACACACACACACACACACACACACACACACACGTTCACGTTCACACACAGGCTAGAAACAGAAATAAGTGTTTGATTTCAGTCTTTTTTTATGTTTTTTGATTTTCTCAGCGATGTTCCCAGACAGTGCAATAGCCAAGACCTTTGCATGCGGGGCAGCAAAGTCCAGCTATGTGTGCACACATGGCTTGGGTCCTCATTTCAAGCATTTGTTGTCAAAAAAACTGTCTGCTGGGGAGGAGGACTATGTACTTCACTTTGATGAGAGCCTTAACAAAAAAACACAGTCAAAGCAGTGTGACTTTCACGTCTTCATGTTTATGGGATGGGGACAAAGTTTTTGATTCTAAATGTATGGGACATTAATTTATGGGACCTTAAAGCGGTCTATGAGAAGAGCACCGAAGATCTACCAAAGAAAAACATGGTTCAGATCTCCATTGGTCATTTTACTCAAACGTTGAGAAGACCCTCCTAGATTTTGATGTACACCTTATAAACATTGAAAAAGGGCCTGACCTACTTTGTAAATAGTTATCGGGTGAAGGAAGAAGATTGTGATGACATCATTCGACAATGCTCACATTTTATTGATGGCATTGTCCAGGCCCAACACTCTGAGTTTGTAAACTTTGATCCTGTCCAAGTCAGCGTGGACACATTTTTACATGAGTGTATGTCAGAGGACAAAGAGCTCAGAAATCTATGGACCCTTTGCCGCCAACTCTTCTTACTGTCACACGGTCAAGCCTCAGCACAGCGTGGATTCTCCATCAATCGGCAGATTGAAGTGGAGAACTTGAAGGAAGATTCATACGTAGCGCAGAGATGTATCGTTGACCACATAAGAGCTGTGGGTGGCATACATGATGTGTGCATTGACAGACCGCTGCTGATGTCAGTAACATCTGCAAGGCAGAGGCATGTGACACATGACATAAAGAAGAACCGAGACAGAAAAGAATGGATGAGCAAAAAAAACAGAAAGAGAAAAGACCTTATAGATGAAATAGATGAACTTTAAGGGAAGAAAATAAGAGTGACAGATGACAGAAATGCTCTCGAGACCTCAGCAGACGAATTTACACTCAAAGCAGAGAGCATAAAAAGCAAATGAAGGGGCATCGCAGCAAAAAGCAAGGGTGTTGTTTTAACACTGTTTGAGAAAGGGCAAAACACTACTCAATGACTAAGTGATTTAAAAAAAAAAAGCAACCAAAAAAAAGCAAATGAACCAAAAAGGCCAACAACCCCAGAACACAATGGTTGGGGAAATGTTTTATTTATTTTGATCCAATTCATTTTCATATAATCTTTTACAAAACATTTTATTTATGGTCATGTGTTTTTGTTTATTTATCTATTCATTTGGTCATGGTCATGGTCATGTTCATTAAAAAAAAGTCATGTTTTTGCTCTGCGACATGTTTTGTGTTGTTAAGCTGGTGCTAATGAAATAAACAAGGAGTCACTTAGCTCTTCAACTCATGAATAAGTCTCTGTCTCTATCGCTCAACTTACACAATATATTGTTTTGCTGTGCTGTGTTAGAGAAGACAAGAGACCACGTAGTCTGCCAACACTGTAACACAGCACAATTGAGAAGTGTTCACACATTCAAGCCTCTCTCTCTTTTTAATTGTTGTCTGTGAGCTTCTGTAAAGCCTGCTAGTTCTCATTATAACAATTCTCAGTGTTGTAACAGTAATTAACCTTGATCCGTGTCTCAAACTATGCCGTGTTGGGTCCTTGAATTTGAGGGAATTGGGCCTGGAAAGTCCTTGAAAAGTCCTTGAATTTGATGTTTAAGAATGTGTGGGAACCCTGTAGTCACCACACATTATATATTATCATGGAATTGCATCATCTCAACATACTGACCTTTTCACTTCACACAGTCACAATGTGAAAGAGAGAGAAGAGAGAGAATAGTTCTCTTCTACATTCACCCTCAGATGTGACATTTGCTCTGAGAAGGGAAGACTCTGGAAGGCCATATGAATAATAATTTATACACAGAGATTGACTCACTGTATATTTACACCCTTGTTTAAATTTCAGCAGAGCACAATACAATTGATTTTGCAGTACAGTGCAAGTGAATTTGACATTTATACTCTACTGTATTGTCAGGGATGATGTACCTTTTCCTACAAAATGTAAGACATTTTATGTATTAATACAAGAGTAAAATTTCCCCTCGCAACTCGCTGATTGGCTTCATAGTGTCTGTAAGTCTGACATCATCAAGTGTATTTACATCGCCAACTCCAACACTAAAATGAAGCTGATTGTTCCATGCCGAGGGTGTGGTGATGATTTGTGTGTTTTGACAGGAACCGAGAGCTGGCCCCTGCTGTAAGCGCTCACGGCTCCACTGTACCAGGTGACCAAACTAACTAACCAACCACCACCCAGGTCAACCCATGCCTGCAGGTCAGTCACTAGGTGGTGAAAGTTTGTGAAGGTCATAACATCTCCTTGTAAGTAGTCCTCGGGTGCTCTTAGTGAGCTGGCATCCGGTCCCGCCCAGCTGACATTTTGATTCAGCAGAGCTAGGCTGGAACTATGTTTTGTTACCCGATAGGCACACATGACCCCTGCTCCGACGCTTATAGCCGTGTGTGGCCCTGCGGCGAGGCAACGTCTCCAATGACAAATAAACACACGCATGGAAACAGGACGGGCTATAGCATGTATTTGCAATTTAAAACCTTAAAGTAAAGCGGGTTGCTTATTGCAGCTACCTTTGAAAGTAATACTATACTGTATGTGATATTTGGAATTGCCTTTTATGTGTTATTGCAGCTAACATTTCCTTCTTAGCAACTGAGGAGGAGTCCCTCTCTCTCTCTCTTCATATGGAAAACTGCCTGCTGTTCCCAAACAGTTCAAAGAACCTTCTCATGTTCTCAGTCACTAAGTGTTCTGACTGATGATCACAGCATGACTGAGTGGGAAGAAGTTCTTCTTCCATCTTCTGGAAAATCTGTTGTACAATAATACTCGTCCACCTCTTCAATTAAAGCTTGTAACTGAGTTTCAAGGTTGAATAAAACAATGAAATGTTACCAGCACAACAATGTTCCGGATGTTCATTTTGCTTTATTCTGCAAACACCTGTTTCGTTAAGAACATGAGTGTAAAAGTGTATATTTTATCCTGGTCTATACAATGGAATCATGGAGCACTAGTTTGAAAGCAGTTCCACCCCCCCAGTAACTCAAATGACTCAGACAATATCAGAAAAAAACAATTAGTAGAACAATAGATAATACAATCGGAGAATGTGAAAAGGAAAAATGAAAAGGACTAATGTCATATCCAGGGGGGTTTGTGTGTGTATGTGCGTGAAAGTGCAGCAAAGATTCAGGCCTGGACAGAGGGAACCACTGTATCAGGGTGGTGCTCGCTCATCCCTTTCCTGGACAAACATCTAAAATTAACCCCCGCATGGCGTGTGCACCCCAGTGACAGGTCAGTCAGGGGTTTATCTCTCCCCCCGCAGTCACGTATTCACTGTTGGACAACTCGGTTGTTTTGGGAAGGGGCCTGACCTGGACTCCTGCCGGTTGGGCCTTTGTTGTTTTTACCTCCCCCGGGCCAGGGTCAGGACAGGAAGTAGGGTTTGTTATTCTAGTCCCTCCCTCACTCCCTCCCTCCTTCCCTCTGTCCCTATGTACTTCCCTCTTCCTCCCTCCCCCTATCTCTACCTTCCTCTCTCTTTACCTCCCCCTCTCTCTTTACCTGCTTCCCTTCCCCTCCCTCCCACTGTACCTCTCTCCCTACGTCCTTCCCTCTCGCTTTACTTCCCTCCTCCTCCCTCCCCCTCTCCCTACCTCCCTCCCTCTCTCCCTACCTCCCTGCCTCTACCTCCTCCTCTCTCTCCACCTGCTTCCCTTCCCCTCCCCCTCTCTACCTCCCTCTCTCTCCACCTGCTTCCCTTCCCCTCCCCCCTATCTCTCTAGTTGCTTCCCATCCATTCCCCTCCCACCCACTGTATTTTCCTCCACCCCCCCCTCAATCCCTCTCCTAAGGGTGCAGCAGGAAAGGTGCCTCTGATTTCCTGTCCCAGTGGAGGAGGGCTAAGTATAGCAACAGGAGAGGGGAGAGGCGAGACAGACGTCTGGCCACGTGCACTGACTGACTCCCGACCCCGGGACCCTGTGCAAGCTGACACACGCAGGGGCTGCAGACCCAGACAGGGTGACGGCACAGACGGAACGGGGGTTAAGGGAGATAAAGCTCTGGCAGTGGCTTGTAATGGGGGGCATGGGCATAGGTTTCACTAGAGATGGGGAGGACATGTCATTGTCATCATCGTCGTCATCCCCCCCACATATGTGGAGTTAGCGTTATTTTTTTCTGTGATGTGACTTAAATATTTGGCAAGAATGATGTGACTATGTTGTAAGAATTGCACGAAAGGCGCTTACAGGAGACTATATTTTCTTGGAAGAGGACTCCCACTCAGAGTTTGTTGTGTATTGATATACTTGACATCCCTCTATGACAAGGTTATTGTAGTAAGCCCTGTCTACCTACCTATTTGTCCAAAACCTGTCAATACTATTCCTCCCCCAGGGTACCCAAAAGTAATGGGACAGATTTATCAAATGTCCAAAATAAGAACTCGTGTTTAGTATTTGGTCAACAACCCTTTGCATGCTTATAACTGCCTGAAATCTGGGACTCATTGACCCCACCAGACGCTGGGTGTCTTCTCTGGTGATCCTCTGCCTGTACTGCAGCCATCTTCAGTTGTTGTTTGTTTTGCCTAAAATCTTATTATCAGGAAATGAAATGCTTGTTCAATTGGATTTAAATCTGAAGATTGACTTGGCCAGTCAAGGCCTTTCCACTTTTTGGGTCTGAAAAACTCCCTAGTTGCTGTGGCAGCATGTTTTGGGTCATTGTCTTACTGTATGTTGAAGCACCATCCAATGAATTTGGAGGCATTTGCTTGCACTCGAGCACACAAAATGTTTTCTCTACACTTCAGAATGCATTCTGCTGCTGCCATCAGCAGTTACAATCATCAATTAGGACAAGTTAGCAAGTTCTAGAGGCAGCTATACATGCCCAAACCTAAGACCCCCTGCACCATGTTTCACAGATGAGGTGGTATGCTGTAAGTCTTGGCAGACCTTTTATTATGCAGACGGTAGTCTCTGACACACCTCCTGGAGAGTGTTCCTGATCTGTGGGACAGTTGTTTTGGGGATTTTCTTAATTATCGTGAGCATTCTTTGGTCGTCCACTGTCGAAGTCTTCCTTGGCCTACCAGCCCGTTTGCGATTGCTGAGCTCACCCGTGTTTTTCTTTTTAATTATGTACCAAACTGTTGATTTTGGCGAGCCTAAGGTTTTGGCTATGTTTCTGATCATTGACACCCTTTTCCTCATGTTGACAGACACCAATAAGAAACTTCAAAGGCAAATGCGAAGCCTAGAATCAACACTAGACATTGACAGCTCTCTTATGCCTGTACAAGTGATATGATGTAACACACCTGACTTACCAGAAACACCTGCCAAGCCAATTTAAAATAGGGGGACTGTGCATACAAAGTGTTGTCATTTCTGAATGGTGAAACCAGTATGTACACAAATACTATCAAATAAAAGTTGACAATCTCTACTTTATTCTCACAGTAATTGTTTGATTTAATTTCCAAACTTCTGGAGTGTAGAGCTAAAAGAATAACAATGCTTCACTGTCCCGATACATATGCAGGGCACTGTATTTATGTTTACTAAACTGGAAGTGCAAACATGATCAGCCTCGTTTTTTTGACCCATTTATGTAAATAAAGGACGTCTTGGGCTCTTGCTGCTGCCGCCTCTACCCCCCCCCCCCCCCCCCCCCCCCCATGTCCCTCTGGCGGGCCGGCCCATGACAGAGTGGACGCGGTGTAAGCGGCACTGGCCCTGTCCTTTTAATGTATTTTAGATGTCCCTTAGATGTGCCTGGGGCCTCAGGCCACCTGTTTTATGCTGATTCTCTCCTACTGTTTAATCTATCAGTTATTCAGTTTGCAACACCCTCTAATCTCGTGTTGTCCTCTTTCTGCTTATCTGTCCAAGGGACTCTGAGCCCCTCAAAACTAGACTCCAGTTCCTGAATTCTACCAGGCTGAGTCTATATCCTGGTCCTTGCTGCCCCATCCGGGTTGCACCAGGAAGCTGCCCTTCACTATAGACCCTTGAACTCTTGCACCACATCACATTCCACATTAGTTTACTGTTCAGCACCTGATCAGCCAGAAGAGGATGGGTCCCCCTGGAGTCTGGTTCCACTCAAGGTTTCTTCCTCCCAGGGGAGTTTTTTCCTTGGCTTACATTCTGGGGGTCTATGGTTTAGTGTTAGATCACATTGTTTCTATTGTATTTATTGTTTATATTGTTTTATACTGTTTTTGTTGTGAAGCACTTTGTGACATTTGTCTATGTAAAAAGTGTTATACAAATATATTTGATTTGATTTGAAAGGTCAGAAAAGTCCATTTTTACTGCATGTGTTCATCCATTTACCTGCACAAGTCTAATGGATGGGCTAATTGAAAATGTTTTCAATGGATCTAGAAAAGCCTTTGTGGAGATGGAAATGTTCTCTTTGCAAAGCACTAATTACCTGCCTCAGTCTCAATGAGTCTATCACCCTGTTGCATGATCAGGCAATTAGACTGTTTACTTCATTGACATGAGCAGAAACGCACTGGTGTAAACAGATGACTCACAGCCCGAGAGGGTCGTTGCTGCTGAGTACAGCACCGACAGCAGAGAGGGGAAGTGGAGCTGGGGGAGAGGAGCTGAAAGTGCTGAATGGACAGACACATGCACACACAGACACACACAGACTGTCTATGACATGTGAGTGTCTATATAACGGGGCCAAGTTTCATTGCTTAGTGTGAGAGATGACTAAGTGATAGCTAAAAGCAGAACAGACCAAATCAATCTTGTGAAAGATCGTGTGTCTACAGTTCTTGGAGGAACCTAAAGAACATTTTGGTCTCAATCTTAACGGTTTATTTTCCAGGTGCTTTATCCTTGTTTAGTCCTTGGTGTTGTAATGGGGTGCTTTACTTTTCACGTTTGCCAGGAGAAAGAAAAACTGCACTTTGATCACAATTGAACCAGTTCATCTGGAAGCACTGGAGCTGTGGATTGAGCATTATAGATCCAGGACTAGGTCACTATAGATCTGTTTGCTCTAGTCAAGTCAAGTCTTGTTTATTTGTCATTACATTGAGTACAAGCATACAATGCAACGAAATTGAGCGGCTCTACAACATCAATCATCATTAGCAATAGAACGTAACAAGGATAATAGATATATAATCAGTAACAATAATAAAACATGAAAATAATAGAATAAAATATACAGGATTATTATAGCAGCAGGAGAGAGAGTGGTCCTCTGTGGCTCAGAGTTGGTAGAGCATGGCGCTAACAACACTTAGGTTGTGGGTTTGATTCCTGCTGGGACCATATATACTGAAATGTATGCACTCACTGCAATGTAAGTCGCTTTGGATAAAAGCGTCAGCTAAATGGCACATATAGTAAAGTGCAATGTCAATTCACCAGTCTAATGGCCTGAGGGTAGAAGCAATTGTGAAACATGTTGGTCTGGGACTAGATGCTTCGGTACCGTCTGCCAAGATGGAAGCAGAGAGAACAGGGTGTGACTGGGATGGCTGTTGTCTTTGATGATCTTCCTGGCCTGGATGGTGCAGGCAGCTGGGAGCTGGCCGTGATGGACTGGTCCGTTTTCACCACGGTATGCAGGGCTTTACGGTCGTCGCGGTGATGCAGCCGGACAGGTTGCTCTCAATGGTGCACCTAAAAGTTTGTGAGGATCTGGGGGGACATTTCCTCACCCGCCTGAGGAAAAACAGAAGCTGGCGACTTGATCACTGTGTGGGTGTGGTGTGACCATGTTAGATCCTTAGTGATGTGGGCATCAAGAAACCTGAAGCTGTTATTTTTCTCTAGTTCTAGAGTTAACAGTATAGCTCCCAGCTACAAACAGGCGTGAATGTGTCAGAGACTACCATCCGCAGAAGACTTCACCAGCAGAACTACAGAAGCTACACTGCAAGGCGCAAATCAGTAGTTAGCCACAAAAACAGGATGGCCAGAATACTATTTGCTAAAAAGTACCGTAAAGAGCAAAGACAAAGATTACCATGTACCAGAGTGATGGCAAGAGTGAAATGTGGAGAAAAAAGGAAGTGCCCAATATTAGCAGCCTACCACCTCATGTGAGAAATTAGTGGAAAGGGGTGTTATGACTTGAGCATGTATGGATCCACTGGAACTGGCTCACTTGTCTTCACTGATGATGTAACTGCTGAAGGCAACAGCAGGATGAAGTGTACAGAAACATCCTGTCCGCCCAAGTCCAAGCAAATGCCTCCAAACTCACTGGACAGCGCTTCATCATTCAGTAAGACAATGATCCAAAACATGCTGCCATAGAAACAAAGGAGTTTTTCAGGGCCAAAAAGTGGAAAGTTGTTGACTTGCTAAGTCAATCCTCAGATTTAAATCTAATTGAACATGCATTTCATTTGCTGAAGAGGAGACTCAAGGCAAAACGTCCTCAAAACAAACAACAACTGAAGATGGCTACAGTACAGGCTGGACAGAGCATCACCATGGAAGATGCCTAGCATCTGGTAGGGTCAATGGGCCGCAGACTTCAGGCAGTTATTGCACGCAAAGGATTGTCAACCAAATACTAAACATGAGTGCTTAATTTGGACATTATATGAGTCTGCCCCTTACCCTTACTTTTGGTGGCTTAAATAGAGGGACTATGTCTAAAAAGTGTAATTTCTGAATGATTAAACCAATATGTACACAAATACCATCAAATAAAAGCTGAGAATCTCTACTTTAACCTCATAGTTATTAATTGATTTTAAATCCAAACATTTGGAGTGTCAAGCAAAAAGTAGAAGAAATGCTTGACTGTCCCATTACTTACAATACCTGCTGTATCATTCATTTAAAAGTCAAAAAAAGTATGTACCAATTACAGATTGCCCTTTTCTATTTGATGATTTCATTATGTTCTGCTCAGATGGCATTACTGAATTTCAATTTCCATGCTCATTGTGTACTACATGTCTCCTTAGTTTTAAAGGCAGATATGAAAAATGTTTTAACAGAACAGTGCATCAAATCAAATTGTTCCATTTCAGTTGATATAAAGCTTGTAAAACATTTGAGATGAAGCATCCATTTTGTATTAATGACCTCTCACTTAGATATAAACAAATCTACCACAGCCCAGAGATTCCTATTTTGATGTATTCCCTGATCTACAGAACAAGCTCTTAAAGATAGCATCTATTGGTTGCCCTGAATAATGCTTCATATCATTCAGATGGTGAAGCGTCTGTTACAGCATCAGTGTAAATAGGCCAACATATTCCCTAAGATTAGATTCCCAATTTCCTGTCCCTTTATGCTGGGTTTCCGCTTGCAATTGTTAACTAACCCTAAATAGACTCAAACCAAGCGGTCATAAAGCATGTTTGAACTGAACCAAGTCACAACAAATCTTTCATGTAGGTTTTTTCATGTAACTTTTTGGTCTTTGATTCTATTTTAGGAGCGTCCACTGTTGGACCAGAGTCATCCATGTGTGGAGAGAAACGTTGGTAATAGGCTCATCTGATGTGATAGATAAAGACGCCAATCTTTCATAGAGGAAGTCTATATCTAAATCAGACCCATTGTAACTAGGTCTTGCACACACACATTTGGAAAGTTATTGTTAACATTTTGTTACAAATCCAGTCTTTTATAATCTGCCAAACTATTTTTCAATCTACTTCAGCTATGTTTAATCCTTCTGTTTGTTCCCAAATTTAGAACGGATGAAAACATAAGGGTCTCATGGCATTATACATATTTGAGTGTATGTAATGTGTGTAATGTATTATTGTACGATAATGCATTACAATTATTTATTTTTCATTATTTATTGAAGTACATTTCCCAAGGAGGACAGGGGTATTCCCATGGATAAAATAACAATGATACAAATTATACGAAAATATAAGAAAAATCTAAAACAAGTAGCAACAAAAATCCATCACTAACTATATTCAGCATTCAGCATTTTTTTAGGGCGGGAGGGAGGGCTGGGAAAATGAACATTGGTGGGGGATGGATTAGGTGTAACACAGTGGAACAGCACTCTGGGTCACAGCACAACAAAGACTTCTGGCCAAGAAGAGTTGCGCAACTGGTGGTGTGACTGAGTGTATACAAAAGAGAGAGAGCGAAGGGGGGGGGGGGGGGGGGGTGATTGGAAACAAATGTCTAGCAGTCAAGTGGGATGGGGGGGGGGGGGTTCTGCTTCAGACACTTTAGACAAACCTGAACCTCATCTTCTGTGGTCTAAAGTAAGGCAATCTTGAGTCTCATCTGCTTCCTTCCTGTTACACTTTACAAGGAGTCCATGACCCTAATTCAAGTGGAATGGGCTTCAGACCAGATATGCTGATTGCTGATGCTACCATGCAGATTTTTGAACAAGTCGTTTTTTCTGTTGAGTTTTCTCTAACAGCGTAGAAGAGTTCTACTCAACTGTGAGAGGAAAAAAAACACACTTTGCATATGTTCCAGCTGTGCCTGAACTGGCCTCTCTCAACACCTGTCTCCGAATGTTTTTTTCAAATCTTTATTGATTTATTTTCATCAAACACAGATCTTAAGATTTGTCGTGTTTGTCCTGACTGTTGACCTCATTTTGATACTGAATTATGTTCTTACATGGACGTTATGTTCCATACGAGTTCTGATAAAAAAAGAAAACATAACAACGTCGCTGGCAGACCTCACACCCAGAATATCTGTGTCCTAAACCCACAGTTTATCCCCCTAATCCACCCCCTTTTCAAATGAACACGCCAAAACCAAATCTCTCAATTGAAGGGGTTTTGACCGGACTCGTTTCCTCTGTGAAGGGGAGGATACATGATAAATCAAGCTCTTGTTTCAGGGTGAATTCCATTACAGACTGACTCGTATGAAACTCTAACTCAGGGGGGATTCTCTTCACCTGTTAAGGCTTTGATCTCTGTAGTTCCAAGCCTGATCCGCTCGCCAAGGGGGATCGCATTCACACCACAGGTACACTTTCACAGGGATCTGAGGTTAGAGAGAAAAATGTAAACTCTGACGACAGGTTGAAATGTTCAAAGGAGCCTTCAAGCAGTGGAGGCTGGTGGATGTCGAACAGGCTCATTGTAATGCATGTAGTGGATTAAAGAATGGTATCTGTTTGATACTATTCCTCATACCATTCCATGCATTACAATGAGCCCGTCCTCTTGATTTCTACCTCCACCAGCCTGGCGTTCAGTTTATAGGAAATAAGAAAGGAGTTCCATGAAACCACTTGATCCTGCTTGAAGCTTGATCCTGCTCATCTGATAACGAATGACTCGCCTATAATTTGCACGGTTGTTAACCTGACACAGAGATGCTTTAATGTAACTTGGTTGGAGAGACTTGGCTAAGAACTCAGTGACTCTTCCCTTGGCACCAGACCGAAGAGCGTGTGCAGAGGGCCCTGCATTCTAAACCAAGCTTACGCAACAACAACCCCCCCTCCCCATCCAGTGTGTCCAATCTGACCCCTCCCACACATCCCTGTGTGGAGAACGGGTGGAGGAATCTCGCTGGGATTCACATAGGCTAGTTGGTGCTGAAGAATAGCTTGACGAGGCTCATAAAAGCCAGTTGTAGCTGGCTGACTAGCTCCCCTCTCCACTAAGTTCCTGCGTCCTTGTCCCCTCCACCCCCTTGCCCTCCCACCCATGAAAAGAGACTTTCTTCCTCTCTTTTGTGTGTAGCAGTGCATGAACGTTTGAAAAGGGGGGTGGGGGACTGGGTGGTGGTGGTGGTTGGGGGAGGATGGAGAATACAGTGTACCCAATGCTGGCCATGCTCACAATGTGTGGTCTATGTACCTCAGTGGACAAAACAAACAGAAACAGAGAAACAGAGAGACCATTCTACTCATTCAAAGGCTCCACCAATCCCACGCCAGCATTTATTCTGTTCCTTACTTATGCAGTGGTAGGCATGCAAATTCACGTGCCAATCACGTGACAACAGTTGCTCGCCTCCAGACTGGCAAAACCTCATAAAGTAATTATGATAACAAGTGAGCTTTTGGTCCAAGAAGGAAAAAAAAAGAAAAAACTGAGATGTGTTGTCAGCAATAGTGTAACAGTGTCAATAAAAGGCTGGAACAGGATGTTCCTTCTCATGTTTTAAATGTGCCATGTACTGGTCCCCAGTGCTCTGTGCTGGGTCTCTGTGGCTTAAACAAATTTGCACTCAACAATCTAAATTTGGAAGAGAAATACATTTCAATGTTTATCCTAAAATCGGACACGAAAGTGTGACATCACCAGGGGTTCCAGACAGGGCTGAGACCAGGAGAGGCAGACATACTGAAGGCAAAAGACAGCCTTACTGTCACTTTAATGAAGGCTCTTCAACAGAATATGCTGGCTTCAAACTCAAACAGGCTCCAAATTAGGATTGGTCAAAAATAGTACTTAAAACACTTTATGCTTAACAGAAACTTAAATCAAGGCAAAAGTTCATCAATGGAGCACATGGATTTCGTAGAGGGAGCTTAGCAGCATGCACGATAGAGATCTTGTCCTTTTCCATGTACTGTGTTCACAGTGGCAGCGCCAGGATTCAAATAAATTAGATTTTCTTTGGTTGAGATAATATCAGTTTAAACATGACTTTAGCCTATTCCAGGCCAACATTATAGCTCGTATCAAAGATCTCTCTTCAGAAATGACAAAATGTAATAAATGGAAATGTGTATTATTCTGTGTTGGCAACTTACAACAATACATTCAAAATAACAATTACTTAACATTAATTGAAAGTGTAGGCAAATTGCTTACTACGTTATGTCATTATGTTTTGTTATAGCCTACCTGTCTGCTAAATGGTAGGTCTATGGCAGAATCAATGGCGCAATATGTCATCGTCATATTTTGGGCCGATGGTCTGGGGGTCAGGAAAAGGCTGTCTTCTGTAAGTGCATTTCATGCAATTCTACATTGTTTCAGCAGCATTTTTAAACAACAGTTCGCTTGTTGACCCTCAAAATCGTAAAAAAAAACGTCCTCTATCCTGCATCAGTTTAATAGTGCCATGTATCAAGGGCACATATTTCACTTGGAGAAACAAGATTGACATTGAGTCGGCCTATGGTGTTGACACAGGTGCAATGATTCCTTCTTATGAGTCATCCTTCTCTATAGTCTTTATCTGCATTAAACATGACCACCACCAACATGTTAAAAGACAGGCTGATATTAGGAAGACTTATATCGCGCTCGTCCAAATTCAAACGGCCTCCTCATCCACACCCCCTTTGGTATAGCGCATTTTTGATTGGCTGCCAATGTTTTACCTGAGGGAGTGAGAGCATCTACATTTATTATCTTTGGTTTTCGGCATTGGGAGCCCCTGAGCTGTAAGTACGCACTAATCCATCCCCCACCAGACTAAAACAGTGTCATTCCAAGTGTACATTTAAGACCTCATTTCAACCCCAAAACATTTTTGGGTTGGCCAATGAGCAATGTGGCTGGGCCTCGGCCCCTGCATGTTCAGCATCCTTTTAAAGGGTCCAGTGGTTTGGTAACAAGCCCTAGCTGCCAGTGGAGCTGATCGGGGACCACCAATATGGCAGCAGAGCAACAGGAGTGCTGCAGTTCTCGAGACTCAAAGGGGGAAGAACAGCTGAGGCTGCCCCTGGTGGCGTCACAAAAGCTTTTGAACTTTAACATTACACCATACAGGGAAGACCTAAACGGCACTGTTCTTATTCCTAGATTTTATTTGAGCGTTGTCCTTTCCAGCAGTCTTACAGCCACTATGGCGGATGCCTTACTAAGCCAGCACAGTACAGCTCTGGGGTGAGTTTCCCGATAACGATGGATCTTTGAGTTTCACGAACCACTTCACAAAGGACTTAGCTAACATGCGATGTAGTTTGGTAGTGTTTCTCAAGCCACTGGTAACTCACACGTTTGTGAAGTGGGGAGGAATATGTTTGGCTCAATGCGTAAGCGATAGGCCAGATGAGCTGCTCTCAGATATGCTTTCTCTTCTCAAATTCTGACCTAAGTATAAGAGGTTAAGAAATAATACACCCTTGACTGGTTCTTATAATAAACCTTCACCTATGTCGACATTGAAGCGGGCACTTGGACAGGTGCACACGCAACAATCTCAAAGCCATTTCCATGCATGTGTTAGTTTAAAAAAAACTCACCCGAGCTTAGCTCGACTCGATGGTTTAGCTGAACTTGAATTCTCTATCAGTAGCAGGCTCCATCTCATGCTCAACCAGTTATTACATTAATAATGTGCTTCAGTACCGTATAGCAACACATTCCGCCCCCAGGCCCCTTAGCCGAACCCAGAGGCTGGATTGGTCATAATACAGTATAGTATAGGCGAAATGAAGTGTTGTTAACAGTTAGAAGACAGGCCTCAAACCTACAGTATCTTAACAAACTGCCCAGCAGTTGACCCATGGTTAAAAGAGTATCTTAACAAACTGCCCAGCAGTTGACCCATGGTTAAAACCCATGGTTAAAAGAGATGGTGTGTAGTGGTCTTCTACACACCATCTCTTTTAACCATGGGTCAACTGCTGGGCAGTTAGTTCCCCTAAGCAGTCAAACGTTTGTGTGACATTGACAACATTAATTACACTATGGCTCTGTATTATAATGATATAGTCAGTGTCAAGTCGTTCTCAGTTGAAGAATTAATACATTTAATTTCTTCGAAATAAAGAAAAAGAACAATAACTTGGTATATGTTCAACCATAACGTACTATGTACTGTACATGTGCATACTGTTTCGTAACAAGGAGCTCTTGTGGAATTCCAGTGCAGTTTTGAACTTTGCTCTGGAGTGACGGGGTGAAGCAGTGTGATTCTTTAGATTAGGTCTGAGGCAGAGTTGAGGTAGAGCCACTCGAAAACAACAGCTCAGCAGTTCTCAGATGCAATGACTTCATGCAGGATTTTCAGTAACAGTATGAGCAAAGGTTGCATCCCTAAGATTCATTCTAAGACAAACCTTTTCAAAGGCAAACCTTTTCACCTTTTCAAATTCATAATTCAGAGTGACTATTGAGACACTTGTCAGCACATGTAAGCACACTTGTCAGCACCTCACCTTTGTCTCTTGTAGGTGAAAGGGTGATTTTACTGTAAGTAATGACGTCTGACCCGTTGCACAAAAGAAACATATTTCCTCAAGACATACTCAGTATTTTTATAGAGATGATGCTCATGAAATAAATGGTATGTACATGACCGAAACAACGGTATGTACATGACTAGTCATGACTAGTACTAGTGACAAAAGAATACTTTTGTTGGCTGTGGAAAAAGACGAGTATATACTTCATTGTCAAGTCGTAGAGTGCTTTGTGTGTGTGACCACCGGATACTCCTTCCCTTTGCTGCTTTGTATGCTAGCACCAGGGTCTTGAATCTGATGCGAGCCACTGGCTCAGAAGGGAAAAAAGAGAGAAAGTCTTGAGTGAGTGTCATCAGCATAGCAGTGGTAAGAAATACAGTGTGAGGAAATGACAGAGCCAAGAGATGGTATACAGAGAGAACACCAGTGGTGAGGGTGTACGATGTGGACAGCAGCCCTCTCCACGTTACCTGGTAAGAGCCATCGGCCAAGTAGGACGCATACCAGGAGAGTCTGACACGGCCAGCTCTAAGAGGGTGGAGAGAAGGACACTTGGACAATGGTCGTGTCAAACACAGCAGACAGGTCCAGAAGAATGAGAACAGGAGAGGGAAGAAGCTCCGGCAGTATGGATAGCCTCTGTGAAAGCAAGGAGAGCAGTCTCGGTAGAGTGTGCAGCCTTGAAGTCGGATTGAGGTGGGTCTAGGAGATTGTTCTGAAGGAACATATATATATATATATATCCTTACCTTTACTCCTCCTCTCCTCTCTCTCTCTCTGTATATATATATATATACACAGCTGCAGTACTGCTTGTGTCGTAAGCAATGCAACACTAACATTTTATTTTTCAGTATCCTTGCTGGAAAAAAAAAAAATAACTGAAAAAATAACTTGTTTCACATGAATATAATTTGAAAGACTTTGAGATGTCGTCATATGAGTAGTAGGAATTCTGTAAAATGAGTAGTTATGAATTATGTGGTGTAACCACATTTTAGTTGGCAGTCCTCTAAGCAATGTAATTTTCTTGACAAAGGCTATTTTTGTACTGAAGAAATCCTTTTTTTGTCCTGAAGAAATCAAAGTTTGCCCCACTCATTCCAAGGGAGCAGTTTCATTTTAACTTCTATAATGAAAGTCCTGTAGCTTCTCCCATTGCAGTGTCTCTTCCCTTCTCCATGGTTAAACACCATTGGTAACTAACTGCAATGCAAAATGGTCATTAGGCTCTGATTTGACTTTAGTTTCAATTCAGGATTGGGTTTAAGTTCAAAGTTGAGTTTGAATTCAAGGCCAGGCAACTGTATAGTCTTGCGTTCCTGCGTTTTAAGCTATAGATCTGTACCCAGCTCTGTTGCTATGTTAGGGTCTGTAAGTAAGTATACACACAATGACACAAATGTGTGAACATCTGAGTCTCTGGAATGCCTGTACATGTGTCTATGACAAGCTGTGTCTTTACTCTCCATCCTCCTCCCCAGTCATCCTTACCTTTACACCTCCTCTCCTCCTCCTCTCCCCAGTCATCCTTACCTTTACTCCTCCTCTCCTCCTCCTCTCCCCAGTCATCCTTACCTTTACACCTCCTCTCCTCCCCAGTCATCCTTACCTTTACTCCTCCTCTCCTCCTCTCCTTCTCCTCTCCCCAGTCATCCTTACCTTTACTCCTCCTCTCCTCCCCAGTCATCCTTATTCTCCGCAGGGAGCAGTCCAGCGGCGTGATGTTGTACCCCTTTCTCCTTCTCCACACCAGAACAACATCCAGACCTGTACAAAACCCAGTATGAGTGCAGTACACACACATGCACGCCCACACATGCACACACTCAGGAGAGCCCAGCAGCCGACCATTTACCTTGGCCTATAGGCCAAGACGAAGTGTCCAACACAGGGCATTGTGAGTGGCAGACCTGCAGAGACTTTGTTGAGGAGCAGGGGTGATTTCTGACAGAAAAGCAAGCAGAGGACAAAAAGGGTGAAAAAAGCACTGTTTAAAATTGCTACAATTTTCGATAATGCATGTTCATGGTTGCCTTGGTAAGAAAAGGCCATAAATAGATACATTTTAACCAATTTTCGTACAAATAAATGTTAATTTAATAGCACACTTGAATGTCACAATCATGTGAGGAAGCCCTTGTCACAGATGGTACCACACTGAAATTATAATTGTATCTCTCTTGACTGTATCTGGCTTTCTGAACAAATGTCAGCTAACTCCCCTTGGAACAAAATGTTTCATTTCCATACCTGACATTTTAATTTAGCACTCTGATAGTTCATTACAAGCAGTTTGAATTGACTTTCACAAACATAATTGCGTTTGCTTCAAGGTGCCTTTTTTCAAGGGGCCTTTGTGGCCCTGTGTTATTTTTCTTGTACCATTTCTGTGGTTGATTGTTGGATCGTGCTGAGTCTGATCATTTCCGTAATAGGAAGCCTATGGAGACAGAAAGAGAGAGAGAGAGAGAGAGAGAGAGAGAGAGAGAGAGAGAGAGAGAGAGAGAGAGAGAGAGAGAGAGAGAGAGAGAGAGAGAGAGAGAGAGAGAGAGAGAGAGAGAGAGAGAGAGAGAGAGAGAGAGAGAGAGAGAGAGAGAGAGAGAGAGAGAGAGAGAGAGAGAGAGAGAGAGAGAGAGAGAGAGAGAGAGAGGGGAACATGACAATGAAGGTGACATGACTATGAAGGTGGCCAAATAATTTACAGGTATATTAATAACTAGCCTTTATGGCTGCATTAACAAATGTGATTTTTCAAAAGTCTTTCGCTCACAGCCAGCATTCTTTTCAGATGTTCAAGGGTCAAGCTCGAGGGTTAACCCACCAAAACTAACTGCCTGAGGGAGAACCCAGAGGAGGTGAATAGCCTGTAACCCTATGTTTCCAATGCTATATACAGACATACGTGAAGGACTATTTGTCATAAAAGACACATTAGTTAGGCTACCATACCTACAGTTAGGTCATTGTGTGATTAGATATGGGCAGTAAAACCTGCAAACTGGATGATCACGTCATGATCACAATGTGTATGACATTAACCAACTAGTTCAATCTGGTGAAATCATAGCCGCTCTCAATGTTCTCTCTACATCAGGGGAGGCTGGTGGAGGTAGAAATCGGAGGATGTGTTTGACACCATTCCTCATTCCATTCCATTCCACACAATGAGCGCCTCCTCCTATTTCTACCTCCACAAGTGTCCCCTGCTCTACATGGACTCTAATAACAAACCACCAGACTACAGTCTTACCCATTACAGTAATCACCTTATAATGTGCAGCTGTCCTTATGTACTCTCAAACCCCTCGTTGAACAGACTCTCTGATGGGTGGCTGACTGTTCTCTATAATCATCTGGTTTAACTGATTAAAGGCAGTCCATGGGCTATTGTTCCACTGGAAATAAAAGGTAGATAATTATTTGTTCCTGGGCTGGCCCCTGGAGCGTCCGGTGATGGATCTACTGAAAAGCCTTTGCCTTGCCAAATACCCACTCCCGTCCTCAGACAAACCCCTAACAATGACCTCTTTGTATGGACAAACTGTTTAGGCTACAGTTTTGCCATGATGGACATTGAAAAACACTGACTATGTCCACAAAGGAATTATGTTACCAAGGATGCCACGAACACAGCCTGAACTCCAACAAGCCCGTCTATTATTTTTTAACTCTCCAAAAATTCGTTCCCTTAACTGCCTGTGCGCAAAAGTCGCATTTTTAAGCAAATTCATAGGCCGATACTGCATTTGCATGCACCATCAAATCTGTGTGGCCTCAAATGTTCACTTCTGACATCACTACAGGCGGGCAGGCAGGCTGGCTGGCAGTAGGGCTGGTTTTCCACGGACACGTCACAGTTACTCATATTTATTAAGTGGGAGGCAGCGGCAGTAGGGAACTGGCTGCTTCTGGTTCTTAGGCACACATAAATACAAAGCGGTGCCGGGTGCAAGGAAAACACAAAGAAGAGGAGAATCATTCTGACGTTTTAAAACTGAAGACTAACGGAGTCAGGTAAAGACCTACTGAAATCAAGCTTGATTCGATTAGCACGTATAAAACGCCTGTCGTCGCGATGTTCTCAGGGGTTTGTATATTTATCAACGTAGAACAGAACTAAACAGCTGACTCGCAGCTGTCAGCACTGTAGGTTTGTAGGCAAGTGTATTTTATCCGTGTTATTATGATGTGTTATAATTATGCGCCAGTTTAGAAAATATATACCATATTCGGTAGTCTGACAAGAAGAAACATTTTACGCGAGTTTGCATGATATCCACATAAAACTATTTATTTGGCTATCTTGAATATTGCAATTTTAATGAAGATGTATTATGATAACTTTCGCCACGAATTTCATATAGAAATAGTTTTTTTTTCTTTTTTTTCTGGTTTTCGTTTGTATGTCATAGGCCCACACTGTATCAGGATATCTCTCAAAAAAAGAACTCTCGGTGTTTCTTTGTTTCAAACTCCACTCAGTAATGCCACTTTGGCAATAGGACTCTATTACGTGGCAGTGATGATAGGCTACGATACACAGACGATCGCAGCCTCTCTAACACAACGGTTCGGTTACTGTGGTCAGCAGAGAAACTTGAGTCAACTTGGATGACATTTTCTCACTCTATCTCTACATTTTCTCTCTCCCATCTTCTCCAGTCTGTCATTTCTAGGGAGTTTTCACGATTTGCTGTGATTTGGTTTCCGTCACAGCCTCTCTTTTGCCAATGGATGAGAACATTTTTGTAGAATTATGAACAAATGTCTAGTTGTTCCTCAAAAGCTTGTAGTTTATACAATGGTAATAGCTGACATTATGAGCATGAGTTGGCTATATTTTCTCTAGATGATAAATTCAAGTTCTACCACATCATTATGCAAAAATGTGATCTGGTGAGAGATCCCTAACCACCAATTAGATTCATCACATTTTGTACTCTGTACTCAAGAGGCTCTTGAGTCCGTTATGTACCACCTGATAGTGATAGTCTGTACCTCCCTACCTTTTCTGCCGTCTGAATACGTGTATTGCTACCTGTGTTTTTCAAGACGCCTGTACTCCTTTAAGTGGTGTTTACCTTTGGCATTACCACTTCAGTCCCAGCATGGCACTGCGACCGCGCTCCTGTTTATGTGCTCCAACAGGATGGGATGACATCCAAGCGGCCTGCATTAGCTGCGGGGGGATGGGGGGGGGGGGCTGTCCTTAGCCTAGCATCTCAGCCCTGGAGATCCAGTGCTGGGGAAGAGGTGTGGAATGTCTGGGTACTTGGCATGGAACCCCAGATGGCTCGGCCGGTTATTGATGTCTGAGGAAGCAGAATGTCACGTAGCCACGCTAGTGGGCGCCGGGGACTGATAGAAAGACTGGAGTGGTCAGATGTGTCTTGAAAGCAGCTGTGAGTGTGGACAGCTGTACAGCGGAGGAAATGGATGGATGGATGGATGGATGGATGGATGGATGGAAGGGGTTCTGAGGAAGGAAAAGAGGGGTGGAGGTCGGTTTCAAAACGGACAGACAGACACTTAAATCACCACCCCACCCCCCCCTCCCCTCCTCTTACTGTTGCCTGCCCCATCAGATGTAGGTTGCTGTTTCTAGGTCAGGCATCGAGTCCCCCACCCGGGCTCAGCCCACCCATAATCTGCTGCGGCAGATGAGCGAGGGTGAGCGAGGGGTGGTGACATGTGGAAAGTGCATTAACCAGATAATATAATCAGCCAGAGAGGGACGAATGCACAGACTGTGTCTGTGGCCGAGGAGAGAGAGAGAGAGAGAGCGGGGGAGAGAGAGAGAGAGAGCTAGGGAGAGAGAGAGAGAGAGCTAGGGAGAGAGAGAGAGAGAGAGAGAGAGAGAGAGAGAGAGTCGAGAGACAGTGTTTGTTTGTGTATGGGAGGGATCAACCTCATTCTGTAATCAGTTCTGTGAACAGTTCAGTTATCCCGTAGTAGTCATACTGTAGTATGAAATAGTACGATTGTAATGTCTTGTACTGTACTGTGCTATAGCCATACTGAGCAATGTGTGCGTGTGTCAGACTTTCCTAGCTGTTATGGGTGATTCCCATTTCTCCGAGAGAGGTGCACTTAGAAGTAGAGGACCACCATAGAAATAAGTTGTTGACTTTTCGATCTTCTATCCACCTTTGGCTTGGAAGTTCCCTGTAACAAGTTGGCCAATAACACTGATAATTGACATATGGATGGATGGAAAGTAAGTAAGTAAGTAAGTAAGTAGCACGGCCCACAGGGCAGGAGCCTATCTCCTGTTTCTGCAGTGTGAGGCATCTTGATCTACAAGTACACCCCCTGGACACCCCCTTAAACCATCTCCTTATTGCTGAGTGCCAAACAGAGAGGTCCCAAGGCTTTGGTATGACTTGGCCCGGGAGGTAGAACCCCCAACCTTCTGGGGCGGTAGTTATCGACGGTAGTTATCGCGTTTCTATGTGTTGTGTTCTACGGGCTCTTCTCCAGCTCGGTCTGTGGGCCTGTGTGGTGTTCGCTAGCTAACAGTGCACAGTAACCTTCTGAGGCTCAGATGGACAGCGTGTAATACGCGTACATGCCCAGCCACAGCTGCAGTCCTGATAGATGGTTCCAGTCAACAGCTGTTCAATCGCTGTTTGACCCCGCGTTTGAGGAGAAACCGCCTCGCTGTGCCTTATTCAGTGTTCCTCGGCACCGCACCATGTGTGCAGCCATGTGTCCAGCATTGCCATGGCGACGTCGTGGGGAGGTGTTGTTATGGGCTGGGGGTGGGGTGTGTATCACGTGCAAGTTGCCACATCTCAGTGGAGAGGATGGAGCAGCACACGGACGGAAAGACGAATGTTCCCGATTACTTGAGTGTTCGACAATGCTGTCGCCTCTCAATTCCCCCCCCCCCCCCAATTCCCCCCCCCCCCCCCCCATCTCTCTCTCTCTCTCTCTCTCTCTCTCTTACACACACACTCTCTGGCCTTCACTCAATTAATGTCTCTCTCTCCTTCGCCCCCTCTCTCACGTATCCTGTTACTTTTCTCCTGCTACCTGCTTTCTCTCACACAGTGCTTTTCCATTTGGCCCTGCATCCACTTAGGCACTTTTACCTCCGTGAGAGACAGAAGTGTGAAAGCAAACGTCACCACAGCCTTTCAATGTTAGATCTGTCGTCCCAAACAGTGTATTAAAGACCCACAGGCCTCGTTTGCTCAGTGTCTTGAGGCATACTCCAACATTAGATTAGTATAATGGGATCAGCAGGATAGGCTTTACATACTGTATACCGCCCCACTGTGTTTTCTCTCTCTCACACACAGATGCCTGGAGATTAATTATCCCCTAACTCAGACATACGCTAACTCAGACACATGCTAATTCAGACACATGCTAACTCAGACACATGCTAATTCAGACACATGCTAACTCAGACACATGCTAATTCAGACACATGCTAACTCAGACACATGCTAACTCAGACACATGCTAACTCAGACACATCCTAACTCAGACACATGCTAACTCAGACACACGCTAACTCAGACACATGCTAACTCAGACACATGTTGTACTCACGGAAAACAATCAGTTTTCCGTGAGCTCTGTATGTGAACGTCTCTGTCACCAATATTGTCCAATTGTATTCTAATTGCATCACAATACAACCCGTTTTTCTTTTTTTTTCTTTTTTTTTTTTTTAAATCGCAGCTATTTTGATAGCAACACGAGTCCTGTGCCTCCCACCCTGTATACAGTCCATGGTGAGGTGGATAGATGGGAAATCCCATGTCAGGTGTCCAAAGATGCATGGCCCAGAGGTCCCTTGAGGCCGGCCTTTCATACATACCAATCCAGGGCGAGGGGGGATTCTATTTCCAGAATGAATTGATGTCATAAAGGGATTCAATATCTGAGAAGGGCTTGTGTGTTGTGGAGCCGCGGAGGCCTTTGAACTCACTTCACACGGAAATCAATAGAGTTCTTGACCTATAAATGCTATCTTCCCCCTGTGTGAGGGCCCTTTCTCTCCTCTCTCCTCCTCCTCTTGCCCGCGGAAAAGTGCCTGGACTTGTTTTCTAACTGAGGCCCTCTCTTTTGATTTCTCTCCCCAGACCCCCTAGAAGAGGAGCTTGGACGGCATGCAAAGTTGTGAAATATCTTCAGAGAGCACTGATGATCCTCTTAGTAGCGGCCTACGCACCCACCGGCAGCCTCGAATAGTAGTGATCGGCGCGGGCTTGGCTGGCCTCGCAGCGACCAAGATCCTCTTGGAAAACGGCTTCACGGATGTCACAGTCCTAGAGGCTTCGGACCGCATCGGAGGCAGAGTTCAAAGCGTTCAGCACGGTGAGGGGTTGTGTTTTTGTTATGGAGACGTGTGTTTTCTGCCTACATGCACACGCGCACAGACACACACACATACACACACACACACACTGTCATTATGTCATTATATGGTGATAATGACCTTCTCAGAATCAGAATCAGAATTCTTTTATTTGGTACAAAAAAGTACATTTGCACATACAGGAAATTGACTTGGTGAGGTTGGTGCATGGGACATAAAAAACTATAATATATACAGTATAAATAAGCAAAATATGAACAAAAAATTTACTATTAACAAAATAGCTAAAAATGTACAAAATAAAACAATAAATTATGTAGGCTGTGTGAGGCTAAGAGGCAATGAGGCTAGAGGCTGTGAAATGGGTATGGGGCATTACACTATAAATTAGAATAAACGTAAATAAATATAAATTACACTGTCAGTGCATTGTGTGTGTGTGTGTGTGTGTGTGTGTGTGTAACAGGGTGGGTAGTGGAAGTCCCAGAGTCAGTGAGAGGCAGGGAGCTTGTTTGTGAGCCCCACTGCCATGGGGAAGAAACTGTTCAGGTGGTGCAAGGTTTTGATCTTGATAGACCGGAACCTTTTGCTGGATGCAAGTCTCTGGAAGAGGTTCTGACCAGGATGGGAAGGATCAGCGATGATCTTTCCTGCTGTCTTACTGGTCCTGGAGTGGAACAGATCCAGAAGAAACGGCAGGTTGCAGCCGATGACCTTCTCGGCTGACCGAATGGTCCGCTGCAGTCTGCCTTTGTCCTTGGCAGTGGAGGCAGCGCATGGGGTTAGCATGGTTCCATAATAAATCCATGATCTCAAAATCTTTCAATTATGAGTGTCTCTTGAGGTTGTATTTTCTGACTCCTCAAGCAATCGCGAAGGCTCCATTTAGAATGATGTCTACAGTTAGATTCAATGAATCGACTTCCTCTACCTTCAGTTTCACACAGTGTCTCTCAGGCTCTTGTCAAAATTACATTAATTTCTACAGTGAGATTCAGTTGCACTTTCCACACATTCACATTGATACTCACAGTAGAGCCCTGCGCGGGACTGTTTTCTTCATCCCGCTCCTGCCCGCTCTCACTGAATTTCTGACCATTACCGCCCGCGACCGCAGGGTGTGTGTTACACTCCCGCCCGCTCCCGCAGTGTGTAAGTCCACTCCCGCCCGTGTCCGCAAAACTCTGAGAATTTCTGCCCGCACAATAATAGAGATGCATTGATTTTGTGTCTTCTCCCGTCCCGCAGGAGAAAACACGTAATTTTATAGGCTATTAATAAAGAGATTCATGGGGTTGTTTGAAGCTAGGCTATAGTGTTTGCCTGATGATATCTTAGTTGTCTAGACTACATCCCGATCCCGCAGTGTTTTTTTTAGCCGCCCTTTTCCCGCCCGCAGCAAAGTTCAAACCGCCCGCTCCCGCGAGATTTGCGTTGGGTCCCGCGGCAGCCCTCTAACTCACAGGATCCTTTCAACTTAACTCCTTTTCTGTTCGGTCCACTAAATGACATACACAGAATAACTTCCGGTACCGGCTTCCTTCGCTTCCATTCAATTCCACGGTGTGTGTGCAGGACAAGCGACTTTGGAACTTGGAGCCACGTGGATCCATGGCGCCAACGGGAACCCTGTGTACCACCTGGCGGAGGACAATGGCCTGCTGGAGCACACCACGGACGGCGAGCGCAGCGTGGGACGCATCAGCCTCTACACCAAGAACGGCGTGGCCCACTACCAGACCAACAGCGGCACGAGGATACCCAAGGACCTGGTGGAGGAGTTCAGTGACTTGTACAACGAGGTGAGACGCACACACACACACACACACACACACACAGAGAAGGAAGAGAGACAACACCATACTAAGTCTATCTGCACATTCATATGTAAGTACGCCTATTCAGTCGTGTGTACATGCAGGGCTATGCTTACATTTCCATACCGTACGTTCTGTACAAACGCACATGCAAGCACACACCTGCACACATATTGAATCACCCTTTTTTTTTTTTACTCCAGATCCAGATGTCCCCAAGTCGCGGTATCTCACTATACCTCCTTTCTACCAAAACTTGCCCATCTGATGAAATGACTACAGTCCCCTAAAATATTCCTAGTCAAAACGGTGTCCAGATGTAGTACCCATTTACAATATAAGTTATAATCTAGCAAGCTAGTAGAACATTCCCTCCCCCTGACGATAATCATTTGAATTCCCTGTGATCTATTCACTCAACGACGGAAGAAGCCGAGTCATCGGCTCTCTGGGACCCGCAGGACACGGCTAAGCGAGGTCAAAGTTCATTGAGTGATTTGATGATGAATTTGACCTGTCGTTCCACTACTCCAGGAAGTAAACATAGGCTTACGGTTAGACGGTCTTGTGAGGCTCCAAATCGTTAAATAATGATGTTTTTTGAGCGTATGCATGGTGGGAAAATGGCACATATACATAAAAATGGATTTGAGGTAAAGTGCCTTTTTAATACAAAGTGACGCACGCACGCACACACACACACACACACACACACACACACACACACACACAGGGGCAGGAATTCAGTCTTGCCTTGTTCTGTTGGAGCGTGTTATGCTCTGTTGGGTTACCTCAGAGCATCCTGTTAGTCACGCTACATCTCCCACCGCCACTCAGGCTCGTCAGACCCGTACGCAGGAAACGCTTTTCTCCACTACTTTTCATTTCCCTCTTCCTCCACAACCCCCCCGCATGTGAGACTGCCCAAATGTACCTGCCGATGCTTTTATCCTGATTGCGGGTGCTGTGTCTCCACATGTAATCGACTTCACATGAAGGATATTGAGGACATTCTGATTATAATTAACTCTTACTCCAGTTTGACTTGTTTTGGGCACCTCAGTTTAACTGGGAGGGAGCGGCATATTATTATTTATTTTTTTTAATTTACCTTCCACTCGCTCTGCTGTGTGTCTACGTACTGTATAACAATCAATCAATGCCAATCATCCTGCAGGAGCACTGGGCAGTGGCGTCACGTCCGCGCTAACCGCTAACCCCCCACTGCGTCCCTGCCTGGAATCAGCTCCATTAGCCAGCAGGGTTAGCGGAATCGGTAACAAGGCAATTGACTGTGTGCGTGTGGGCATTTGTGCGTGCGTGTGTTTGTGCTCAATGTGTATGTGTGTGTGTGTGATGAGGTGTATGAAGCCGTCGTCAATGTAATACAATACTTGTAAAGTTCTGTTATTGCTTCATTGATGTGCTGTTCTTCGGTTGCTGAATATGGCAATATGAATGACAAACTTAATAAGAATGTTGCTCTAGCATCACGCCATGACCCAAACTGTGGCTACAGTGGTGTTGTGTCACACTCACATACCTTTACACACACATGTACACACACACACATGTACACACACACACGTACACACACACACACACACACACACACACACACGTACACACACACACGCACACACACACACACACACACACACACACACACGTACACACACACACACACACACACACACACACACACACACACACACACAGACACACACACACCCTGGCATTATGTCATTATATGGTGATAATGACCTTCTCAGAATCAGAATCAGAATCAGAATTCTTTTATTTTTCTACACACACCACAAGTCTCTAGGCTGGTGAATATTTCGCGTTTGTGTTGTGTCTCAATTCCTCTGTAGTACCTGTTGTCTCCTGACACTCTGTTTCACCACCAATGGGCCTTCATTCACTCACAAAGAGAGAAATTCTCTTGTGATGTCATTCAGCTGTTCCAGTTTCAGTTCAAGAAATCTGACTCCTTCACCAGTTCACCTACAACCTACTTCTTGGCAGTAATTCACAGTTAGCTGTGTGTGTGTGTGTGTGTGTGTGTGTGTGTGTGTGTGTGTTTGATTCATGATGTGCTTCATCATGCGAGAGACACGAGGAAGTGCCCGTGTTGCAATATTAATCCACCACCGTTCCTGCAAATAATGTTTGACGTAGCACTCAAAACTCACTGGACTTGTTTTGGTTGGTTTGTCCTTGGTTGTGGTTCGAGTCGAAGACTGCCTGTTTCTGGATTCAACAAGCTACATTGTTGCACAGCTGAATGAGGCAAGAGAACAACGAGTTGAAGAACCACAACCCCTGCAGGCTCACAGCTCTGGGCTCACACTTAACTCTCAATCTCCCCAAAATAAAGAGCTTGTTAAGAAAGGCCCATTTCCATTTATGGCATTTAGCAGACGCCTTTATCCAAAGCGACTTACAACAAATACATTTGTTTCAGGAAGTGAATCATCTATCCAACAGTCATCATAAGACATAAGTCATCATCAGTCATCATCCATCATCCTCCTTACGGTTACGATTACGCTACGATATAAGTCATCATAAGTCATCATCCTCCTTACGTTTTTCTCCCCTTTTCTGTCCGCCCCTCCCCCTCTTTCTCTCTCTCTTGCTCTACCACCCCCCTCCTTCCCCCACACAGGTGTACGAGCTGACTCAGGAGTTCTTCCAGAATGGGAAGCCTGTGTGTGCCGAGAGCCAGAACAGCGTTGGCGTCTTCACGCGGGACGTGGTGCGCAAGAAGATCATGCTCGACCCCGATGACTTGGAGAGCACCAAGAGGCTCAAACTGTCCATGCTGCAGCAGTACCTCAAGGTGTGTGTGTGTGTGTGTGCGTGTGCATGTGCGTGTGTGCGTGTATGTGTGCGTGGGTGTTGAGCTTCACTTACATATAATTATTTATATGGGTTGGTGTTAGTTAAGCCTGTCAGGTTGCACAATGGTCTGAAACCTGTTCTGAAGATTATTATCATGTTGTGACTGGATTCCATAAGTATTGCATTTAGTATGATTCAGTCTTTTCTGGAGACTGTCACTTCGCACCCCCCCCCACGCTTTTACTTTGGGTGGGGGAGGAGGGCCGCTAATTCTCAATCTGTACCGTCGCTCCATATAATTATCCCCAATGACTCCAATTAGTGTTGATTACGAAAAGGTCAGTTTGCTAATTAGAATAGAAACAGTTCAGACAGAAAAATGGCCGCCTACCATTCACAAGGTGAACTATGTGACAAGACTTGCAGGAGAAGGACAGAAACAAAGGTATCCTCAGGAAGCGTTGTTATTAAAAAGCACAGTTGTGTTTATATATTAATTTCCTGGCTCGCCGCTCTGTCATAGAGC